>NW_017306334.1:2414166-2517025 GCF_000935625.1 Nanorana parkeri
TTTAAAAACAGATACTTAATTTTTAGTAATAAGAGTAGAGCATATATAATTGCCAAGGAGAGTAGACTTTCAGCAGAGGGAAAGGGATTTGCATGTGTTAAAGTTGGCGAACTGCTCTACCGACCATCAGGAAATCAGTATTTCAAACTGAGGATTCTAACAGGCATTGTAAAGGTAAAATGTGGCACTGGAAGGTGCCTGCTAAAAAAATGTAGTTTTACTTTGATCTGTATCACTGTGTTACAGGTTTAACGTACCATTTTCACTTTCTCGTTTTTTGTGGAATGAGGCAATACTATATTTCAGCACTGTGTTTAGCTGTGTGGTAACAGCATTATATGTTTGCCTGTGCAGCCTTTGCTATGAAGCCTAAAGAGTTGCCCCTCCTCCCCCCCTCATATCACCTGTTTTTCCAACTAAAGGTTTCTGCAATGGAAGGCAGAATGGAAGTAGCTGTTCTTGAAGCTTGTGCTGGGGTGAATGTTTAACCCACCCCAGGTTCAGTAGATTATAATGTCTATTCCATATTAATTAATAGGGTTGAACAGTGTAGTTTCATCATCTTGTGTTCTTTTATGTGTGTCTTCATCATGGACTTTCAAAGCAGAATATAAACTTAGAAAGACGTGCACAAAATGTTGATGTCAATGCTAGGTTTTTCAGGGCCTGACCTCTTCATCTAATTCTGCCAAAATTGTAATACTTTTTAATGCTGACACAAAGTATGAGGTATTTTGTGGTGGTCTTTACAATGAGACCTAAGATACACCTACATTAAAGAAAACATTTGTAAGGTAAATATCATTCTGAAATATTCTGTATAGTATTTACTATAAGCATTCCTACAGCTTTGCCAAAAACATTGTTAATGTGCTACATCAGCAACCCTGAATATACCAATTTTCGGAAAATCACTATATGTCTCGGTTTAGCCATGCCTCTACTGTCCCAGGCCCATACAACAGTGATTGAGCCTGGCTATAAGTCACTAAGACACCAATTGGTACATTGTGGGATATATGGGGAGGTATGCTTATTCTGTCTATACCTCAGATATCAGGGTGCATAGGTGAGCTGCAGGAGTGTTTAGGAAAGGTTTGCAATGATGTTGGATTTACGTAATTCACCTTATGGTGCCTGCATTGCAGAAGATCTTTTACATTACACAGTTTCTCTTGGTTTACTAAACTGAGAGCACCCTTATTTGGTAACTTTTCTTCACTTTTTCTACTCTTTCCATTTTCCGTGAAGGAAAGAGAATGAAGTGTACACAGAAAATGCACTGCTTATTCCAGTTGACTGCAGCAGGAACTGTCAATACATCAGGGCGCTTGAGGACATGCAATCCTACACAAAACATCTGCCCATGTTTTCCCAACCTAGGGGCAGTTTTGAGGGTTACAGCACTATATAATTAATGTGATAATGAAAGTTTTTCCACTCTCAAATACTGAACTACTGTTATTTAAACTTGCAGTAATAATGATGGCTTTCAGTGCATATATTCTGCTGCAGAGTGAAATTGTATATTGTAACAAAATTAAATAGGTTATACTGAATCACTTAAAAAATGTTGCTTGTTTCTTCAACATTAAGGAAGAAACATCACACTGAGCATTAGTGGTGGTTCCTTTAATCGGGAACATTGGTGACCACAACCACAAAAATTATGCTTATTTGATGTGAGGTGGGCAGAGGGCTCAGTGTAGGTACAAATTCTTATTTATTTACTGTTTGTGGTTTTATTGTGTGTAGTGATATGTGAGTCGCAATTAAACAGAAAAGGTTAGATATCAGAACAGGCGATTGCTGACTTGCTACAGTTCAGTTCTTAGTGGCATGCAGATCTTCAGAAACTGGGAGAGGAATGTTGGTTGTTGTGGAGGTAGTTTTGTCGTGGGGGGCACTGTATTGGGAGGAGGAGGTAATTTTTGCTTGTGAGGAACTTTTACTTGTGTAACTTACTTGTCATCCCCCCTGAACTCTGTGCTATACTTTCTCCTGACGTCTGCACTCTGTACATTACAAAATCTTGACCCAGAGTAGAGTAGGCTTATGTTTCATTTAACCATACCTCTTTTAAACCCCTCCCACTTTTGGCGCTATTTAGCCACACCCATCTTTTGCCACAGTACGCTATGCGGGTGCTCCAGATTTTTCACAACCCTAGCAGCACTCCTGAAACCTTTACTATGTGGTGCTGCTGTGTACCCATGTTAGGGGTCACATCAGTAGGAATTGCAGGTGCTACACTGATATGGAGTCAGTCACACATGCTCAGCTCTCTCCAGCCGGCTTTCCTGAGCACTGTATAGCCATATTGATTTTTGATGATTTTGTGGGTATTACTTCACATGGGGGTGTGATTTTGTGCCTTTGTTTGGCATGGTCAGTAGGGTGTTCCTGGATTTAACTTTAAAAACCTAATTACCTTAAGCTGAACTTCCTAGCAGTACAGCAAAAAGACATTAATGTTTCCTTCAGTTATACTGTCTGAAGGTTTTCTATCACCCAGGGTCCTTGTTCCTCTCAGCATATAATATAATAAGATGTCAGCTGTTGTCTTTGGATTTGACATATGAGTTAACAGCAAGCATTACACTTACCCACCAGCCATTTGACATAAGCCCTTTTCAAATGACTTGTACAGCACAGACTGTCATAGGATGTGGTTGTAGTGACAGCTGTCAGAGAAGACAGATTTTAAACTCATGTTGCATTGGTGGGAATCACATACAACCTGGAGCTTGATGGCATGAAAGCATTACCTGTTCGAAATTCATATTCTTACTAGTGAGCCGATGTTACCTGGATATGAGTGCAGTCTATCACTGCTAAGGAGCTGAGAAGTATGCTGTTAGAAGCCAGCCTTGACCGCCTTCTACTCTGTAGAGTACTGAAGAATGATGACAAATTGGCATTATTATGATGACATATCGGCATAAGCCCTCAGGGGCAGGGCCCTCCTTACCATCTTGTCTTGAATTGTATTGTAACTGTAATGTCTTCCTTATATTGTAAAGCGCTGCGCAAACTGTTGGCGCTATATAAATACTATGTAATAATAATAATAATAATATCTACTAATGCCAAGAAACTGTATGAAAGTTTGATTGGTAAAAAATGCATATCTTTGCTAGCAACTTCACCAAGTCCACCATAGCAAGGTTTAGGGAGTCATTCTAATTCTTCACTGTACTGTGTACTAACACAGTCTCTGGATATGTCTTCTCTGTGGATTTGTCAGGCATTGACATAAATTTACTGATGGAATCGAGAATGTTCACTTAATAACCCAGCCATGTACAAGGAAAATGTGCAAAAAATTGGATTTTTGGTAAAATATCATCTTTGAGCTGCAATGAATTTCTAGAGTGAAAACAGCAGCTAGAGCTGACCCTAGCAATGTACCTACATTATGAAACATGTAGAAACCTACGATATCCTATGAAAGTCACACAACAAAATATTTTGGCAGTAATATTGTGGTGGCTATATCACATGCCACAAATGAAAAACAAAACAATATTTCATAGTATACTGCATCTAGTTACTAGTGTGCTTCAAGTTTGAAAACATGACAGAGCAAATGAATGCCAAAATCACAACAACTCCAATTGTGAAATGATAGTAAACTAGATTAGGGCAATGCCCTAAATAAGACACTGTCTTATATTATTTTGGCTCAAAAAAACACACTAGGTCTTATTTTCAGGGTAGGTCTTATTTGTTTTAATGTACAACAATCCACACTTATTCATGTAGAAAATTCTACATGTATTCATGTACAAAAATATGGTGATCAGGGAAATCAGGGGTGCCGTACCTTTCCAAGAGCAATTTGCTAACCAATCGCTGGCCAGAATGAGCGAAGCGCACTTTCACTATCGATTCCTCACATGCGGAGTGCATTTGGTATTACTCCGCCTGTGACAGGAGGCGGCGCTATAGAGGAGGCATCAGCTTATGCAGCTCTGCTCCCTCCAGTGCCGCCTTGCTTCCTCTTTGTTGGCACCGCTGATTCTGTTCCACCTTTCCCGCGGCTCTTCAAGTTCCCCCTTAAGCCACCACCGGCCCTGGGAATGGTCACAACTAGGTCTTAGTTTCGGGGTAGGTCTTATATTTTAGCAATTCCCAAAAATAATACTATGTCTTATTTTCGGGGTAGGCCTTATTTTAGGGGAAACAGGGTATTATTGCAGTGACAAACTTTGTTGTCCAGCAATTGCATTAGGGTTGGGGTACTATATGAAGAGAGACAGTTCACTTAGAAAAGGATATGTTCACTTTAATTTTAACAGCGAATGTTAGTAAATAAGGTAAAGATGTGTTCACCCTAAAAATACTCAATCAAGTGCTGGCAAAAATCTTTTATTTTTTTTCTCTGCCACATGACTGGATATTCAAATTGATCACAGGTTCACTTTATTTACAAATATTCACTTTGCTAGGTGAACAGCCTTTCTACTTTCTCTAATTTGTTTGCATTCAAACCCAGTTAATTTAGCAAGAGGTGTGCTAAACTGCATTACATAAGGACCAGCAGATACTTAGCCTTTGATGACTTAACATCTACAAATAGGACATTATACAATATCCCAGGGGTGTACCTCAGAATGGCCGTGAGTACAGGCAGCTGTGATATGCTCTGGGACTAAACCCACTGCCTGTCCCATACATTATCTCTATGCAAAGGTTCCTAAAAAGTAATGTGCAAGTGCACGCCCATAGCAAAAATGTACCTGCCCTATACAGAACCCTGATACAGAACAGCACAAAGCTCTTCTAGGCTCCACCTCAGCTCTGTCATGTCATATGACACAGGGTTGGAGGATTCACCCTCACTCTGCATGGGGGGCTGGTCTGCATCTGAGGTCTGGTGGTATGTGTTTTGGGGAGATTTGTGCTGTGGGGAGGGTTTATCCTGGGAGAGAGAAAAGACGATAGAAGATAATTGATAGAGAAACAGAGGAATGAAAATTGTTTTCTAGACAGGAGGGGATGGGGATTTTTGCTGGGTGTAGGGTGGATATTTTTGCTAGTTGAGGATGTAGATTTTTTGGCCGTGAGGAAAGGAGAAATTTCATTTAGAGAGAAGTTTGTTTCCTGCATACTGTCTCGTTAGTCCATTTGTTGGCCACATATTTTCACAATTGGCCTTTGCTGCCCACATATTGTAATGATTGCTCGTTTGTTGCAGTGTATTGAAACAACTCAGTTTTTATTGCATTCATATTGTATATGATTGCCCATTTGCAGCCTATGTAATATCAAGATTACCCTTTATGCCTACATATTGTCCAGTCAATGCTGTTTAGAGGACCACAGTACTATCATTTAATCCCCTCCAAATCTGTCATTATTAAAACACACCTCTCTGATTTCCACTTTGCACTAATCTTTTGAAATAATTTTTTTATGGTTTCTTTCCACTGCCATGATTGTTTTTACAGATAAAGAACATATTTAATATCACATCATCTGGCCATTGTTAGTATTTATTTAGTTTCATAATTATTATTACTGAAGATAATATTGACACTAGATACACCACTGCAATATCCTATGAAGGTAAATTGCAAATAATTACAAATAGCAGGACTTATATTTTGCTACTTAGATCCTCTGGATTATATTACTGTCCAGTACTTTTTTCCAGAGGTTTTTTCAGAGGTTTGATGTAAAAAAACTATGCATTTTCTTGTTATGGTCAGTGCATACTACCTAAATGTTTTTGTTTTAATTTTTAACATTCCATCAGGTCATGTGCAATTTTCTCTGGGCATGTGTGTGGGTTTCTGTATGCACATATCCATTGCATAGATGTGTGCGTGCTTGTGTGTTTGTTTTTTCCAAGTTATCCTTCACCTGTAGAATGGTTGTTTGCTGGTCTTTTGAACTTTTGCTATGCTTAGATTATGTAACCTGCAATACTGGTGCCAATACAAACTTAACAAAACTTCCAACAGACATCCAGCTGCATGAATCACCATAAAGATTTAGGTTATACATGAAAGTACACCAAAAATTATATCACAAATGGTTTGCTCGCAATGTAATGTAACTGTAATGTAACATACCGAAGAGTCATCAGATCTCCTGAGCATTCCCAAACTCCTTGAGACAAAATCAAGAACTCTATCCTGACCTCTGATCAAACAACTGAGAACGCATTACCAGGAAGATATAAATCACTTACCAGTCAATTAAATTAGAAAACCTTCTGTAATTACAGATGGCTTACACAGTGCTTTCCAAAATTTTATGGGCTGAAGGACCAGTGCACAGAAAAAATGTCCTTTTGCCATTGGAATTAAGCCGTTGTAATGCAACATTTTTAAGTTTTAAATATAATGTGTGCACAAGCATGAACATAAGGTTAATGAATACTCTATTAAAAGGCATTTAATTTCATTGAGTGCCTGTCTTCCAAGAATTTTAAAAAGCTTGCAGTAAACATAGCCAAGGATATCACTCAACAAATTGATATCATAGATGTATTAGGGTTACTATATTGGGATGTAACTTTACCCTAATGACTTTATCCTGTAATCCAGAAAAATTAATAGATCAACAGATCTTGACAGTAAGAAGTGGTGTAAGCATTTTAGTGATGACCTCATCACTCCACTGCAGTGATTTAATGCACCATTTTTAATTAAAGTGTTGTCCTTCAGTAGCCTACCTAGTTAACGAATGAATACCTATAAATATATCTCTGGCATGAAAAATGATTAACATCCTCATTAATAATCCTTGGCCGGAGAAATTGCAGCAGGTGTCAAAACTGGACAAATATGTACTAAGACAATGTGGAAATATAATTTATATCATGTTTACTATGATGTAAAAACATTAAGGTCTATCTATATTTTTTCCTGTTTAATACAAGCATACAAAGCCTGGGCATATGAGGCAATAACTGATTACACAGGAGCAAATAAACTTAATTAATTATCATCAATCACAGGCAGCGTCCAGCCATTTTACTTACCTTAGATTTTTAGCACTGTTATTGGATGCACTTTTAATTATACTTAGATGCAAAATAGTCTCTAGACACTAAAGTTGAACTCCATGCAAATAGCTAAATAAATAGCTAAAATGCATACATGTTAACTTTTCTTTACCTGTCAATGTATATGTAATTCGTTTTAGGCGCTCTGGTGATCCACATACCCTTTCTATATTATATAGTCAGAGAGGTACAATACTATTCCAGACATGCAACTTTGTAGATTATTGGGTCAAATTGGCATGATTGTTGCAATTTAAATGACCATAAGCACATTGAAGAGGTGATTTGCTCTCCCCAACTTATCACTTCCACTTGCAGCCCTGATGCCAGAAATATACTATGATGACAGCACTGTGTAATTTATTACTGGCTTTCAATGCTGGAACTCAAACTCTCAGAATGATCTCTGTTATGTAACAAATAGTCGTAGTCTTTTTTTAAAAATACCTAAAGTAGAACTGAAGCCAAAACTTTTTTTAGTTTTGGATAAAGTAAGAGGGAAGGTTATAACTCCTGCCAGCTTTTTTTCGCCATCTGTGTTCCACTGTTCAGATTTCCCTTCACTTCTTATCCAATAGCCACAACAAGAAGAAATCCCTCCAAAAAAAGTGAAATCCCTGGTGGTCTGCAGGGTCACCAGAACTAGTGTTCCCATTGGAAGATCTATTTTTGTTCTGATGGCAACCCAAAATTTGGGATTTTCTTTCACTTTTAGTGATAACAGTCATCAGAACAAATAGAGAGGGTGATCTCGAGAATAAGGACATAGACGGCAATAAAAACCTGTCGGTGATCTAATCCCATTCCACTTTATCCAAAACTAAAAATAAAAGGGTTGGCTTCTTCTACTTTAATTGGAGTAAACAGTGACTTTTTCTCTGTCCTGTTTTTTAATGTAGGAAAATTATACCCACCTTCTTGTATCACAACCATTTTGTAAAATGTTTACTTTTCAACATTCCAACATAAAATCCTAAATTCATTAAACATAAATTGCCATACATGGCACATGGACATTCATATTGCACATAGACAAAGCACAATATAGGGAAAAGATTGGCTTTTATAATGCTTAAAAAATATGAACAATCCATAAGTTATAAGTCAACCATGAGTGTAAAGATGACCATACACTAGTAGATTTCCGAATGAACATTCGTACGAAAGATTTTTCTTTACAACCGGATAATGCCATCAGACACTTGATGAATGTCAATCGAAATGTTGTTCGATTTTAGCATTCAGTTTTGGAATGAATTGAGTTTCCTGAATGAAAACCACATTCACTTTTCGAATTTGGAGCACTTGAGAAAAAGTTTCCATCCTGCTCCCTTGAGTTTTTTTGTCACTATGGTTGAAATTAATCATTGATTTGACCCCATCAACAAATAGAAAGTCGAACTAATGTCCTTTTGTACAAAGGTTCTTTTCGAAAAACTAAGCTGTAAGGCCAGCTTAAATTTACCACCTATTGTCTATAACCTGTCCAGTAAGTTTGGACAGTGATTGAATGGTATGGAGAGTAATAAGAACTATTACAGAACCTTGAGAGACAGGAAGACACAAACAGATATAAGAATTATGGCACAGGTATATCTCACTGTTGGAGTATGCAAGACATATACATGTCTTGCATACTCCAACATACATCACATCAGTGACAGATTCACAACCATAGCAGAGATTTCAATGTTGAACAAAAAAACAAGTCTGAAGCGCTACAACCAATTGGATTCGAAAGTTGGGGGATATTTAAGCCAGGGTGGCTTGGAGCACACAGGATGTGTGTGTATCTCCTCCGTGGGGTGTAAATGGGAATCTGAGAGGTAGAGGAGAAAAAAATTGCAAATGAATCAAAGGTGATTGTACCATGTAAAGAACGTGTAGAAACTCACTATGAGGTTCTTATAGATGTGCTGTCATCGACGACGGGATCTGTGCTAGAGGAGGTTGTCTGATGGTTTCTTCTTGGTGTTGATCTGTGTGGTGAATGCCGTGCACAAAATGACTCAGTGCTGCTGTGTGGGCAGAGCCTTTTTTCTCCTTTGGAGTGTCACGTCCTGCTGGCACTGTCTGTAGGCGTGCTGGTGAGCAGTGGTGCGGGACTAGAGAGGTGGCAGTCTTGCCCGCTGGTGCCAGGAGGTGGGACTTCAGGTCCGCTGGTGGGTGGGGGGACACTGATTGCGTCCCATGTGGGGAAAGCAGTGATGACGGAGAGGCAAACCCACGGTGTGGGAAAAGTTTTTGTCCAGTGCTTGTAGAGAGGCGCAGGCGCCGCCGAGCCGGTCTGCCTGAGGATGGTGGCAACGCGTTTCGAAGACTGTGTCTTCCTTGTCAAGCCAGGGTGGGGGATAGTGATCTGGCAGGTAGTTTTAAACGAAGGGGGTGTGTGGTTATGACGTATGGGCGGTCCGGGGTGTGTCCTAAACTGAATACTAGGCAAATAAAGATTGGGAGCTGTATGTTAAGAGCCTGAGCATAGCTCTAACTCTGATTAACGGGAAATGTCAGAAATGGGCTATGGTGGATGGGGTTTGGTATAAAGAGAGGTATTAAATTATGGTGCTGATTTCAAGTTCCTCATTGAGGCCAAAGGGAGAAAGTGTGTTGAGCTTATAGATCCAATAAGTTTCTTGTTTGCACAACTCATGGAATCTTTCTGCTGCGGGTAGGCGATCAGGGATCTGCTCAATGACAAAGACTTGTAGGAATTTAATATTTTTTTTTGATGTTTGTGAAGGAAGTGGCGAGGGACACTGTGTTCAGTATTGCCACTTTCAATGAATCTTCTGCGCTCCCCTATTCATTTACGTAGGGGGCGGATGGTGCGACCTATATATAGCAATTTGCAGGGACATTTTAGGCCGTAAACCACGAAGTTATGGGCGCAGGTGATAAACTGATCTATGGGAAATGTGTTCCCAGAGCTGTCTTGAAAAGAGGTTTGGCCATGTATGATGAAATGGCAAGTTAAACAGAGTAGTTTAAAAAAAATTTGGATCCTCAAAGAGAAAGGTGTTTGTTTTGTTTTTCTGGATGGATAATTTGCCTGGTGCCACTATGTTCTTAACGCTTTTGGCTTTTTTGAAAACTACTGTGGGCTTGGGAGGAAGTATGGGACCTAGTTTAGGGTCACACAGGAGTAGGTGCCAATTCTTTCTCAAAATAGACTCAATGGCTTTGAATCTATTATTGAAGATTCAAAGCCATTGAGTCACACATGGTCATATCGAGACTCTTGTGCACGGCATTCACCACACAGACCAACACCAAGAAGAAACCGTCAGACAACCTTCTCCAGCACAGATCCCATCATCGATGACAGAACATCTATAAGAACCTCATGGTGAGTTTCTACACGTTCTTTACATGGTACAATCACCTTTGATTCATTTGCAATTTTTTTCTCCTCTACCTCTCAGATTCCCATTTACACCCCACGGAGGAGATACACACACATCCTGTGTGCTCCAAGCCACCCTGGCTTAAATATCCCCCAACTTTCGAATCCAATTGGTTGTAGCGCTTCAGACTCTGTTTTTTGTTCTGCATTTACACTAGTTGGACACTCTGGTCCATACTAAACAGAAGTTGCATGCCACCCTCCCCCTAATTCATACCCTACAGCCCCTTTTTGCTCCCCCCCGCCTCCCTCCCAGGAGAGCGCTGTCACATAGGACTCGCGTCTTTAACTTTCAATGAGATTTCAATGTTAGCTCCCACCAAGGACATCTTTAGTGTAACCAACCCTGCGGCTACACAATTTACAGGGGTTTTTTTTACAAAAGGTTGAAGAGTTTGGAAAAGACAGGAGAAGTGAACAATCTAGGCCAACATAGCTGATTGGGAAAAATTCAGCTCACTTTCTAGTTCAGCTATGTTGTCCTAGATTGTTCACTTCTCCTGGCTTCTCTTAAATCTTCACCTTTTTGTGAACAACCCTGTTAGTGTAATCTACATGTATTGAAATACATTTCTTAATTTCATCATTGCAGGCAACCTTAGAATGTAATTGCATGGTCTATATTTCCTTTTTACAAACCTGGGCCTGGCTGCAGTAGCCTCTGGGAGTTGAGAGCCCTCTACAGCATTTACCTTCCTCTTTCTCCAGATACAAAACAAGCGGTGCTTTGGGAATTGGAATGTGGCAAGCTTGTTTCAGGTTTGTTTTTAGCACATTGCTCATTAGATGGATGACCGTACAGAGTCGTTGCTTTACATGATACAGTTTACAATGTGTGTATGATGTTCAAGTCAACTCTATTTTCTTAGCGTTACCCTATTGTTATTATTACTATTATTATTATTATTATTATTATTATTATTATTATTATCTCATTGCACAGTAAAGCTAATGTTAATCACTGCATTTGGCCTTCACCAAGTATCAAATAATTTCCAAAGACCTAGGATTCTGAGCCATATTGGCACAGGATTTGGGAAGTTCCAGTTATACAGTCTTCTACAGCTGATGGATGGCGATTCTGTGAATGACCACAATTTTCTAATAATGTTCCATGGTTTTTGGAATAAAATAAGAAAAGTTTTATATCAGCTGTTGCTTTTAATAACTTTTACTTTTTAAAACTTTTGCTGTCCATCCATCTTGATATACAAAATATGTTAGAAATAATTTTAAGTGCTGCAAGTTAAGTTTCATTCTACAGTAGTGTTCTGTACACAGAAAATACAAAATGCCAGCATGGGAAGGAAGCTAGCACCAGCAGCTGTGGTAGCTAGCAGATATACTGTGGCAACATGCAGGCAGTGTTCCCACTGTTTGTGCCACTTTTCTGAGGCAAATTTCTTCAAGCATCTCTTACTGACAGCATGACTTAGTCATCTTCCAAGAATATGTAGCAAATTCCCAGCAAACGCATTAACCACCATCAGTTGTTGTGGACTGATTGGCTCACTTACTTGGCATGGAGGAGATACTACTAGATTACCTACTACATCGGGTCAAGGTGAGGGTGGGCAAGGAGCACCACATGACATTACAAGTTCTGCTTATGAAGTGGCATCTCACTTAGCACTTGCTGTTGTGAGAACTTGGTGTTGGAGAGGATCATCACAAATATGATGATAAAGTAATAGGATATTAGACTACATCAGCAAGAAGAGGAGGAGGATGATGACACAAATGAGAAAGAGGGCAAAGGAGGGCTCTATACCTCCTTGCATTTTTTCTTGGATCGTACTACTACTGTTCACATACGTTTGCTTTCTTCAGCCCATTTTAGGGCTGTGGGAAGCATAAACCAGCATTTTGACATATGGAAGGGAAAAAGAAAACATAATATATATACTGTGTATTAGGGATGTCCGGATACCGGTACTAGCATCGGTATCTGGACCGATACAGAGCATTTTGACAAGTACTTGTACTTGTCAAAATGCCCTGATACATAGCGCCGAAGCTTGCACAATGTTTTTTTTTTCTTACATTGCCGAGCGTCGCGTCACTGGGTCGCGCTCCAGGTGGGGGTCCTAATTTAGGTGGCCAGCGACTGCCCAGAGGACCCCAGTCGGAGCGCCGCCCACCGGAGCAGCAGTGACGCGATGCTCATCTGCAGCTCAGCGTCGTCCTTCAGTGCCGGAGAGCAGCGGCGAGTCAGCGTTGGTCCGGTGGGAGGAGCACCAGGTGAAATCTTAATTTAGCTGGCCGGCACCTCTGTTCCAGCTAAATTAGGACCCCACCTAGAGCTCCTCCCACCAGACCAGCGCTGACTCGTTGCTGCTCTCCCGCACAGTGAGTGAAGGCAAGGGGGGGCACTATTAAGCAGGGGATAAATGTAAATCTCTGGTCTCCAGTGTATTAGCAGTGTGTACTCTATATGTACACTGGAGAACAGATTTACAATTCTCCTCTGCTAACATGAATGGATTAAATGATCCATATGTAGCCCTGTACTATGGATCATTTAACCCATTCATGTTAGCAGAGGATAATTGTAAATCTATTTTTTTTTTATTTATTAATTCTTTATTAAATTTTAATTGTAAATCTATTGTTGCAGTGCACTCTATATTTACATGTACTATGTACTACATATAGAATGCACTGCAACAATAGATTTACAATTATCCCCTGCTAACATGAATAGGTTAAATGATCCGTAGTACATAATAGTACATAACATGTAGTTGTACTACGGATCATTTAACCCATTCATGTTAGCAGTGCAAAATTCTAAATCTATTGCTGCAGTGCATTCTATATGTAGTACATAGTACATGTACAGATTCCCAATTCACTGCAGCAATAGATTTACAATGATCCCCTGCTAACATGAATGGGTTAAATGATCCGTAGTACAACTACATGGTATGTACTATTATGTACTATGGATCATGATTTAACCTATTCATGTTAGCAGGGGACAATTGTTACTCTATTACTGCAGTGTACGGGACATGTGTGCTGTATATGTACTATGGATCATGATTTAACCTATTCATGTTAGCAGGGCAGAATTGTGAGTGCCTCCCACAAGCTGAGCACCGAGACGCGATGCAGAGATCCTTCCCAGCGCCGACTATAAAAGGCACCTCATGAGGCAACAGGGACCGGAGTGAAACTGTGAGTGAGGGAAGCTGGGACAGGGCTGGCTGTAAATCTTTTGCTATAGTGTACTGGACGTGTGTAATGTATATGTAGTACATATATACAGCACACACCTCCACTACATTACAGCAATAGAAAAAAGGCACCCAAAAGCTAGGTATATGAAAAGTGATTGTGAAGTTGATTGTAAGCCAACTGCCTTTAATTAGTCTTGAACATGACTGGATAAATTAAGGTGTATAATGTGATATAGTCTAATGGGAATAGAGGAGGAAGACAATGAAATAAAGAGTCTGGAAATTGTTTTAGTTCGTGGTTAATGTGAGTGGTTCCTTTTGGAAAAGTAAGCGGAACTAGACTTTTGTAGGTTATTACCTTGGGGTAAAAAAGAGAAAAATAGAGGCTAGAGACACTAAAATGAAAGCATAAATGAAGGAAAATAAGGCTACTATTTTTATGCACAAGGGAGATACTGCATTTAGAAAGAATAAAACAAAGTAAAAATGTCCCTAAATGAGGAATATGCTTGTTATATAGCGGCCCCCTGCTAAAGTTCAAGCATTGTTGGCCAGTGCCACTGTGATTCCCCTTTCATTTCAGTGGAGACATCAACCTCCATAACACTTCCATTGTCAGCCAAGAGATAGTACTAATAATAAACTTTGGTTTTACCTTATGCTCCTCTGCTCCTCCCCGCCTTATTTATTTGAAAATGTGGACCGGTGTTCAGAACAAGGATGCCTTTAGCATGGGTTTTTTTTTAATTGAAGTGAACATTCCTTTAAATCAGCAGTCCACTAAATCTGATATTTCTGTTAAGGAGGAACTGGACTCTGGAAGAAGTGTCCAAAAAAGGCAGGGGGAGGACACAGAACTAGTCACCTGTATTGCTTGTGGTCTACCTGCAGTTATCTTTCCTATAACTGACTTATCATGTCTTGTTCTGCATTTTGTCTTTTTGTGGAGGTGGCCATCTTGGTAGAGGCAGGGCTTTGCTTCCTCATGTCAGAATCTCCAGCAAGAACACAGAAGCAACACAATAGTGACATCACCAAATCCCATTCCAAATCTCCTGAGACTAGAAGTCAGAAGCTGCAGTATCTGAAATTTACATTGAAGATATATAGCTATAATTTAATTGGCATGGGAGTGCCTAGACACCCTCACATACCAGGAAGTGTTCTGCCATTTATCAAGAGCAATTCTCAAAGGTACATTTTTCAGGGTTCTGCCTAGGCACAACTAACATTTCAAAATGTTTTCTATAACATAACAAATCTTCTACTTTTTGAGTTCAGTTCCACTTTAAAGCCGAACTACAGGGAAGAAAAATCTTTCCCCCCCTCACCACTACAATGGTTAACTGCTTGTTTTGCCTGGGGTTGATAAATAAAGTGATATACTTACCTTATTCCTTACTGGCCCTGGTGCTGTCCTGCCTTGTCCAACACTCCTGGGTTGTGAATGGGCCCTTAGCATCCTCATATACAATGCAGCACTGCTGGTTCTGCATTGTGCAGGATAATGTCAGAAAGCTGCGACTGGTCAGACAAGGAAGGGAACAGGCTTCAGGGGATCACTTGCATGAAGAGGAGGAAACCTACATGAGTGAGGGATAAGGTAAGTATATCATCATATTCATCATCCCTTAGGCAAAATAAGCAATTAAAGTGATATTAAAATAAAAATGTTTTTAGGATATTTCAAATTTCTATTAAATCAAAATGGATTCTGCTCCCACATGTTGAAAAGTTTTAGCTTCCTGCCAAACCAGCAGGTCGCCTGAGCACTGGCCCTGATATCCTGTTTTAGGGCAGCTCCTTTCCCTTGAGGGGTCCCATGGAGCCACCCTGTGTGTGCTAGCAAGCTGTGAGTGTCTCTACAAACACACAGGCACAGCAGGGCAAGCCATTCCCCTCTTCCCATCTCTTTATTCCTCGCTTCTCCCTCCTCCCTGCTCCTCCCTTCTCCAAGCTGGAGACTGTGCTGTCCCTTGTGATCTTGTACTGGACAGGAAGTTCAGGGAAGCAGAGACTGTAAGTGCTTGGGAAAAATGTAAAGAAATACTTTGCTGGGTAATGCATATTTGTTTGATCTGGATTCATGTGAGACTGTGTCTTTATTCCTCGCTTCTCCCTCCTCCCTGCTCCTCCCTTCTCCAAGCTGGAGACTGTGCTGTCCCTTGTGATCTTGTACTGGACAGGAAGTTCAGGGAAGCAGAGACTGTAAGTGCTTGGGAAAAATGTAAAGAAATACTTTGCTGGGTAATGCATATTTGTTTGATCTGGATTCATTAGTGATAAAAAGTTTGAGAGTCTAATACTACTTTACCTATGTTTTTTCTACAGAGTTCAGCTTTAAGAGTGGATGCAGATGACTTGAAATACTCTTATAATTCACAGGGTCTCAATTATTTCAGATCTCCCTGCCAGTACTTCAGGCCTTGCTACTCCCATGCAGCATTTTATTTTTGCATATCTCCTAATAAATTTTAAAGGTAGAATGCAAAACAGAAACAGAGATCCCCTTATAATCACTCTGTGGAAAAGCAGATCTGTAGCGATTTGCCTGCCAAAGTCCCCAGAAGAAATTTCAAGGAAATTCAAGAGCTTGTGTCCCTTTAACACATCTCACATCTATAAATTTAGATGGAGATTTACATTGGAAAATATATGTAGGTATAAAGTTTTGTGTTGTCACTATGAATATGTATATTAAAAATAAAAAGCAGCTGAAAAAACTGGGCTTAGAATTCCTAAAGAAATTAGCAGTTGGGTGTATAAACTTTGCTTTGGCAGTAAAGCAGAACTTCATTTTAGATCTCACACGTTGTCCTTTAATTCTAAAGTAGTGCACCTGCGTAGGCATATGTGGGCACTAAGCCATCAAACACAAATATTCACAGCAGTGCCCGTGCTGTATTTGTTCACAGGGTTTATTGTATATGAGATTTTTTCTTCTTCTTTGCAGCAATACAATATGGGCCATCCCTATTTTCTCTTATGCATAAGTGGACCTTTATTTATGATTTCTAATCCAGCCAAAGAAGATCACAGGTATCACATCACAAAACCTGAACTTTTAAACTTTGGACATCAGACAAAAAGCATTGCTTCATAAAATATACAGAGTTAATTTCACAAACACACCACACTCTTGCAGGACCGCCCCAGGCAGAGTTTGTACCTTGCTTGAATTGAGTTTTATGTTTATCCAGGTAGTTGAACAACACTGTGCTCCAGGTGGAAAATGCATACTTTTGTACAACCCCACCTCTAATGTACAGTATGTACAACCATCCTCCTTTCATAAACTCTGTTATATTACTCTAAACAAAATCAGGAATGTCAAACTCACCCAGAATCCACTCTGCCTGTCAGTAGTATTGTGACTACAGAAAAAAATGTTTAACAGTATTGACCTATGCTTAACTTTCAATGCATCTCCATCCCTATAAAAAGCATGATGCTATCACTGTCTAGATAATGTATTGGCAAACAAAATTGATGGGATAAGTGGATCATTTATTCCAGCTTACATCAATACTGGAAACATTTTGTTGCCTAATCCACTATAATAATCTGTCTAAAAAAGAAAAAGCAGGACTGTGTATGCTGAGTATAAGAAGGAGAAACCCTAACACCCATTTTGGTGGCCAGAAGTGATTATTTAATAAACTCAAGTCAATCAGCCGTATCACAGTTGAGAAATCCTGTTGACTGTTGTTCACTTTGCGTGGTGGTGAAGCATGCTTCATTATTTAGGTGTTCCAGTACGTCAGCTATTGGGACAACCCAGTTAGCTCTTACATTATTTTACAGGTCATAGGTGATGCTTGGGATCAACCACAGACTACATTTGGAATTTCCACATAGCCCTTGAAGGCATTTCATGCTCTCTAGTAGACACCAATAGCCCCAGGGGTTGTTGTTATTTTTAGGATGTACATAGAGTACAGAGAACTATGTAAAACAATCTCAGAGATTTTTGACATGCCTTTAAAGGAGACATTTTAACTGCAATGCTGTTATCTGTCACAAAATTATGCAATGCATTAGTTTATACAATACTGAAGAAAAGTGACAATCTATGTTTATCATTAAATCATAGTGGACCCTGGCTTACTCGTGATAGGCCAAAAATGTCACAACCACTGTGACAAGAGTGGACTCGTTTAACAGATTTGGATTGTTTGAATTATTGACTTTCTTGTGCAAGTCAAGACAATAATTCTGTCCTTCAAGAATTGGGCAAAAATGTAAAGAAATGTAAAGAAATACTTCACTGGGCAATATATCTTTGTTTGATCTGGATTCATGTGAGACTGTGAGAGTTTAATACCACTTTAAATCTCTATGTCCATTAAGTCCCCATAAATACCTCTGAATAAATGCTGAGAAGCACATTTACATACATTTCCTGTATGCCCATGTTTTGCCATCTAATATCTCCCATTGTAGTCACATACGGAAGCGCTGTGCTTAGAAACTGGAACACTGTTTTTTTCACTACTCTCCCACAGCTCCACCCCTCCCTCCGAATTCCCTGCCCTCATTCCCACCCACCTCTCTATATTTTCTATACCTCTATATTGTCAACCTCTGCTACAGCCCGGAGCACAGCTCCATGTGACACATGGCGCAAGACATTGTGGGATATAACCCGCAATGAGATGACCTGCAACCACAAAGCGAAACAGCACAAGTTGCTACTCAGAAGAGCCAGGGATATGCAGTGCTGTTATAAATAGGACAGTATTTTGGAGCATATTAACAAAGCCTTTTTTATTTATTTCACAATGCTTGTTCTGAATATCTAATGCAATGCTGGTGTATTCAGAGCTCCTTTCATACAACATTTTCTAGATGTGTGTTAGTGTGTATAGCAGTGTGCAGAGGGTTAATATGAAAAATAGCAGACCAGTTATGTTCATACTTACCCTGGAGAATCCTACAGAGAGAACACCTTATAGTGTAGGTCCTGAGCCAGTCTATTGGTCACCAGTATTCAAACCACAGCAGAACAGGGAAGTTACAAACCTTCCCCGGCTTTCACCATTCATTCTTTAGACATACACTTATGATACAGAGTTATATATTCCTAGCAGTACCTATGAGTTGAAATGTAAAAAGGGAGGTGAAGATTGAACTTGCCTTGCCTAGTCTTGTCTAGCTACAGTCAACTTTCTTAGAGAAAATGATTCAATTTTACAGAAGTTATAAAATAAAGATTTTCTTAGTGAGCCTCTGTGATGAGACGTAATGACAAATGCCACAATATAAAAAAAGCAGCAAACTTATAGACAATGTAGAAATGTCACTATTAATATTCCTTGCTTTTGACTTTGAATTGATTGATGTTCTCAAAATTTTGAAGTTCTCAAAATTCCAGTTTAACTGATTTATCTTTTTTAATAGAACGTTATCTACAATTAATATGCAAATAACTCAGATAGACAAGAACTCAAAAAATATGTTCACCTTTTTTTTTTACTCAAAAAACAACTCAATTTTCTATTTTGGAATATTCCTACACCTATTCCTATCGTTTTGACATTATTGTACGCTATTTTGTATCCACGGGAGCCAGCTGCCAGAATACAAAAGCTGCCAGGGGAGGTACCTCCATCCACACTGCTTAACATGATTGGTGTAATCGAGAGTTTTTCTTTGTTCAGCATGTGGGCTGAAAGCGAAAAACTTTATCTGTATGGCCAACTTAAAACAAAACATTCTCTTGAGGAATCTTCTCTTGAGTGAAGGAAAACTATGAGAGGTATATTATGTCTATACCTCTGGAAAATGTTTGGCTCATAGAGCTCTGTAGCAAGAAATAGGAAAAAAATAACAAAAATCATTATTATTTAATAAGCAGAACATAAAGCAAACCTGTGTTGTCAAAAAAATAAAAAATCTAAAGCCTCACTTATCCAAATAATAAGCACTTAGGTGTATCTGTATGCTTGCTTCAGGTCCCCTGAAGAGTGCTTGGACACACTAAAACCAAGTTGTTCTAAATAACTATATTTTTTCCCCACAGTGACACTAAACACAGGAATTTAAATCTTAAAAATGCATTTAAGTACCTTACCTACTCCAAGCTCTCTCCCATTATGGACTACAATCTCAATACAAATTAGCTAACTAAAGATGAGTTTGTAGTCCATCATGGGAGTTAGCTTGTAGCGGTGGCTACTTTACAACACACACAGACACCATGTGGAACAAAAGTAGCCACCCTCCAGAAGGAAGGACAGTGTCAGCACCAATACAGAGATGATTTGAGGATCTATAGCTGAGTGATACACAAAAAAGATATATTTATGTTGATACTTAAGGTACTTGAATGCATTTTTAAGAATTAACTCCTTAGTTTAGTGTCACTTTAAGTTTAAAGGTTTAAATTTTGTTGCACAAATCTGTTGCACAGTTTTAGTATTGAGCTTTGCATACAATAACTCATGAACAAGCATTTTATTTTAAAGGAGAACTATGAGGTGAGTGCTTTTCACTCACCTCATAGTTCTAGCCGACCTGTGACAATGAGACTGTCACAGGTCGGCTCAGTAGATCGGAAGTGAGCGAACGCATACCGCCGTTCGCTCACCTCTCAATCCTGTCACAGATCTCTGCCGTGACAGGGGAGGGGCTGGATTTCCCCCTCCCTGCTCCGATCCGCCAGCGCTGACTGGCGGAACGGATGGGGGAGGGGGCGGATACAGCTGGCTCTGCCTCTAGATAGGCAGAGCCAGCTGTCACTCACGCAGCTGGGCAGATCCAGACATAATTATCGGGATCCGCTTCAGCTGCGGCGCCTCAGTATACCGCGAGCAGTAGCTTACGGTATACTGTGGCGTCTCAGTATGCCGCGAGCTGCAGCTCGCGGTATACTGAGCTTGGGGTGACGAGAGGACGCTAGTTTGTGTCCTCCCGTTACCCTAAGGAGAACTATGGGGAAAAGCCTTAACTCCATAGTTCTCCTTTAAGCTGTACTCACTGACATTATATGTGTCTGTTATGTGGTTTATAAAAGCAATGTTTAAATTACATGATTTCATTGTGAATCATATTTTGTAGCATGAACAGCATATTTATTTATAATGTTCATGCAACAATGATCCTTTTTCAACAATGCAATGAAGCTTGAGGAAATCAGCTCAATAAGATATAGCTCATAATCAAACAAAGCTCACTCATTCATATTGTCGAGCACAAAATGAGTAACCTTGCATGAATTGATAACTGTATTTCAACATGGGTAAATTAGAAGTAAAATCAATGCACCTTCCTATAAAGTGAACTTGTTAAGCAGATGAATAATATTTAAACTGCAGAAGAAACTTCATGACCCGCCTCCCGGCTTCCTGATTGGTCAGGAAGCCAGGCTGCCTAGCTGACACCATCTTCCCAGGCAATCAGGAAGCCGGGCGGCGGGTAATGATCCATCGCCCAGCTTCCTGATAATCGGGGCACACAGCACCGGTATCAGTACTCGGTATCGGTGAGTAACAAAAAAAAACATTTTGGTACTCGTAATCTATACCGAAATACCGGTATCGGTGCATCCCTATTGAAAACCCAGTTTGAAGAAAAAGTAAACGGTGAAGACAAAACAATTCTGGGTTTAACCGATCATTTTTGCTATATCAATTCCTAATTGTCCACATAACTGGGGGCATGGCAGGGTTGTGTCTATCACCAAAACACATTGTGCTGGAAGGTGTTCCTCTTTCCCATCTCAAAACGTTTGGAAGTATAACACCACTGTCTGGCTTTTTCAGCTGGCAAACCATTGTCCTATTGTAGTGCAGACATAAACATTGGGCCATAGGGCACAGCGTTTAAAACACTTACAGCATTAGTGTCTACAAGTGTGCAGAAGGTGGCTTATCACTTGTAATGTAATGCATGTGTCACCTGAAGTTATACAGTGACCATGATTATGTTTATGTGATAGCTCAGCTGCTAATACTATTTGGGAAGCTCAGTTTAAATATCTATAGCATTTTTTTTCAACTGGGAATGTTTAAATGACTCTACATGTAAATTTACACACAGACGGCACTGCAAACTTGACAGCCAGTGTACTTCCATATTCAAGACCCACTGTATATCACACTATTCTCAGTAAAACCTTGTTTTGCTTTATTTTTTTAATCTGTTTTTTTCCCCCTGTTGAAATGCAGTATTTTCATGAATTTCAGATTTAAAAATGGTATACATCAGTAAGGTTGTGTTTTCTACATTTTATGGTTAAAAAATCAAGGTTCTGACTGTTCTTCTAGCTGGAAGGATACAAGGCAAGTCAGTTATGACTTGTTTTCTTCTTAACAAATGTAAAAATGTCTATACGCTTTGTCTGTGCATTACTGCAATCTTCTTTTATATATCATCTTATAAATAATCCATGCTAACTCTGTATATTGAAATGCTGAGCTAACTGTTTTAGTTCTGGGTGTTCATATTTTACCTTGCTGGACAACTGGCCTTGCTAACAGGTCATGTCTGCTATTTCAGTCTAGAATCTCAGCACCTTACTTTAATGTTGATGGATAGATCTGTAGATAGCTTAATGCCATCAGTAGCATGCACTGTGACCTATACACCTCAGTTCTTCATCCCTAATTACTTATCCTTCTCTGTAAGCATGGACAACTAAAATTACTAAAGACTTAAGCAAAAAAAGGTGCTGCAGAAGGATCTCTTGGCCACATTTCCATAAGTGGCAGAATCCCCCCTCATTCCCAATGTTCCTCTGATCTGTGAAAGTAGGATGAGAGAGTGATAGATGTGGCTGCCTCAGCAACCTTTTTAAGTCTTTTTCCTACAACAGTGGACAGGTCTGGCTGCAGGCAGCTGTCAGATACAGTGCTTCAAGGACATGATTGCAGACAAATTGTGGTCCAGGCAGTGGCGTCACAAGGGGGGTGCGGCCCGCACCGGGTGACACCAATGGAGGGGGTGACATCAAAATGACTGACAGTGTCACGCTCTCTGAAAAGTCAGTTGCACAAGAAAGGAGGGGACAAGGCGGGATAAGGTATGCCTTCTCTCTTTGCCGGTGGCCATCACCAAGATGGCCGCCGGCACGTAAGCGCACGTGACGTCATCAACACGCTTGCGTGATGGCATCCCAGTGGGGTGTCACCCGGTGGCCACTCCAGGTGACACCACGCCTTGGGATGCCTCTGAGTTCAGGGCTAATGTGGACACTCTTGCACAGTATTCGCTAGAGCTTCTGGCTTGCCCTGTAGCCAGAGTGCACTCTAAGACTAATCCGCCTGTCTTGTGGCCCTGTGAATCAGCTCACTTTCTCAAAAATGAAGTAGTTCTGAATTAGAAATTATTATAAAACCCTTGCAGCTGATAATACTCAATAGATATTTCTTTGTCATCTGGCCGAAAATAAAATGCTACTTTCCACCATTACCAAATCCTGTAACCACTGCTGGCCTACCACCATTGGCAGTTTCTGTCACCCCTGCTAGCCTGCCACCATTACCAGTTCCTGCCACCCCTGCTGGTGTAACGAGTCCCGAGGGTTCAGACCGCTCGGGTCTCCCCACATGCAGGGACGGACAAATTGCGTTCCACAGTGGAACGCGGAAGCCGCTCGACTTCCGGATTGCGGTGCGAGCGGCCTGCGTTCCACGGTGGAACGCGGAAGCCGGTCGTCACGGCAATTGACTCCTCCCTCACTCCTGGGCTATTTAAAGCCCCAGCTGAGGCAGTATGGCGTTCAACTATTGAAGTCAGAACGCCTGCTGCCTCATTGACTCTGAACCCTACAATCTCCCTATTTACCCTGCCTTGGAAGGAATCCCTCTGGACAATCTCTGCCTCAATCTACCCTGCCTGGGAAGGACCCCTCCTAGACCATCAGAAGGACCTGCTGCTTGGTTACAGACCAGAAGCTCCCAAACGCAAGTATCCCCCAGGGGAAAACTAAAACCATAGACTGTATTGATTACCTGAACTGTCCTTAAAGGGGAACTCCCTGGAATATCGGAGATTTATTATCAGTTTACTACCTATATTACTACAAACCATATCATCCCATCTCATTTATTGATATTAGGCTATGATGCAATAGCTCTGCATTTCTTTTTGGTTACATACGGTTGTGATGCTAGAGTCCCAAACTCCCCGTTTAAGATTGGGAGTGACGCCTGGGACTCGAACCTGAGAAGCCGTCTCCAACCACCAAACGCGTGCTAAACTCCGCAGTTGTGAATCCCAATTGCCACTAAAGCAGTCGTGACAGCTGGCCTGCCACCATTAATAGCTCCTGGCATCTCTCCTGGCCTGCCACTGCCACTATTACCAGCTCCTGCCATCATTACCAGCTCTTTACCATGTCTGACCAACTCTCCTGACCTGCCACCATTACCAGCTCCAGCCACATCTGCTAGTTTGCCACCGTTACCAGCTCGTGTCACCTCCCCTAGCCTATTTCCTGGCTAATAATTCACCTCTCAGGGATGCAGCAACTTTTCTTTCACCTAAACTGCAACAAGGGTCACCTCTGACAAGTTTCTTGTTAAAGAGCACTCTGGAAAACGTGTCAGAGGTAACCCCTACTGCCCTTTAAATAAACTAGTAAAGTTGCTGAAGCCCAGAATGCAGTGCTTTGATTTGTATTTCCGACTGATTTTCTGGAGTGCTATTAAGTAGGCCGGCACCAAGGGGCTTTGCAGTGGAGCCTGTGGTGAGTCACCCATGTTGAATGGCATACAGATCTTCTTATTGCCATTTTCTAAAAACACAAAACAGTGTTTATCAAGGTTGTATTTGTATTGTTGCCAATGATCACAGGACAAAACTACTGCATATAATACTTTCCTATAAATCACACTGCATAACTCCGCAGGCAGGTATTCAAACCTTATGTTTACATCTAACCTAACACCAAGAACATTCTTTCTTTGACAGTTCCTGACAACATCACATAACTGCATTTCTTGTTCTGAACAGAGTGTTGTAATTTTGCCCTGCAAGGACTTCTAAACAGATAATTTCTATGAGCATGCATGTACATCTCTCTCTTCAAATCCTTATATAACCATTATAAGCATTCCTCCTAACTTTACAGAATGACAGCTACAATGATTTTGTCCTTCCTAATCCCCATATAAGATTGAGTAATAGAGTACACAAGCTTCTATTACTTAGCTTATTTTTAAGTAGACTGTTTATGTGCTTGGGAATATATATTTTAATTTGGCCATCCACATATGAAATTACCTTTAAAAATCATATACAGTGTGTATACAAAAGAATCACAAAAATCCCCCCCCCCCCCCCCCCCTTTAAAATAATCAAATTTTGTTGCTTTGCAGCCTGAAATAAAGACAGACACAGGCTGTGGGGGTGTCAAATTCTTGAGGAAAATCTGCTGCCCTCTGCCAGGAAGTTGTCAATGGGAAGAAGGTTTACCTTCCAACATGACAATGACCCAAAGCTCACAGCAAAAATTACCACACAGTGGTTGAGGGAGAAAAGGTGAATGTCCTTGCATGGCCCAGTCAGAGCCCGGACTTAAACCCCATTGAAAATCTGTGGAATGACTTGAAGACTGCAGTCCACAAATGGTCACCACTGAATTTAACTGAACTTGCAAAGAAGAGTGAGCAGATATTGCAAAGTCTAGATGTGCAAAGTTAATAGAGACATATCCCAACGGACTAAAGGCTGTAATTAAAGCAAAAGGTGGTTCAACATAATACTGACACAAGGGGGTAATCCTTTTTTCCAACTCAGTGATTCAGTTTTTGAATTTTTTTATCACATATTGGTGTTATATCTTTCACTTGGGTGTTATAAGTAAATACAGATGGATAAAACAAAAACTGTGTCTGTCTTAATTTTTGTTGCAAAGCAACAAAATGTGATTATTTTAAAGGGGGGGGGATTCTTTTCTATACCCACTGTATAGTGTTTTTGTATATGCTTTCTTTATGTATTATGGTGAGGACTAAAAAAAATAAAATAAGAAAAAAATATCTTTTTGATGAGGGTTATGTGTAACTCCAGCCAAAACGTTTTCTTTATTTTTTTTTTTAGTTTTGCATAGAGTGTGACATAATAGAATCTTTGTTATGTTTTTATGGTTGTCTATGGGTCCCATTGAAAAGATTTCCCCTCACTGAAGGAAACCTCTCGGGGATAACAGACTCACAGAAGTTCAAACCCTTCTTCAGTCTTCCCAAATAAAATTTTTCTCATTCAGCCACTAGGTATAAAGGAAAGTCCTGCTTATTCTACAAGTCACCAAGCCATGGTTTACCTATGGACTCTCCCATGTAACATTGCTGATTGGCCCAGTGTTGTCACATGGACTAAGTCACATGCTTCTCTATACACAGTAGTACTGGTATTTTCTTCTGCTCTAGGCACTGAAAGGAGCATCGGGGAAACAAAAAAAACTTATAAGTATATGCTTGTAAGGGGTGTGGAAATAAAGAAAACCCATTGTCCCACCCTAATTATGTCAATTGCATGTTTGCTTTAAGTCATGAAGGCTGAGAAAGAGCATACCATTTATCTTTGAAACTCATCAGTAAAATCAGTATGCTGCCTCTTTGTTCCCTCAGCCAGCCTATCTATGTATATACATTTATTGCTGGGCACCAGTAGCAGGGGGCCGGAGAGTGCAATGGATACTTATATCTATCAATATTTCTTTAAGAAGATAGCAGCCCCATGTTATTCACAAAAATAGAGTGGAGTTATAGTATAGTAGTTTAGGTGAAAATTAAACAAACTTCTGTTGCCCTGATGTTATGATCTGGTGCAGAGCAGTTAATATGGTACTGTCCGTTTCATCTTTATGGATGCTACTGCTGCCTGTCTCTGTATTGAGAAAATAATATTTCTCAGTGAGGTTAAGAAGTGTCAAAACACACTTTTGTCAGGCAGCAGCAGGTAAATATCATGCTAAAAATATGTAGTTCGTGACAAAATATATACAATTTCATGAAATTGCAAAGCTATAAAACTATAAAAACAATAACATGCATAACATGAGGGAAAGTTTTGCAGGAATGTGAGAAGAAGAGCAGGTTAGTTTAACAACACTAAAAAAACATATATAGAATTTCATTAGAGTTGTGAAACTCTCCTATTCTTAGCAGGAATATGTAGAACCTTTTTTCATGATTACCTCCTAATTATACTTATGGAAGGTGTATTATTATATTTTATTCAAATAGATAGACCATATCCTACCATCATGACCAGTCATATGAGGAGGTAAGTTCAAATCTGAATGATGGAAATGTTATTGAAAGCATTTTCAGTAATTTGAATGATGGGAATGTTACTGAAAGCTTTAAAATAGTCTGGTAGAAACCTAGAGAATGCAAAGACAAGAAGAACATTTTTTATATGGGTTCAAAACTCATTTGGGCTCTTTCACACATGTGTCAAAACCAGGCGTTTGAGACGCTGAGGGCATGTGGCCTGGTATGGTGCAGGGAGTGAGGGGTCGCTCGCTCATCCCCCCCCTTTCTTCCCTGCCCGGCCTTTGCTTCAATCAAGGGTCTGGAAGAGATCTTATTGGGGATCCCATTTGTTTTCACCCGTTTTTAGGGGGTGGGCGTCCTACCTGAAATTCCTACCAGACCTAAATTTCCTGGTATGACTTTTGGGTGGAACCCCACGCACTTTAAAAAAATATTTTTTACTGGGATGCACACTTGTTTGTTTTAACTATTTAACTTGGGCTCCCTTCTATTGCAAAACTGCCTGTGCAACGCTCTAGAGAGCGTTGAACAAGTATTAAAAGGCGGTTCAATAGACTTATTCCAGCAGCAATGGTTCCAGAACGCTCCATGCACTCGTTTTTTGCCACAACGCAATGCTGACGCCCATGTGTGAACTGTACTGGGCGGTTGCTATTGTTTTATCACACACGGGCAGTAATAGGCGGCAGAGTGGCGTTAAAGTTCAGAAATTCAAACGTGAAAAAATCAATGTAGTGACACAAACTTGTATGACATGTTTGTGTCAAATTGATTTTTTTCACGTTTGATTTGGAGTGCTGGTGACATTTCTGAACTTTATGCTATTTCACGGTGCCATCCGTGGTCATTCCAAGCACCCACCTGAACTGCACAGGTTTTTCATTTGAACTCGGTAAGCAGTGCAGCAGGATACATCTTGATACACTTTAGGCTGGGTTCACACCTGGGTGTTCCTAATAGGCGCGTTTTATGCTCGGTTTTTAGGCACGTTTTTAGCATGCTTTTTTGTTCAATGAAATGCACGTTTGACGCTCGTGTTTTAACCTCCCCGGCGGTATAATTTTTTTTTCCTCTATCTTTTTTTTGTTTTTTTTTAACTTCCTGCTGGTTCCGCCCCCCTGCGACACGGACACTCGCAAGGGACGGAACCCGGAAGACGGAAGCGGCCGGAGGACACAGCGGGGATCGCGGACAAGATAAGACCTACGCTGTATTCCCGAGTGTGGCTCGGGGTTACTGCTTTGTTAACCCCGAGCCACACTCGGAAATACCAATGGATATGCTCTGAAATCCGCCCCAAAGAAGCTCCTGTACTATTTCGGGTGTAGAGCATTTTTCAGCACGTCAAAACGCTCTGAAATACGCCCAGGTGGGAACCATGCCCATAGGAGTTAATAGGATTTCACTGTTTGAGCGTTTTTCAGTGCTTTGACCAGCACTGAAAAACGCCCAGGTGTGAACCCAGCCTTAGAGAGGTGTTAAAAACGCATCTCAAATGCCTGGTTTTGACACACTTGTGAAAGACCGCTAAAGCTAGACTTTAGGCAGACAGATAACTACAAAAATGAATATGAAATACATAGAGGTGAGCTGGTGTACCTGCCAACAGATCTGTAATTCTGTTAAGTCAGTCCTATTAACCAGACTTCCCTGCCAGATAGCCAAATCTTGGCCCCCCTGATGATTATACTACAGGTAAGCAATATAGCCTGGTCCAGGACACTTCCCAGCCTGTGCCTCAGAGGTATTGTTAGGATCATATAAGACTATTGGCACTGCTGGATACCCACAGAGAGATGCTGTAGGGCTGTAGCATACTAGTATAAAAAAGTGGGTAGAGCTGGTTCTCGTGATTCCTATTCCCTTTCTTCTTCTTTGTAGTCTTTTGTCCTTGGCTGCTTTTCCTTTTCCAACTTCACTCAATTAGAACTGAGCTTTTAGGGCTCTGTCTGGCTCTTTGCTGACAGTGGTCCTAGGCCAGAGAGTCAGGGCAAAACCAAAACCAAAAATACCTTGCAACAATGGTACTATATCTTATACTGTGCATATTTAATTAGATTGCTTTAGCAAGCTAAATGTCATCCAGTTAGGGTTTATATTTATTTGAATGAATACATAACTGGTTTAACTGTTGCTTTTTTATACCTGCCTGAAGTATTTGCCTATACAATACAAAACAGTATGATAACAGTAGCTCTAAATGTAAAGAATGTACATGAAAAAACATCTAGAGATATACGAAAAGGGAGATAAAACCAAACTTATTGTTCCTGTATAAATCACTTGTAAGGCCACAAAGTGATTGCAGTTTTTGGCATTGCACTATAAGAAAGACTTAGGAAATCTGGAAGGATTTCAGACACAGGCACATGAATTTATAAAGGGTATGGCAGGTTGCACTGATAATGACATGCTTGGAAAATGTGGTTTGTGGGGAATTGCTGTAATTAACATGAATAAATATTGTATAGCCAAGGTCAATTTAAAGGTATGACAAACTTCTAAACAGTCTATAAGCACTGAGAAACCACATGCTATCAGCCTTTAATGACCTATACACGTGAGAACTCTGAAAAAAAAAAAAAAGCAGAATTGAACTTGTTACTGAAAACCATGTAAAAATGTTTAGGAAAAACACTGATTGTTGTACTTGTATTTCAATTAAAGTGAATTACAGCATTCCTATAACATCTTCTCTTGCAGCCTCTCCAATCCTAGACATCTCTTTGTATATTACATAGATTAAGAGCATGTTGAACATACTTCATATCATTGAGATAAAATACAAAAATAATATTTATATACATTTTTGTACTAGATACAGGAGAGGAAGACAAGGTACTGCTAATAAGGAGATTTCACATTAGGAGTGTTGTACACTTAAACAGAACTACACTCTTTAAAAAACTGACCTGAAGTGCATACTCATTATAGTGTACACTCCCTGGCCAGTCCGGTCATCTGTCGAGACACTGGACCCAGAAGGAGGGTGGGAGAATATGTCATCATAAGGGAATGATACAGTGTCAGGGATCATGGAGCTATGAGCAATGGAGGAGGACAAACTAAGAGGTAATTATGCCATAAGGTGCTAGTATGTCATGTAAATGTGCCCGCTATGACAGAAACTGCCCTACCCTTAGTGCCACTACAGTTGTGCTTTAAGATACTATAGGAATTAGGAAATAATTTTACCATAGTAAAGTGTACCATAAATGAAAGTTCATTTTGTATGTACTGATTTACACAGTCTTCTTATTTTGAACAAAACATAATTTAATAATTACTCTAATTCTCTCACTTGAGGTTGTATTGAACAAAAGAGCCTCTCTTTGTTTTTGCAATACAGCTACAATACTTAGTAAAATGGATAGTGGACAACTATTCTCAGTATGTGAACAGATGTTTAAAAAACTAATTCATAAGCTACCAACATTATATACAGTATAAGGAAGCAAAAACAAAGTAGGCACCACAGTGAGTTTGCCCTTTTAAAATACAATCATAAACTACCAGCAAAGGGACTTTTTTTGCTTAGAACATCCTTTATCAGATAAAGCTGACTTAGTACACAAATACTCTATATCTACCAGTACATCTACTAGTAGTGGTTCAACATACAAAACATAAAGGTATCCAAAAAAATGGTAGACAGTTCAATGTTGTGACGCAGATGGGGGGATTTCCACTCACATTTTATCCCTGTGACCCTAAGATGAAAGAGACAGGATTACTGGAACAGGATAGCATAACATTTAAACCCTCACAGAGATTCTAAGCTTTTTCCACCTACTGCTACTACTGTTGATATCTGTGTTCCTATTGGAGATATTTGACTGGGACGGCAAACAGAGGGGAAATCCTCCAGTGGAACACAGCAACAACAGAAATTTGTCAGAGGTTCTAACTCTTCCCCACTCTATCCAAACAAATGGTTTGCATGGAACTAGGCATCAAAGCAAGTGTAAACACAAAATTATGTAACCCATGAGAGTGTGATGGCTGTGAACTCTTTTGTTCCATAGTTGAGAGAAAAGGGGACGCAAAGAAGAGGGAGGAGAATAATGAGGAGACGGGCCTAGGAGAGTTCCTTCTGAGTGTAGTAGTATAAAATATATTATAAAAAATTATATTGAGAAAGAGATACTCACATCAGTAGGGTTGCTAGATTTCCTATGCAAGGTATCTGACAGTCGTGACAAAAGGTGTCCCCATGAAGGTGGTCACACTCAATGCTCATCCGGGTATTGTTTGAGTGGTCCTCATCTGGGAGGCTATTGGAATCCAATGTTATATGAAGGAGAGAAGACAGAGTCCCAAAATGCATCAAGGATAAGAATGAGCAAATGAGTCATGTTCATCTGATATCATCAATTTATTGTGTAAAAGGCATGAATGAAAACGACATCAACACATTTCATGGCTCTATAATGGCCACTTCATCAGGAGGGTTGCAAAAAGACACTTTAAGAGCTGCGTGACACATGGGGATCCACTGCCACGCCGCTCTTAAAGTGTGTTCCCGACCCTACTGATAAAGTGCCCATTATAAAGCAATAAAATGTGTTGATGGTGTTTTCATTCATGCCTTTTACAAAATAAAAATTGATGATATTAGGAGAACATGACTTCAACTTATCTGTCAAATCTGCGCGCCTCTGTGCAATCCCTCCAACTCCAAACTCCTAGAACGCCTTATCTACAGCCGCCTGAGTCGCCACCTTACTGATAACAACCGTCTCGACCCCTTACAATCTGGCTTTCGCCCCCTACACTCCACTGAAACAGCCCTCCTAAAACTCACTAATGACTTACTAACAGCTAAAAACAAAGACCACTGTTCCCTACTCTTGCTATTAGACCTTTTTGCTGCTTTTGATACTGTTGACCACCTGCTCCTCCTCAAAAAACTCCTGTCACTTGGGCTACAAGACTCTGCTCTCTTGTGGTTCTCCTCCTACCTATCTAAGTGCTCCTTTAGCGTCACCTACAACTCTAACTCCTCCCCTCCTCTTCCTCTTTCTCTAGGGGTCCCCCAAGGCTCTGTCCTTGGACCCCTTCTCTTCTCTATCTACACCTCCTCCCTTGGTCAACTAATAACCTCACATGGCTTCTAATACCATCTCTATGCCGATGACACTCAAATATATCTTTCTACTCCCCAACTCACCCACTCAGTGTCCTTGTGTGTCACTAATCTACTAACTGACACATCGTCTGGATGTCGCAGCACTTCCTAAAACTCAACCTTTCAAAAACTAAGCTCTTGATATTTCCTCCTGCCCGTGCACCTTCCCCCAGCTTTTCCCTTGAGATTGTTAATACTACTATCCATCCCTCCTCCCATGCCAAGGTCCTAGGTGTCATCCTCGACTCAAATCTCACCTTTCTTCCCCACATCCAATCACTATCCAGATCCTGCCGCCTTCACCTTCGTAACATCTCCAAAATACGTCCCTTCCTCACCAAAGAAACCGCAAAATTATTCATCCACTCACTTGTTACATCTTGTCTTGACTATTACAACTCCCTCCTCATTGGCCTTCCACTACACAGGCAATCCCCCTTTCAGTCTATCATGAATGCAGCTGCCAGACTCATTCCCCTAACCAACCGTTCAGCGTCTGCAACCCCTCTCTGTCAATCTCTAAAATGGCTTCCACTCACCCAAAGGATAAAATTCAAAATATTAACAATCACTTACAAAGCCATCCACAACTCTTCCCCCAGCTATATCTCAAACCTTGTCTCAAAGTATCACCCTAACCGTCCACTCCGCCCTTCCCAAGATCTCCTGCTTTCTAGCTCCCTTGTCAACTCCTCCCATGCTCGCCTCCAGGACTTCACCAGAGTCTCTCCCATCTTCTGGAACTCTTTACCCCAACCTGTCCGTCTCTCTCCCACTGCTCAACCATCACATTCTCAAACAATTCATCCCCACACAGCTACCTCCTCATGTATCACTTCCCTTTTAGATTGTAAGCCCTCATGGGCACGGCCCTCCTTACCATCTTGTCTTGAATTGTATTGTGATTGTAATGTCTTCCTTATATTGTAAAGCGCTGCGCAAACTGTTGGCGCTATATCAATCCTGTATAATAAAATAATAATAATAATCCAATCCTTAGAACATAAGGGTAAGTCTGGAACAAAAGAGGGCTCTCTCTTCTCTTTTGTTCCATGCTTATCCACAGTTGAGATTATTACAGACTTCACAGAAAATTTTTAAACTCAGGTAATTCAATTTGTATCTGATTGTTATTTACAAGGGATTTTAACTCTAACATGCAGAAAGTCCAACTTGTATCAATTTACATTAAAATAACAATAATGGATGCTAGATGACCAAAGGCTATGCGTACTTGTATAGAAGACAAGAATAAGAACCTGTTGTATAGCAGACAAGAATAAGAACCTGTTCAAACATTTGGTGACAGATATAATGTCTTGCTCTTTGAAACGGCTATGTATACAATCGTATAGTCAAGATACTCACTGGTTTCTTTTAGCATCCTAAAGCTAGCCTTAGATGGCAATCATCTTATGTCTATGAGTCCAAAACACAACTGACCTGCTACTCTCCAATGACAGACGTTCCACAGAATTATTTGCTAGTGCTGCTCTCTTCCTAACTGCTGAGCACCATTTACATAAGCAGGAAGATTGAGATGAGTCAAAGGATCCTATTTATGTAACACAAGAAATAAATAAAAAATTCACACAATAGCAATGGGTAAATAGCAATAGGTAAACCTAAAAAGATAACTTTTATTAATACTAAACTCAGTGTGTTGGTAGCACATAGCAACTAAACTCCAATATAATTGTACTTTGCTTTTTACCTTCAATATAACGAATGTTCGTAATGGAACGAAAATAAGTCAACGGAATTTCGTATTTCCTGCCTGTATTTGTAATGCAACTCTCAGCAGCAGAAGAGAACCTCTGATTGGTCAACCAAAACGAAATACGAATTCCGTTAACGGATTCCGTATTCCGAATTCCGTATTTCGGACTTTAAAAAAAAAAACTACCATCAACTCCAATATAAATGTACTTTGCTTTTTACCTTCAATATAACGAATGTTCGTAATGGAACGAAAATACGTCAACGGAATTTCGTATTTCCTACCTGTATTTGTAATGCAACTCTCAGCAGCAGAAGAGAACCTCTGATTGGTCAACCAAAACGAAATACGAATTCCGTTAACGGATTCCGTATTCCGAATTCCGTATTTCGGACTTAAAAAAAAAACTACCATCAACTCCAATATAAATGTACTTTGCTTTTTAACTTTAATATAACGAATGTTCGTAACGGAACGAAAATACGTCAACGGAATTTCGTATTTCCTGCCTGTGTGTGTAACTGTGTATTGTAATGCATCAGCAGCAGCGGATCCGTATCTCGGATTAAAAAAAATCTTGTCATGCTGTTCAACCTCATTTACAGGGGTAATATTAGTTCCTGTTTCAAAGAAATTCGGATCCGAAATTCGTTAACGGAATTTCGTATTTCGGATATAATTCGGAAACTGCCATTCAGATTTCGGATGCTCCGAAATTCGGAATTTCAGGAAAATTCATACGAATTTCGATTCGTAACGAAACGAATCGCACATGTCTAGCATGTAGCAAATGTGCCTTTCAGCATTCTGTGTTGGTAGCATGTAGCAAATGTGCCTTTCAGCATTCTGTAGAAATTGGTAAGTCATGACAAAAAAAAGGTGCATGTAAAGCCAAATGTTTTTGTATTAGTTTTGCACAGAGCAGGGAACCATTAGAACCTTTGTTATCTTCATTGTGGTCTGTGATTCACCCTCTGATGTTTGCGTGACAATTGTCAATGGGGCAGAAAGTTATGAGAATTGCAAAATGTTAAAATTGTCACTGGAAAAGGGATACAGAAAAAATCTTCCATTAGGGATACCTCTTTCAGGGACAACTGTCAAAAGTCAGGCATACAAGGCTTGAATTTCAGCTGATTCTTCTAGCCAAGCTGTTTAGACGTGCATAGACAGTTTAAGAGATGATTATTCACCTCTTGTTGTGTCTCTCAGATTGAAAGTAAAGGTAGATCTCCCAAATGGGACACAGCAAAAAAAACAAAAACTTTTATGTTATGAATAAAGGGAATGTACATTCCCTTTATTCAAAACTTAGAACGTTTAAGCTTTAATGCAATTATCAAGATCTAATCTACACAAGCATGTTTAATCACAGTAGCTTTAGATTAACTCACACCTGACAAATGACTCATTTTAAAAACATTAAAATTATAGTGTGGCAATCTTGTTGTGTTCTAAGGTATTTATTTATTTATTTATTTATTTTTGGGGGGGGTTTGGCTTTTAGAGCATAGTACTGGCTATAGAGTTAAACTACTCCAGTGTTTATGTTATGTTTATATTTACATGTCTGCATACCAGCCAGTTATGTGATTTCTTTTTCTGAAATGTATTTTATGTATTTTATATACAAAGAATGCAATAGGAACATTTGGAACACCATTTTATAGGAGGAGGAAAAATACTCTATGGCTGATGAGAACACAGTATGGAGCAATAATATCTTACTACCAGTGTCCTAGAGAACTTAAAGAAATTAGAGGGTGACTCAGCTCACCAGACATTTTCTATTAACTGAAAAATCACTTCTGTGTGGATTGACCATTAAACACGATTAATTCAGGAGTCTATAAAAGAAGGCAGGTAGTGTCTCTTATCTTGCACAGGTGATGAAATTCTACTTCAGAAACCAGACAAGGACACTTCACTTTGCTTTTTAGAAACTTTGCTTCCTGGGAAGAAAAGAAGGACGCTTGCCAGCTGAACAATTGTAGACCTTGGATGGAATCCACAGCTATGCAAGGGTGCCGCCCATCTTACCGGTCTTCCAAGGCATTAGTAATGGGTGACGTTCATGCGTGGCATAGTACTGAAATAAATACAAGAAATCATCATGTTCCGTGTAGATGACTCAACTTACACCAAACAACTAATCATTAATGCAGGTTTGTTCGAGAGTTTCACCTGTTTTCTAGAGATGCCTGATCTGTACTGTGTCTTCTATTGATGTACTAACTAGAAGAAATGTAGCTTTCCTATGCATTTTATAAGTCATTGTGTAAGTTATCGGGCACTTGGATGTAGGAGATGCCCAGAGTCACAAGACCAACTTGTACAGTGCAAAGAGTCTTTCACTGATGGAAGCTTGACCACCACATGATATCATGGACTGCACCATTCACAGATGATTAAAGGTTTTCTCTTTAGATCATTCAGTAAGTAATTAAGTTCATCCTTTTAATTTATGTTTTCATAGCCAGGTGATAAGGAGCACTGTACAATCTTTCCTACTATACTTTGTTTTTTTATATATGATGAAAATGAATTATACAAACAAACACTACAGCATATTTCACCATATTAGGTGTTTTATTGATTGTTTTAGAAGGTATGAATGATGAACTGTACTCGTTTTATAGCTTCTGTAATCCTGCCCAGCATATGCAAATACACTAAATTTATTTTGGCAGCCAAAGCCTTTTTTGTCTAGGAGAGGTTTACATGTGAATGTTTATCCTTTAACTTACAATGTGTCGAGGGGAAAGATGTGTACCTCCATTAAATGGTGTTGGAATATAAACTAATCCCTGCTGTTAATTTGTTTTTGTATCACTATTGATAAAGCCCCATCCCAATATGTGAAAATCCTTTAAAAATGCTCAGTTACTTGTTACATTAGGCTTGCATCGCAGGCCTACATGTGCAGAGGGATGTATGTGTGCACAGTGAACCTATCCAGCTGATTGTACACTGATGTTTAATGCATATTAATTTGCCATACGCAGTGGACACAAAAAAAAAGCTGTTTTTTGTGTCTTCTATTCCAAAGAGTTCACTTCGAAATATCAGCAACGTTCATGTCAACATTTTACTTAAAAATTATGTGACCGGTTTGCTAAGCAATGCAATACATCACGCCAAGCTAACTAACATGTTAAAAAAATGTTTTATATGTTGTAATATGCTGCTGTAGGTTGTAGGGGAATGTATGTATAGGTTTGGGTATCTAGTTTTAAAATCTCAATACCAAATAGCATATCATGGAGTCTCATGTGATGGCTTGTGCTTGAACTTCCCACATACGCTTAAAGATACGTTCATGCGTGATACAATACTCCTCAGCACATGGAATAATTTATTTGTTCACAAATTAGGGTTTCTTGCAGTCTGCTTTAATGATTGCTGTGTGCATTTTATGTGCTTTTATTCCTACATGGTATGCACATTTAAATCTGCCAGCAGCAGCCAGGGCACACCACACTTGTTAGTAAATTCCCTGTATACATTTTGTAGCCTATTAGCATGTGTCTGCGCACATTACAGATGCATAGGAAATTGTGTAGGGATATGACTTCCTTGTGCATGCACGATTGATGCACTGGTATGCGCGCATTTCCTTTACTAAATCAGGACCAACCAGTAAATTAAAACATTTAGCAAACAGCACAAAATCTGTATGCTACCATGCAACTGTAAAGCCTGTAGGAAGAAAGGGATATATAGAATTACTTTAAACCTATTTAACACATAGATACAATTGTAACAAATTAACAATACTGTAAGTATTTCAGGTATTCAAATAGTATCAAAACTGGAGCAATGAAAGAAAAACACAGTGTACGGCAATCCAAGCTCCAAGCATTTAGTCTCTGGTAACAAAACTTGAGAGATTAAACACAGTATATATATCCTTTGGGCATAGTATAGAACATGACGAGCTCAATGAGTTCTACCAGCGAAAAACACCTTTATTTAGAAAGCAAGTACATTAAAATAGTTACTGGGACTACTGCCTCTCTCTCTCTCTCTCTCCTCTCTCTGCTGTCTCTCTCTCTGGGCCGGTTCACACCACGAAGTCTGCGTTCCAGAGCTTTCGGCCTCTGGAACGCGAGCCGGCCAGCTCCCTGCATTCAGGGGTGGAAGGGGGCATGGCGGTGCATTGAAGCCCGCAGTGCAATTGCCCGCACCCGGAATGTAGGCACATTATTGCCTGTGTTCCAGTCCAGTGTGTTTTGCAAAAATGCTGCAAGCACTTTTTTTGTGGATCGCACTGGACCGAAATGCAGGCACTAATGTTCCCGCTTTCCGGGTGCGGGCGATCGCACTGTGGACGGGGGGCGTGGCTGCAGTGCCATTGACTTCAATGCACCACCACGCCCCCTCCTGCCCCTGAACGCAGGGAGCCGGCTGACTTGCACTCCTGTGCGTTCCAGAGGCCGAACACTTTGGAACGCAGACTTTGTGGTGTGAACTGGCCCTCTCTCTTGGCTGTCTCTTCTCTCTGCAGTCTCTTCTCTCTGTGTGGTCTCTTCTCTCTGTGTGGTCTCTTCTCTCTCTGTGGTCTCTTCTCTTTCTGTGGTCTCTTCTCTTCCTGTGGTCTCTTCTCTCTCTGTGGTCTCTTCTCTTCCTGTGGTCTCTTCTCTCTCTGCGGTCTCTTCTCTCTCTGCTGTCTCTTCTCTCTGCTGCCTCTCTTCTCTCTCTGCTGTGTTTTCTCCCTGCTGTCTCTCTTGTCCCTGTCTCTGCTCTCTCTGCTCTCTTCTGGCTGTCTTTTCTTAACTGCACTGCAGCAGCTTCCCGGGTCTCCTCTCAGGTGCGGTGTCCTGTCCTCCCGCGGTGCTCATGTGGCCAAATGTGCAGACTGGGAGAGGTGTCCCGCCCCTTCCCGTCTGCAGCATTTAACGAATTCAGCCGCACGAGCATTGCGGGAGGACAGGACACAGGTCAGTGAGCCGATCGCAATCTACTAGCGTTCGCTTTGGGATCTACTGGCAGATTGCGGTCGACCTAATGGACACCCCTGGTCTAGAACAATTGTTCCCAATCTTTTTTGACTTGTGTAACTCTTGGCATTCAATGTGTATAAATTGTATCCCTTACTGGGGGTGGGTCTAATAGTGAAGCATGTAGAGCAGTTACATACTGGACATAGTTAGTCAGGTTGAAAAAATACACAAGTCTATCAAGTTTAACCTATAGACATAAGAGAAGAAAAAAAAGAGAAGAAAAACCTAAAACAGAACACAATGTACACAGTTACTCACCGTTGAAACAGAGGAAGGCAACCCCCCTCCCCCATAAAGCCTGGTTCCATTTGTTTCAACAGGGGGGAAAAAATCCTTCCTGATCCCATGAGGCAATCGGATATTCCCCGAATTAAAAATCTCTGGTGCTTATTATACTTATAAGAAGTTAATACCTTGAAATAGTCTGTGAACCTAGGAATGCATCCAGATTTTTTTTTTTTTAAACAGTCAACTGAACTGGCTGGAACTAGCTCCTGAGGGAGTCTATTCCACATTTTAACAGCTCTAACTGTGAAGAATCCTTTCTGTATGCAAAGGTAAAACCTCTTTTCCTCCAGACACAAAGGGGTCTATTCACAAAGCTGCCGAAGGATCTGGCCGTAGCTTCGGCCGATCCTTCGGCATTTGTCCTTTACAGTGACCTTAAAGGGGATAATTTTTCACCAAGCGCACTATATGGACCATTTATGTATTTATACATGGCGATCATATTCCCCCTTAATTACCTCTTCTCGAGAGAGAGAGAGAACAAATTCAGTTCAGCTAATCTTTCCTCATAGCTGAGCTCCTCCATGCCATAACATCCTTTTTGTGAACTGGTGCCCAAAACTGAACTGCATATTCCAGATGAGGTCTTACTAATGCTTTGTATAGGGGCAGGATTATGTCTCTATCTCTGAAGTCTATAACCTTTTTAATACAACAAAGTATTTTCCTTTCTTTAGAAACTGCGGCTTGACATTGCATGCTACTATTGAGTCTATGATCTACCAAAACACCCAGTTCTTTCTCCATCATCGACTCCCCCAAACATACTCCCCCTAGAGTGTATGAAACAAACATAGTCGGCAAACTAAAATGTGTGCAGAAGGTCTGCACAATAATCCTGTCGCTAAATTTTCCAATACTCATTCTATGATGAATGGTGGATGTGACCAAATTGCACAAACTGTAGGAAGGGCTCAAATGCCACTGTGTCAGTGGGATGAAAGAGGGAGCTGGGAAGCTGAGGTAGAGGTCTCTTTGGGGTATGCCATATTGCAATGGTGTCCAGTGTTATCTTGGGGCCTGTGTGGAGTTATGGCCCATGGCACTGGATTCCCTGGATCTAGGGCTTCTCTAGGGTTTTGGAGGTGATGTGGGTTGGAGGGCTAGGTATGCCTCCATGAAAGGTGTCTGGGCCATGGAGGATGCAGATGGTTAAGGGTACAGTCTGCTGGCTCACATGTATGTTGCAGTTCAGTGAGGCTGCAGCTGCACTTTCATTGCTTCATGGAATGTGTAGTGGAGGGTATTCATGCTGCAGGGTGGAGTGGGTCTCTGTAAGGTGAGTTAGGTCTCATCTGATGGAGGCAGCTTAATGGACTAGCAGCCAGTGTGACCCTGGAGAGAGATGAGTTGAGCACAATCTGGTGCAACTCAGGACTTACAATCTCTATCCTCTTTGTGCCAAATTGCAGAAGGCAATATCCACTCCTAAGAGAAGCAGAAGGCACATCATCACCAGGGAACTGACTGAGGCGTTGGAAGCCGGGAAATATAGAATGAGCGTTGGAAAATGTAGCCACAGGATTACTCTGCAGTCCTTCTGCACACATTTTAGTCCCCGAATTCCCACTGCTACAGCCTTTTTCCACCATTACAAAAAATATTTTCAAGTACTCCTAAATATGCTGCCAAGTACCCCAGGTTTGGAACCACTTGTCTAGAGTATAAAAATAAAGAATGTAATTGTTGCACACAGTCAAAGCATTGCCCAGCTGCATTGCTTGAATTGTGTCCATTCCTTCCAAATAAGTAATATTCATGTCATGGAAGCATTATTCATCTCTCGTTCCTGGGCCTGATTTTCTAAAGCGTGAAGCATGGTGAAGTGCAGTGAAATGTCCAATCATGTGATGAAGAAGTTTTATTTTTTCCCTTTAAATCTTTTTCTGTTGGCTTTTTTTTTCTTATCAATTCCTTCGCACATGACTGGATATTTGAAGTGGATACAGGTTCGCATCATTGCACTTCAACTCACTTCACAATTTAGTAAATCATTGATTCTGTTTTGGCTCAGTGTGTTTAGCCTCCTTTAAAGCAACTATGTCACCGTTTAAAAAACAAAATCTTAAATAGTAGAGGATCTACTATTTCAGTAGAATCTTCACATTCGACACTCCTTGACACAAATGCCTATGCGCCGTGTGCCACATGTGCTTCCAACTGCTTGTCTCAACAGCACAACTATGTCTTGTAGTGATAGAGCCACAGCATGCAGAAGGGAATCAGGCAACCAGCACTCCTGAAAGTTTCAGATCAGATGTGAAGATCCTACTATCCAAGAGAGTGAAGATCAGAAGAACAGGCTGTTGGATAGATGAGTGTAAACCCTCTTCTATTGCAAGTTATGTTTTATAACAGTAACAGAGCCACTTTAAATTAGGGAAAGTAAAGGTTTTCCCTAATGGGAGGCACAGTAAACAGTAAGCACCTATTTCCTAATTCTCTTTGCCATCTTAGTCTGCTCAGGGCCGGCCTTAGGGGTGGGCGAGCCGTGCGGCCGCACAGGGCGCCATGGCAACAAGGGCGCCGTGCGGCCGTCACAGCTCGTCCTGTGGGCGGCTTCTCTCCCCCTCACCGCTCCGCCATCCTGACAGCAGGCAGCGCTCCCTCCTGCGCCCCCCCCCGAAGTGGGGGGGGAGGACGAGGGAGCGCTGTCATATCGGATGGCCAGCGGTGAGGGGGAGAGAAGCCGCGCCCGCAGCTGTCAGGATGGCCGAGCGGGGAGGAGATCGGAGCCGCTGTCATCCTGAAACTGACAGGATGACAGCGGCTCCGATCTCCTCCCCGCTCGGCCATCCTGACAGCTGCGGGCGCGGCTTCTCTCCCCCTCACCGCTCCGCCATCCTGACAGCAGGCAGCGCTCCCTCCTGCGCCCCCCCCCGAAGTGGGGGGGGAGGACGAGGGAGCGCTGTCATATCGGATGGCCAGCGGTGAGGGGGAGAGAAGCCGCGCCCGCAGCTGTCAGGATGGCCGAGCGGGGAGGAGATCGGAGCCGCTGTCATCCTGAAACTGACAGGATGACAGCGGCTCCGATCTCCTCCCCGCTCGGCCATCCTGACAGCTGCGGGCGCGGCTTCTCTCCCCCTCACCGCTCCGCCATCCTGACAGCAGGCAGCGCTCCCTCCTGCGCCCCCCCCCGAAGTGGGGGGGGAGGACGAGGGAGCGCTGTCATATCGGATGGCCAGCGGTGAGGGGGAGAGAAGCCGCGCCCGCAGCTGTCAGGATGGCCGAGCGGGGAGGAGATCGGAGCCGCTGTCATCCTGAAACTGACAGGATGACAGCGGCTCCGATCTCCTCCCCGCTCGGCCATCCTGACAGCTGCGGGCGCGGCTTCTCTCCCCCTCACCGCTCCGCCATCCTGACAGCAGGCAGCGCTCCCTCCTGCGCCCCCCCCCGAAGTGGGGGGGGAGGACGAGGGAGCGCTGTCATATCGGATGGCCAGCGGTGAGGGGGAGAGAAGCCGCGCCCGCAGCTGTCAGGATGGCCGAGCGGGGAGGAGATCGGAGCCGCTGTCATCCTGAAACTGACAGGATGACAGCGGCTCCGATCTCCTCCCCGCTCGGCCATCCTGACAGCTGCGGGCGCGGCTTCTCTCCCCCTCACCGCTCCGCCATCCTGACAGCAGGCAGCGCTCCCTCCTGCGCCCCCCCCCGAAGTGGGGGGGGAGGACGAGGGAGCGCTGTCATATCGGATGGCCAGCGGTGAGGGGGAGAGAAGCCGCGCCCGCAGCTGTCAGGATGGCCGAGCGGGGAGGAGATCGGAGCCGCTGTCATCCTGAAACTGACAGGATGACAGCGGCTCCGATCTCCTCCCCGCTCGGCCATCCTGACAGCTGCGGGCGCGGCTTCTCTCCCCCTCACCGCTCCGCCATCCTGACAGCAGGCAGCGCTCCCTCCTGCGCCCCCCCCCGAAGTGGGGGGGGAGGACGAGGGAGCGCTGTCATATCGGATGGCCAGCGGTGAGGGGGAGAGAAGCCGCCCACAGGACGAGCTGTGACGGCCGCACGGCGCCCTTGTTGCCATGGCGCCCTGTGCGGCCGCACGGCTCGCACACCCCTAAGGCCGGCCCTGAGTCTGCTACCAAACCCCCCAATATCATGCAATAGTCATGTAAATTTCATGTTTCTGTATAATCCCCTGCTTCTACATAACAGTGCTAGGTATGGCAATTGCCCACTCAGGCTTCAGATGCTGCATTTTGGAGAGGCAGATGTAGTGTCACTTGTTCCTCATACCCAGAAAAGCTTTCTTCAGGCATGGTCAGTGGTTGAGGAGCACTAGGGTGGTTAGTACTCACTTCTTATAGTGTGTCTTGTATAGAGAACCTATAATACGAAATCACCTGCACTCCATACAGCGTACAGACCTTGAGTAAGAGGTTGGTGCTTGAAGTGACAACACGGATGGCAGATACAGTCCATAATAGAAGTCACCAGCACTTGATGATATGTGTAAGAAGTAAAGCACTTTTTATTCAATCGTCACATGCGTCAAACAGCCAACGTTTCGGGGCCACACAGGGTCCCTTCTTCCGGGCGACATATTGACCCTGCGTGGCCCTGAAACGTTGGCTGTTTGACGCATGTGACGATTGAATAAAAAGTGCTTTACTTCTTGCCCATATCATCGAGTGTTGGTGACTTCTATTATGGATTGTAAAGAGAACCTATTACTTGGTATGGGCAAAGTATGTTCACTTACTGAAAAACCTTTTGTGCCAGATTTACTGAAGTATGAAGTAAAGTCCAGTGCAGTGAACTGAAGTACACTGACTATAAAGAGAAAATGGGTTATGACACCTTGCTTAACTTTGCAATTTAGTAAATCAGACTAGCTCTAGACATCGGTCATAATGTAATATTACTATAAGACTAAAAATGGCCATACACAAATAGAATCGTGTTTTAAAAAATTCATTTTTGGAATGTTCATTTAAATTTTAAATAGTTAATGTGCGGAAAATGAAAATCGTTTTTGACCGCAGTGATGAAAAAAATGCAGGTTGAACATTATTTATAAGTTAAACTAAAGTCTAAAAGTGAATGTATTTTTTGTTTGTGAAACTCCATTAATTTCCTAAATTGAATGGTAAAACCAATGACATTTTGAACACCATCATCAAGTCAGTCATGACATTATTGAATGTTCTGACAACAATTATATGAACATTTGCATTAAAATCTACCATTAGATACACAGGCTAGTTCAATAGATATGCCAGCTTAAGGAACTGTGTTCAGGGTCTCTCCAGACCCACAGATCATGCATCTTTGTTTTAGACTATTTTACAGTTATGTTTACACTAATTTATGCTTTTAATATAAAATAATCACTTCATGAGGGTTCGGGAGTGACACACCAGTAGATCTTGATCATCTTTGTTTTTATTTGACCACAACTGAACCCCACGGAAGTCTTTGGGGGCAAATCTTGAAAACCTGTTCTGGCTTTTTTCAAGGCTAAAAGCCAATTGATTTTTAGACAGATAGTATTGGGAGCTGGGTATTGCCATGTGGGACATGTACCACTGCACAACAAATTTTATGTGATCTCCAGGGTGCTATGGGAGAAACACTCTATTAGTTACATGCTCGGGAGATGCCTTTAACCTGTACGTGGTATTATGGAACAGTACAATTCATCAGCTGTTTTAGCCATTTAGGTACCACATGTGTGAGGAAACATACATGCATGTAAGATCTTAGTGGAAACAGAATCTCAATGAGACAAGTCAGGAGTAAAAGGCACACAGCCCTCCTCTTCAAGGGTGCATAGCAGCCATTTTTTCATTTTGCCAAGTTCTTTGTGCTGCAACCCCTCCCATATACTGTAATCTAGCAGACAGTTTCTGTAAATCTTTCTTCTTCTTTTCAAAGGTTTATAGTAGCCATGTATTTTGGGCCTGCTAATGTTCCCTTTACCTCCTCCTCAAGGACATATAGCAACCATTTATTTTGGGCCTGGTAATGCTCCCCTTTCCTCCTCCACCTCAAGGACACAGAGCAGCCACTATCCTTTTTAATGCTGTTTCTGTGCCCTTTTGCTCTTTCTCCACTAATCTTGCCATATCAGCACCAACTGGTTATGAAGAGTTGGCACAATTTATCGTCTAACACCCTGTTTACACCTCTTTGTGGACTGTGCCGTACCGCAGTGCCAGAGGTACAACCGTGAAAGAGAAAAAAAGAGAAAAAGTGGGTGTGGCTAAATTGAGCTGGATTTTGGGTATGGCCTAAAAGAACATGGTTAAGAGAACATGGACAAAGAGCAAACACTTTGTCTAAATTGAGAGGCAGAAGTCCAGCATTCAGAGGTAGCAGGCTGTATTCTTTGGGCTTAGTTCAAACAGTATTTTGCTATAAGTATGTATTTCATTGTCAGGCCATCCATGTCATGTTGTAAAGAAAATATTGGCAGGGACATCAAAGTCACCTGAGCACTACAATTTTAAAAAAAAGAAAGTCTTAGACATAAGCACCATCTTACTTTTATGCAAAAATGTAAATAATAGGTGTCACCAGCTCAGACACTGGCCTTGCAGAAGTGAAGATGGTGGGAAGATGTTCTCTTTGTGTTGCACCTAATTCTCTGTAGTAAACAGCTTTTCCACCTCAACTGCATCCTTGGGCTGTTCTGCCAATTTGGAGGGAGGATATTGATAGAATCATTGAAAAGGTGGACACTAATGTTTCAAAGGATCTTACGTTTAAAATCCAGTGAAAATAGGAAAAAATAATTAACACCTAAAACAGAGTTGTAAAGTTTCAAATTGGTCTTTGTGAAGCCAATAAATGAAAAGTATGTATCCATTGTTGAACTTAATATTTACCAGAAAATAGTCAAAAATTTTGAATATACACAGCTTTATTAGACCACAATTTCAAAGAGAGACGTGAGGAATATTTTATCAAGAAATAAAACATTTGAGTGTATTATTTTAGAGAAAATAGCCAGAAATACTGTACAGACTCAATGAACATTATGTAAGCAGCTTTAGTAGGCCGTAACTTAAGAGGGAAAAACCTGGCATGTTTATACCAGTAAATAAAAATAAGAGTGTATTTTTTCACAAACAATATCAAGAAATATAATAATAATATAATAATTAAGAAATATTGGGCACATTACGTATGCAACTTTGGTAGGCCCCCAATTCAAGAGGGATAAACCTGGCAGCTTTTATCATGAAAACCCCAAACACCCACACTAAAGCCTAACCCTTTTGTTGTGTTTTTTTTATTTTTAAATCTAAATTTAAAGTAAAAGAAAACATGAAAACATTAAATAAAATACCAAATAAATATGCAAGGGGTGGGGGCGAGCAGCAAAAAAGCAACTAAAATTGTTGCTGACACATACAAAAAGGTGGTCCTAGAAAAGGTCTGTTGGGTATATGTGCTGTAAACACAAAGGGTACATGATAATACAGTATGTAGCACACCACACTGCAATTCACTGTAATGTAGCACAATACAGCACTGGGTATAGCACTGTTTAACACTGTATAGCATAATAGAAATTCTCTCACTGCAAACATTGTTTGATCTCTTGCTATCTACTCCAAGTCTCCAACACACACTGACTGTAACTATGGGGTCTATTCACTAAGCTGCCGAAGGATCTAGCCGTAGCTTCGGCCGATCCTTCGGCTAGCTTCGGCCCCAGGACCTATTCACAATAGCCCGTACAGGTCCTTTTGACAGCTGGGCTGAGCCAGCCGTGATGTTACGGCTGGCTCTGGCCACTTGCAGAGAGATCAGCGTCCCTGGTTGCCTGCTAACCAGGCACACTGATCTCCAAACAGCGAACTCTCCCTGACGCTCCGGGAGTTTCCTGCTCCCGGCCGCCAAGGAGAGAAACACTGCTGTTTCTTTTTTTTCTTTATTCTGATACAGAGCCGTGTCAGAATAGAAAAAAAACAAAAAACGTTTTTGCCCATTGGAATGCATTGCTAGATTCCTATTGGCTATTTCAATTTGCAATAGCCAATAGTAAAGTAGCATTGTACCCGCCCTCTGCTGCAGTTCTCCATCAAGTCCATCAGCAGAGCGCGGCTACAATGCTAGTTTACTATTGATTATTGCAAATTGAAATAACCAATAGGAATCTAGCAATGCATTCCAATGGGCAAAAACTTTTTTTTTTTCCTATTCTGACACGGCTCCATGTCAGAATAAAGAAAAATCAGTGTTTCTCTCCTTGGCGGCCGGGAGCGGAAGGCCCCCAGAGCGCTTGTTTTTTTTCCCCGTTTTTTGACGGCAGCAGAGCCGCCGGACAATAGAAAACTATTGGGCGGAGCTAGCTGTCACTGCTAGCTCCGCACAATCGTTTTCTATTTACTTTTTTTACTTTTTAAACTATTTTTATGTTCTGCTCGGTCCCTCTAAGGTCCCTCTAACAGCCGAGCCCAATGCCGCTCAGCGCCATTCGGCTATTCACTCACTGCTGTTCGGCATCTATAAGAATAGGCCGAACAGCAGTGAGTAGCCTGCCGGAGGTTCGGCTCAGCCGATCCAGATGTTGGATTGGCTGAGTCGAACTTCTTCTGCACTTCGGGTCGGCCGAACATGCTGTGCATGTTCGGCCGACCCGAAGCCATGCGAAGCAAGCCGATATACGGCTGAAATCAGCCGTACAAGCCTGAAGTGAATAGCCGAACAGTGTTCAGCTCACTTCACTTGGGGTCGGTTGTTCACTCGGCTGCCCTCGGCAGCTTAGTGAATAGACCCGTATAGCTCTGTTCTGCAGCACTGTATAGTAGTATAGCAGCAACTAACTCTCCCTGCAAACACTCTGTGATCTTTTCCTATCTACTTCAATTCCACAACACACAATGACTGGGCCTATGACTGACTCTAAATATAGCCCTGTTTATCAGCACTGTGATCTTTCCCTATCCATTCCAGGTGTTTCCAACACACATTGACAAAATGATGCTGGAAGCACTTTCTTTCATAGAGAGGGGGCTGAAACATAATAAAACCTTCATGACTGTCCCTTCTAAAGTATGGTATACACTGTTAGATTTTTGCACGAACGTTCGTATGAAAAATCACGTTGGAACTTTCATACTGGCATTGGAAACTAGCCGATTGTCATTTAAAATGTATTTTAATATTCGTGTTCATTAAACATTCGATTTTGGGATGAATGGAGTTTCCGAGCGAAAACCACATTCACTGTTAGAAATTAGTTTGATGATAAAAAAGTTTCCAACATGCTCCTCCAAATGTTCTCGTCACTGTGGTCGAAATCAAAAGTTGATTTGACCACATTAATGATTAGAAAGTTGAACTAACCTTTCCGAATTCCATTTAGTTTGTTTGAAATTCTAATCGTGTATACCCTACTTAAGCCACCTGACCACAGATCTGAGACCAGGAAGTGCATTATTGGTTACTGGTGGATGGGTGCACTAGTTTGATATTTTTATGAACTCATAGTAGACCCGAATCTATGAGGTCTATTCACAAAGCTGCCAAAGGATCTAGCCGTAGCTTCGGCTGATCCTTTGGCTAGCTTCGGCCCCAGGAGCCCTTCGGTTCAGTAGAACTAAAGGGCTGCTGTACGGGCTATTCACTATAGCCCGTACAGCTCCCGAAGTTGGCCGAGGGGCTCAGTCGAGCCGAAGGCATATGTTTCGGCTCGACTGAGCCCAGATGAAAGTCGAAGCTGGCTGAACGGCCGGCCAATGAGCAGAGGAACCTGAAGTTCTCCATCAGGTCCCCCTCTAGTGATTGACAGCAGCAGAGGGCGGGTGCAATAGCCAGCTTGCTATTGGATATTGCAAATTGAAATAGCCAATAGGAATCTAGCTATGCATTCCTATGCTGATTTTTTTTTTTTATTCTGACGGCAGCAGAACCGCCAGGTTCTCATTGTAATGACTGATCAGCGTCTATGGTTACCATGTAACCAGGGACGCTGTTCCATCATTAGGATGAGAGCTTAGCAGAGCCGGCTTTTTTATATCACCGCCGGCTCTGACAAGCTCTCAATGTAATGGCAGCTGGTCCCGGCCAATAGAAAACAGTTGGGCAGAGCTAGCGTTCACTGATAGCTCCGCCCAATTGTTTTCTATTTTATTTTTTCTACTTTTTTAACTGCTTTTCTATTCTGCTCGGTACCACAGAGGTACCGAGCAGAATAGTCGAGCCGAATGCCGCTCAGCGGCATTTGGCTATTCACTCACTGCTGTTCATCATCTATGAGAATAGGCCGAACAGCAGTGAGTAGCCTGCCAGAGGTTCGGCTCAGCCAATCCAGGTGTTGGATCGGCCGAGTCATACTCCTTCTGCACTTCGGGTCAGCCAAACATCATGTTTGGCCGACCCGAAGCCAGCCGCAGCAAGCCGATGTACGGCTGATTTTAGTCGGTGTACGCCTGAAATCAGCCGTACAAGCCTGAAGTGAATTGCCGAACAGAGTTCGGCTCACTTCACTTCGGGTCGGTTATTCACTCGGCTGCCTACGGCAGCTTTGTGAATAAACCCCTATGTGTAAAAATACCTGCAGTAATGCCATTTAAAGATGCATTTTACTTTAAGGTGTTTAGACCGCAAACTAAAAATGTAATATATGTATGTATATCTATATGTATAAGGATATGTGAAGTAGGGCTGTGCCCATTGATGTATGTTATTTATGAAATCAATAAAATCTTATTAAAATCTTATATTAAAAAATGTAATATATTGGAGCTTACCAGTCCTTAGTTGCATTTATTTTCTTTTTTCAGATGTTTTTATTTTATGTTCGCCAGGCGGGCCTGCCATTAACACACTTCCTGTCCTTGGGTGACAACATTCACTCAGTGTACTGTATCTATGGAGCAGTGGCCTTAACAACCTAGGTTGCACTCCTACTTTCAACTGCAAGCACCTTACCCTCTCTTCATTTCTCTCACATAAGAAGCAGGGCTTGTGTAGTCCTTAGAAAATAGCTGGGAAGGCAGATAACATTCTGTAAGACTTCAGTTTAGTGCACAGGGAATTACAAGGATACCTCATTTCTAGCAGAATCAACAGGGTATTTCTATATTTGCAAAATAAAACACTTGTAAACTAGCAATACATATATATATATATATATATATATATATTTACATTTTTGTTCTTTGGTTTAGATGAGCTGACCCAGTCATACCTGGGATTGTGCAAGAATATTAAAATTAATTCCTAAATTAGAATAATTGTGCTGGCTTTCGTATGAAATATTTATGTTTTTCTCTTATTTAGCTTTATTTACTTTGTGTGAGTCTGTCTCTTCAGTCTAATGCATTGTGAGTTTAGCTGAAATCTGACAGTTGCTGCCTTGTCCTGATGCCACACACTGGAGTTGATTTTCTAAAAAGGCAAAGACTGTTCACTGAGCTAAGTAAATAAGGTGAAGCTGCGTTCACTTAAATCCACCAATCGTGTCCTGACAAAAATCTGTTTCTTTCACACATGTTTGGGAATACCAAGTGAACACAGGTTTTCTAAAAATATTCACTTTTTTTAACTAACATTTACTTTGCAAAGTAAGCATACAATTTGCAAAAAAGAACATTCACTTTGGTAAGTAAGAATCCTTTACTGCGTTAGTAAATTAATCCCGCTGTCTCTTGCTTTCTGCATGAGGCCTCATGCACACCGACTATCCAAACACTGCCACCATTATGCCATTTTTTTTTATGCCTCTGAACGCATCTTGTAGTGTCTAGATCTCTTATCTAGAGCAGTATACAGGTATTAAAAAAATAAAATAAATCCCCAACCTGTGTTTGGAGAAGGGTTTACTGGCTTAATGGATGATTGAAGTAAGCACCTCATTTACTGAACTTGAGTTTTGCTGGCTCATTCATCCAACTTCGTGCGGGCAAAAATCAATTTTTGCTCATTTTTCTTGCACATTATTGAGTATTCCCTGCAAAGTGAATTTTCACTTTGTTTCCCCTCATTCATTAAGATAAGTGAAAATGTATTCTGAAAGCGAACATGCTGCTCCTATAATTAATCAGGGAGAGTGAGTGAAAGTATCTGTGACTGAACATTAACAGGTCTATTCATAACATTAACAGGTCTATTCACTAAAGGGTGAAGAGTTTGGAGTAGTCAGGAGAAGTGAACAATCTAGGACAAAATAGCCGATTTGGAAAAATTCTGCAATTCAGCTCACTTTCTAGTTGAGCTATGTTGTCCTAGAATGTTCACTTCTCCTGCCTTCCCCGAACTCTTCACCCTTTAGTGAATAACCCTGTAAAAAAATTATATGGTAATACAGTACATATTGTTTCTATACCATAAACACATTTATATTTGTAAAATAGCACCATTTACTACCGTTTTTAATTTTATTTTGTAGTCATGTGACCATAAAATCTACTGTATTGTCACTTTCCAAAAAAAGGCTGGCTACATTCGTTTGTCACATGCAGTAGGGAAGTAAGTTCTCCACTGTGCTCACCCTATTCCAGGTGGCTGACGCTGCGTCCCAACTGGTATTTTGACAGCGAGGATCCTGCTGGGAGACGCTATCCATCAAGGAAACAGAGCTGTGGGGGCATAGCTGACTAATCTAACATGGGAGATACAGTCCTATCTCACAGGAGCAAGCAGAATTCTGACCACATCAGCAGGCAATGCAAGAATAAAGCCGCTCTATCTTCTCAGACCCAATACGCCATGGGGACCGCAGTGCTCAGCGTAAATATCTGCTGGGCCCAATCAACAAAATGAAGTGGAAAAGAGCTGGCACTCGTAGGAATCCTCTTAATGATGTTTCTTTATTGAAAAGGCATAAAAGCAGCTAAAAAGGGTGCTAACATGTTTTAGTCGCCCAAGGGACCTTAATCATAGCCAAGCATGGATCTGCTATTGTGCTTGGTGTGCTCAGAGTAAAAAAAAGAGGGAAGGGAGACTGGCCAGATCGCCAGGTAATTGGGTGGAATTGAAAAAAGTCTATAACAAACAGGCATTATTTATCTTACATACCATATAATTGCAGTTATGTACAGGTGAAACTCGAATAATTAGAATATCGTGCAAAGTTCATTTATTTCACTAATGCAACTTAAAAGGTGAAACTAATATATGAGATAGACTCATTACATGCAAAGCAACATAATTCAAGACGTGATTTGTCATAATTGTGATGATTATGGCTTACAGCTCATGAAAACCCCAAGAACCCCAAATCCGCAACCTCAAAAAATTAGAATATTACATGCAATCAATAAAACAAGGATTGTACTTAGAACAATATCGGACCTCTGAAAAGTACAAGCATGCATATGTACTCAGTGCTTGGTTTGGGCCCCTTTTGCAGCACTTACTGCACTTACTTTTGCACGATATTCTAATTATTCGAGTTTCACCTGTATATGCAATAAAATTTGGGGGGGTAACATACACTTTAAATCAGACAGTTGACAGGTCACAAACTGTTAGACAATGGAGCAAAAATAAATCTTTCATGTATAAACCTGCACAGTAATAACACAGATTTATTCGGTATTGATATTCTTATATAAGCCCAATTATTGTGACTAGCTTTCTTTAATGTTCATACACTACTTAATAAGATTTATGAAAGACACAGTGCTTTTATTGTTTGTCCCCAACCATATGACCATATTTATGCCAAGTTTTTATTCACTTTATTGATTAAATTTTAGAACTGTATTTTTTTTCCTCTTTTTTAATCAAAAGGCATCCCTACATTTGATAACCATGGACCTGTGACTTTTATCGTCATAAGGCCAGTAAATTGAAATGAGTTCTGAGTGCTGCCTTCTGTCTGCCCATCACTTTCACCAACTTCCTGGAATCCCAGTGTGCTTTGTACCTGTTTCCCTGCTGCTTGATGTGATGCAATCTCGATTTCTCATGACTACATATCCCATTATGCATTGCTTACAGCAAGCAATAATAATGTCACATTGTTGAGACGTTGAGTTGTAGTTCAGACGGCAGGCTTTGTGAGTTCATATTCACGGGGCTCAGGGAAATTGTTTAATGCATCCTTTGGGCATCTTCAAGAACTAAGTTTACAAACTTCTTGATTGATATGGTTATTAGGAAAGTGACACAATTTCAGTGATGTAGTGGTTAGCACTTCCATCTTGCAGCACTGGGGCTTCTTGGTTTGAATCCCGGCCATGTCACTATCTGCTAGGAGTTTGCATGTTCTCCTTATGCTTGCATGGGTTTTCTCTGGTACTCTGGTTTCCTCCCACACTCCAAAGACATGCTGGTAGTTTAATTGGGTCTTGTCTAAATTGGCCTCTCTATGTGTGACAGGGATTGTAAGCTTCTTGAAGGCAGGGACTAATGTGTACTGTGTAAAGCGCTGCGTAAGTTGTCAGCGTTATATAAATACCTGTAATAATATAGAAATATTCGTTTTTGACCATAGATATCCTTTAACACATTTTATTTCACAGTACATTTTTATGGTCTCTATATGATGCCATCTAATCATATCTATAAACCTGACATTAAATAGTACATGCTAGTCATCCGGCTGTCATGCTGTTGCTCTGCCTTTCTAATTTACTGACTGGGAACAAGAATGCACATCAAGAGTTCGGATTTCAGAACACTTGGCAGAACACCTGTTCCAGGTCTGCTCATCAAAACCAGTTGAAGTCAGAAGATCAGAAAGACAGCTAGTTAACTAGCATTTTCAACAATGACATCAGATATGAAGGGTCCACATTATTGCTGCTCTGTAATTATCAATACATGATTACATGTATTTTTAAACATGAGCAGGGCAAGCACCTGAATTTAACTTGTCCTTGTTCAGTCCCTGTACAGTCTCTGTGGCAGGGCTCAAAGAAAAGGAGGGAGGAGCAGGGCAAGGAGACAGTCAAGCATGTTGCAGTGCAATGAGCATGCTGACAGGATGAAAAAGCAGTGACGTCACTGCTATGCCTGATGAAGGGATCCTGTGTGGTCCCGAAAGCGCTTGTGTATTTGACATAAGTTTTGAATAAATTCACAATTGACTATCCTTAAAGGAGTCTGGTGTGCTGGTGACATCTCTTTATTATCTGCAACTGGCGGCGCCATCCGCGGTCATTCCAAGCACCCTTCCCCATATTTGGGATCATCCGGTAAGGAGTGCAACAAACCTTTCTCTTCATATCCTAAAGCCATCAATGCCCCTCTTTTCATGATCAGCAGTGTTGACTTTAAGTGCTAATCAAGACTGTGGCAAGTGGCAAGTGGCAAGACTGTGATACAGGAAGGGGCTCCGTGATGCTGCAAGAAAAAATCAGGGTCCAGGGTCTTTAAAAAGATCCATTCACACTCAACTTGTCATGAAATTGGGTTATTCACAAACTGGCTCTATGATGGAGAATGCATTATCAATGGTTACCTAAAATGCATATCAAAAAATCAGTTAATCCAGCTATAGACAGCAGAACTCATTTCAATTTTTCTGTAAAGGATAAGCTTGGTCTTGCTTCATTTCACCTACCTAGCTTCTCTATTGATCATTTTCACTCAATGTGATCAGTTTATATGCAATGGGAAAAGTACAAACTGACTAATCTACTGATCATTTAGATCTGTGGTTTATACTGAAGGTGACCTCTGATTATGCTTTTTTTTATCATATGCTCAGTCTGGTTTGTGACAGGTTAACTTTAAAGAACTCCAAGTTTTAGAAAAATGAACGCTTGCAGTGGGGCTACCCCTGTACTGCAAGGGTTAACTGCTCATTTTTCTCTAAAGGCGATGTACTCACCTGATCCCTGGTCCTGCTTCTAAAAACAGTAGAAAAACATTTAAAGTGTTTTAAATAAAAATTTACAACAGTAGTACAATATACAGGTAGTTGTAAACTTGGACATGATGGTTTCAATAAATTAGCTTTTTGGTTAAAATGCAGTTACAGAAGTCGAAAACTTTTCATTGAAATGCATTAGTCACACAACTTGTTTTAAAATCAGACTTCTATGCTCTCTCAATGTTAATGTTATGTGCAAAATTTCATTACAGCTTTAGATCAGTGACATCCTGATATGGTCTTTACTTGCGTCCTCTTCTCTTATGACAAGCATTACTAGCATTCATGACCCTAGTGACTCTAATGTCATACTACTAAACATTGTTGCATAAAGCTGGCAACCCCAGGAAAAAGTTCAAACTGTAAAACACAACCCTGTTGAGTAAATTGGTTAGGGTAGGTTTCATTGTGCACGGCCTTTATACTTCTTATGAACTTCTACATGGCAGATAATGGGGAAAAAAACATCTTGTATCAATATACAAACAGCCCCAGTGTATTAGCAGCCTCTTAAGATCACATTAACACTTTGAGTCTCATTAGTGGTATGTATCAGCATAGTGCAAACAGTGAATGGTGTGCACATGGGAACCATGGCATAAAACCAAAAGCATTTTTTTCTGGCTATAATTAATGGCTTTGTTCTGATATGAACTTGAGAAGAGCCAAACACAGAGTCATCAAGCATGTTGAAACCTAAGAACTGGGCATTTGTATCCCACACACTCCACTACCTGTGACTCAGTTGCTATATAGACAAAAAAAGCCATTTAATACTTGTGTAGCCATGCCCTTTTTAGCACATTTTAAGCATGTTGCTTGTGATTTAATGCATCAAGATTTTCCCATTCAAAAATTTGAAGTACAATACAAATATAATATTTGAAGATAATTTGTACAGCATGGAACATTGTTTAGATAGATGTAACATATTAACAGATCTAGGCTTTTGACTGTAGACATGTAGAAGAGCATAGCAACAAAACAGTCATACCTATATTTTAGTACTCAGTTACACCTAGAAGAGATTTACAAGGGGTGTGATTTTAAAACTGCTAAATTGTAAGGGGGGGTCTAAGGGATTTGGGGGTAGTAAGTCAGCCCTCAATTAGCCTGTGAGGCATGGGGAAAAGAAGGGTTTGGGTTACAAGAACAAGAGGGATTGAGCCAAATGAGTTAGTTCAACATTAAGAGACATTTGGATTGAGGGAAGGAGGCATTATGGGAGGATGGAGGGGTGGGTTACAGTGTGAGTGGGGAGGGTGGGTGAGAAGAGGAAGCAAAAGAAAGAATAGAGAAAGAACAAAAAATTGAGAGGGTGCTAAAGGGGAACGGTATAGTCCCCTCGAAGGGAGTGAAGGGGGAAAAGTTGGTAAATGAGAGGTGTGTGATCCTTGTAGTGGTGGCAAATTATTTCTGTTTTGCAGATTAGATAGTTAATGAGGCAGTGTCCAAATTTTGGGGTAGGTAATGTTCAGTCCAGAGAGTCCGGACAATTCATAATTTGTCCTATTACTTTGCAGTGGAGGGAGTTTTTTGAAAAACAGTCTGGGTGACTCTCTGTTTGAACTCCTAGTAGGAAAGAGTGGGTCTTTTCCAGGTCCTTGCTATGACTCGCTCAGCTGCTGTAAACATGTGTTGGATTAGTTTAAACTGTTGATTGCTGCAAGCTGGCTTGCTTTATATTGAATAGGGCATAAAGGGACCCCTGAATCGGATGGTTTTAGGGCACACCCACCAAATCTGCAAGAACATACCTGGTGCACAGCAGCCTTGAAAACAATGGGGTGGATAGCCTGGAATTAGTTTGGAAATTCTAGATGGAACCATTTTGTGTAGTAACTTATAGATGCATCTAGATTTTAACCAATGCTTTTGGAGCAGTAGGTTGTATGCATTAAAATGCCGCTATAAAAGCCTAAAAATTCATGCAGTACTGCAAATGTCTATGAGTTCTTTCATATTTTATAATGCTTCATACAATGTATATTGTTATTTACACTAGCCTATATACTTTACGCCTACATGTGCATTAACTCACATAGGCTGACACACACAATCTAAAATCGTTTTGGGCGCATAAACCAATTGGGAGAAATACATGCACCCAAATCTTACACAAACATCAGGTGAACACACTAACTCCATGCAGATAGCTCCCATCAACCAAAGACGCAGAGCTTATTTTGTATATTGGTTGAGATTAAGCATAATTTTTATAGCTATTAAAATCGTATGGTCTATAAGCCTAGAGAAAACAGATAAACTGGAACTAGTCTTGCCCAGTGACATTTGCAATCACTGACTCTTTTCATTCAAAGTAGGAACTCTTGGCTGTATTATTCCTTTTAGAACATCAGTAGAGATGAATGCAATATTTATGCATCATTGCCACCACTGCCAAGAAAGTAATCAGGTTAGCTTCAGTTTTAAAACATCAGATTAAAGCAATATATGCAGGCTAAATGTACCAGCATGTACTGCCAATACAAAATAAGACTAAAATAAATTAGGGCTTTATGTATAAATACAAAATCATCCAGTACATTTGAAGCCAGTTTTCTTGTGAGCTGTCCTGTACTACATTGTAGTAGAATAATGACTGTGAATTAATTTAAAACTCATCAAAACCATACATTTGTCTGATTATATTTCAAGTATTATTTATTATATTGAAAAATAGCCAGGACATTGTTTTAGTTTAAGATAGAGTAGGCAAGGGTTAAGACCACTGCCAGGTTAATAAATGGAAGCAGATTTGTTACTGTTGGTAATACATAATGCTCCCTTTTGCACAATTTGATAAATCAGGTCGAGTAGTTCAAGCCCAAACCAGACACCCTTTTCCAATCGCCATTTGCTAGCAGCTACAATGTACATATTGCATTTGCCTTGTCTGTTTTCAGTGTTGTTCCCCAGAGATGGCAGGGGCATCCTGTGTGTGCTCCATTTTTTCAAAACCTGATACAGTCAAATATTTCACATTTTGACTTAACAGTCCAGTACACCTGCTGACATTTTTCTGCACCCCAGTTCCTATGTTTCTATGCATAGTTGAGTCACTTATCCTTGTTTCCACATCGGAGGTATGGCTTTTTGGCCACAAGGCCACAGAAAAATGTCAGCAGGTGATCTGGACTAGTTAGTCAAAATTTGAAGTCTGGGGCTGCATTTCTGCAAATGGAGTTGGAGATTTGGTCAGGATTAATGCTGTCCTCAATGCTGAGAAATACAAGCAGATATTTATCCATCATGCCATATCATCAGGAAGGCATGTGATTGGCCCCAAATGTATTCTGAGCAGGACAACGACCCCCATACATACAGGCAATGTCATTAAGAACTATCTTCAGTGTAAATAAGAATAAGGAGCCTTTGAAGTGATGGTTTGGCCCTAACAGAGTCCTGATCTCAACATCATCGAGCCTGTCTGGGGTTACATGAAGAGACAGAAGAATTTGAGGCAGCCTACATCCACAGAAGATCTGTGGTTAGTTCTCTTAGATGTTTGGAACATCCTACCTGCCGAGTTCCTTCAAAAACTGTGTGCAAGTGTACCTAGAAGAAGGCAAAGGGTGGACACACAGGGTTGGATTTCTCTTCTGTTCATTTACTTTCTATTTTGTTAATTGATAAAAATAAACTATTAACACTTTTATTTCTGAAAGCATTCTTACTTTACAGCATATTTTTATACCTGCCTAAAAACATTTCCATAGTACTGTACATGTGCACGTAGTTGGACTGGATGGACCTGATGGAACTGGTGCACGTAGTTGGACTGGATGGACCTGTATCTGTTTTTCCAACCTTATCTACTATGTAACTAAATTCATTCTAAAGCTGATTTTTGTGGCTGACTGGTAGTTAAATACTGTGCATGTAGTCACTTCAGTATTTTCAACACTTTTTCAGTGAAATACATTTACTCTAATATTGATTATTTTTATTAAAAGTCAGCTGGTGTGGGTCCAGTTCAGAAAGCTGAATATGAGTCACTACAATGTTTTGGTGGCTTTTTTCAGTGAAATACATTCACTCTATTTGTTTTTTTTACTAAAAGCTGGGGGTGTCTATCCTGTTCAAAAATTGGCCTACTGGTCAAATAGTGTGCATGTAGCCACTATAATATTATGGTGTCTCTTTTTAGGTAAAGAAATACACTCTAGTACTGTTTTTATTTTAATTAAAAAGCTGGCTGATGTCTATCCTTTATAAAATGCGACCTTGTAAAAGTGTTTATATACTGTGCATATAATCACTACAATATTTTGGTGGCTTTTTTTTCAGTGAAATAAATATGGTATCAGGTGAGAGTATTGAATTATTCAAAAAGCATTTTTCCTCAGAGAACGTAACATACAGGGGTACAGGTTCTCTTAAAAACAGGATCACACAGGGACTCGTATACAGACATACACATGCCCAGTCACACACATACACACAAAGGTTGAACTTGATGGACCTGTGTCTTTATTCAACCTCAAATACTATGTAACTATGTGACTTTAAGAGGGGCATTTTCACTCCTCCCCATTCCTCCCCCTCATACTCCTCCTCTGCCTCCTGCCGCCTGTGCCTCATAGGGATAAAGAAATGTAAGCATTGCAAAGTTTAATTACAATCTTTTTAAACAAATATTCAAATAAAATATTTGAATCAACATATGACTTGGGTTTGACTTTCCCTTTGCAATTCATAGAAAAAGTTGCTGTTTTGTTAATGGAGAGCAGGTTATAAAACCACAATCTAAAATTGGAATTCATAAAAACATTTTTTACAAATTGATCTTTACCCAAAGCTGGGTATACACAGATAGAATTTCATTTAAAAAAAGAATTTTCAAAACATTTGTTAAATTTTCTAATAGTTAATAGTGTTAAATCCATGGTGATTTCAGCCATAGTGATCGAAAAGCAGGATGGATTTTTTTTTCCAACAAACTATATCCTAGTGTTTTCGTTTAGGAAATTCCATTCATTTCCTAAACTGACTTTTAAAACAAAACAAAATTTCACATGAAGTTCATCAAGTCTCTGATAGCATTATCGAATATTCCAACAATATTCTTCCTACAAATATCGGTATGAATTTCTAACCATTTATATCCTCTTTACAATCAGATTTCATTCATCAGTACAGAACAGTGAATTGCATGGTTATCTATTGTGATGTGTAGCAGTGTGTGAACCATGTGAACCAGGATTAGGCTGGGATTACGCCAGTTCCATTGATAATTTACCCAAAGAATTCCTGGGTTCCTGAATGGTGCCTTAAATGACCTCTCTTCCCTGCTGATGAGCTGCGTCATTAGATATGCCCAGAGAGGAAAGCTTCGTAGTAGCCGAACTGTAGTAATTTTCTAAATGCAGTGGAGCTGGATGCTTCCACTTTGAGCTGCTCAGAGCATTTGTTATCAGTCATAGCGGTCTGTTCATGAAGCAGCCGAAGAATCTTGCCGTAGCTTCGGCTGATCCTTCGGCTAGCTTCGGCCCCAGGACCCCTTCGGTTCAGTAGAATATTGTCACAATTGGCAGTATGCTACTGTTATAAAATTATTTGTCTCAGGTGTCAAATGCATTAGGTACTGGGCAGGGGCTTAACACAAGTAACACAAGTAAATTCTGTCACCTATACTGACACAAAAGATAAGACACAATCATCCTCCTACCAATCACTAGCAAAAAAAAACTTATTTCCTCCCATTGACCCCCAAGCACAGACTATAGGTAATTATGCCCTATTAAGCTATGTGCACCATTCAGCAAAGCCAAGCACAGCATGCTGCAACTTTTCTCTCTGTTCAGTACCTAAATGTTGTTCCAGGTCTCTTTCTTTGTATTGTTCCCCTTCCACATATATCCTTCAAGTGGACCTTTATTCCCTTTCACTAAAAATCACATTAACATGCAGTTCTGGTGCTGATATAAAATCATCTTACATTCATTGGTTAAACAAACAGTTTTATTTTCCTTATTGTTTTTCCACTTCCTGGTCCTCTTGGGCATTAGTGATGTAACGTCCCCAAGTGTTGCATCCTAGGAAGGTTATATCAGCAGAGCAGTGCTGGGAAATGCCACCTGTAATCTCAGGGAAATACATTTCCCTCCCCTGAGATGATGTTCATGGTCACCTGTCCTAGTCACAAGTCTAGTCACATGTGCCAGAAATCAAGGAAGTAAAGGGAGATATATTGATCTGCCCTTAGTAAAAATGGGCACTGTGAGAAGAATGGGCAGGAAAAGATAAATAAGGTATGCAAAGGACAAAAATCCTGCAAGTATCTAGATTATCTGTTTGTAGATGATTGTCATTACTAAACATTTCTAAAGAAGTATTTGTTGTCATTTCAAAGATATGGGTAAAGTTAATCTTTAAAGAGATGCAATGCTTCTGAATATAGTGGTACATATGGTGATGATTGTTTAAGTCCACTTTCTGTAAACCCATTTTCTATCCAATAAAGTAAACTCTATACCACTGCTTTGGACAGTTTGTTATGGACTTTTTACCATACCTCTTAACAACAAAACCAAGATTTGCCTCTACTGTTTTTTATAGGCCCCTTGTTTTGTTACACCCCTATAACACAATACAGAATTACAGCAAATTGGTTCTCCAACACCTATTTGATTAGGGCCCGATTTTGTCTAAAACCAGTCCTGGCTTTTACCTTTTGCACATTGCTATTTTCCTTATAAACTAAGCCCACTTGTAATGAATCCTTCATTGTGATTTTGTTTTACCCACCTTGTTTCCCACATTCTTAAAAAGTGCATTACCATTTTATTATAGACTAGGCACCTAATCATATAAGAAGCAGATCAATTAAGAATTCACAAAGGTATGAAATTGATTTTCCAGTTCCTTACTTATCCCATCTGGAATTTTTGCACAGAAGCCGTAGAGTCAAAAGGTCTGCATATCAGTGGAAAGAGATGTTTGCTTTGGAAAGTAGTTTTGCCAAATTTCCAATGATACAAGACATGTAGTTACTTTTCTTCAAAATATTTTAGAAGCCAAACATAGGAACACGGGAAGAAAAACAAGCACAAAAGTGGAGTTGTTGCCAGGAGCAACCCAACTACATTCTGCTGAAGAAAGAAAATAGATTTCTATCACTGTTTTTTCAGTCTATCTTCATTATATATCTTAAATCACTGTATGCTTCTATACATAGGGAGATATATAGAAGTCAGATTCATCCTTACTACCAGATACTATAACTATAGAGACCTTATATAGTGTCCTATATTTGAAATATATACATTTATTGTATTTATTCAATAAAGCATTTTCTTCAATTACTCTTAAGTATAACAAATCATGCAAACAGACCCTTTAAAATGTAAATTATTTGTGTCACAGGACTGCATAAGCAGTAGTTTTGTTAAAACCCCTCTCATTGCACTATTGTGGCCAGTCGGTTTATATTTTTAGACTATACAGTACATATATTTTGGTAATCCCAAATCAAAATGGGTCAGATGTGTCATGGCCTATTTTTGTTCTGATTTACTCTATTGATACATTTATAAATTCAGATCTATGCCAGCACCTCAGATTATTTATAAACGTTAAATCAACATTTCGGATTTATAAGTAGATACCTTAATTCACTTACCCCCAAGAAGTGATTTTGATTGCAGGGTGATGGGGTAAAATTGGCATAGGTATCTTAATTTGTTGTACTGATCCAGTGACAGGGAGCTCATTCAGTGACATTCTCCCCTTACTGCACCAGCAACTTCTGCTTATTTGAAATCAGGATAGTAAGCAGAGAAGGGGACACTAGAATTCATGGTGCTAGATCTTCATACTGGATTGCAAATATACCTGTGACTTTATCAACAGCTACTGTCTATAACAAAAATAATTTGTTTAGAATAAATGGTATGTGTCTCTGGTGTCTGTATACATCAGATCAGCAAATTTACCAACTACTGGGTAGTGTAAAGATCTACCGGACTGGATGTACTTGGAATGGAATGGAATGTTTAGGTGGACTTCTTACAGTACATACTTCTCTGCAAATATTACTGATCTGACATATTAAATCTGAAACAAAAACTGTGAGTGTCCTGATTTCAAAGTATGTCTACACAATAACATTCTTCTGCTGTGGACCTTCTAAATTTGGCGTGTTTGTCTACTGCTGGTCTACAAACTCCTCTGCTTCATCATCTGTAATTTGAAAAGAGAAATATGCACTGTAGAATGTATAAATACATAATTAGCGGCAACTTAGTAATTGTATTTATAACTTCTTTATTGCTTCTTCAGTAAGAGGAAAGAAATCAGACACAGACTTGTACCTTTGGCTTGAATGTCTTAGAGATGAAGCCAAAGGCAGCTTACCAGCAAAGCAAAAAGTGCAGCTCAAAGTAGAATGACCTCTTGTGTCTCCTTGGCAGTTTTACTATGTGACCAAATGCAGAAAACAACACTTTGACTTTTCTTTGAAATAATGAAGGGCGCCTATTTTCTCCTTACTTGTATTGTTTGATTCTCAAAAAACCTTTCCCGCAAGCTAGGAAAAGAAATTCCAATTGAACAAATATTTAAATAGATTTTCTATCATTTGAATAAGTGATTAAGAGAAACATTTACAGTCTCCACGTGTATTTTTTCAAGTAGAGGAACTACCACAAGCGTTTTTGAGTTCCAGGCTTAATTCCAGTAAAAGCAAATTAAACTGTTCCAACTTGACAGCTCAAAGAGTGCAGAGAATGACTAATGAGGTAACTGGGCCATCCAATGGTGAGGAACAACAAAAACATAACAGTGTGGAGCTAATTTAGTGGTAAACACACTTAAAGAATATTAAAAGGAAGTTGTAGATCAACATGATTGATAAATATTGATGATTTCACATTTTCTACTCTTTGTAGTTGTACAAATTTGCACTATAGTGTATATATATATACTGTATAGGATTGCTTTTACTAGCAGTGTTTTCTATCTGTGCTGCCTGTGCTGTCACCAAAGATAATTCGCTTCTTGGTAGTATATGGGCAGGAACATAATTGACATCTGAGAAGCGTGCATTTTCAATGACTGATTCTGATATTTCTAATATAGACTAAAAGCCAACTTTGGCACTCCAGCTGTTATGGAACTACAAATCCCACGAGGCATTGCAAGACTCTGAGAGCCATGGCATAACTCCCAGAGGCAGAGGCATGATGTAATTGTAGTTTCACTATAACTAGAGTTCCAAGGTTGGCTACCCCTGGTCTAATGGGTAAAGGTTCAGGGGATTAAAATTAAAGCAAGATTAGGCAAATTATTAAGTTTAAATTGATTTTATTGTTTTACCAGCCAATGGATATGTAATTATGTTGAGCCATTCTTGTGATACCTCTGCCACACTGCACAGCCAGGCAGCTGATAAACTTAATTCCTGGTCCAGCAGTTCAGCTTCCTGTTATTTCTCTGCCGCTAGTTTATTCAGCTCTGTACAATGAGCAGCAAGGTGATAGAAAAAGCAGTAAGGATATACCAGAAGTAATATGCTGGACCAAGATAAAGCAGAGCAATCCTCCTGGCTGGGCAGTGTGACAGAGGGGTGTTCGTTATGAAATTATGAACAGAATTACAAAGTTTTTGTTAAATAAAACCATAAATATGTGTGTATATAAACTATATGAATACCCAAACTACATTTCCCTAAAGCACTGTATGCTATAAACAATTGGCATGCATTTTTTTTTCTTTAAGAGAATACTATGTTTACCTTTTTGTATTTATTTTTTTGCATTTTGGGGCTGCTGAGCTCCTCGTTTCTTTGCAGCTACTTCTTGTCTGTATGTATACGCTCCGGTGATGGCCGCATTGCATTTCTTAGGGTGGGTTTTCTGATAATGACAGTGGTAGAAAATGTCTCTGCATTGAGCATCTAAACCAGATTTTCATGTGACAGGATGACAACATATAAGTACAATTGAGAGACGGGGTAGGGGCTATAACAGTATGTGCCAGAACAAGGCTGTGAGTTTTGTAAAACTGAAAATATTTTTTGAAATTATATTTATTTATTTTATAAATTGCAAGAACTATAAGAGTATGTGAGATTGTAATTAATTAACTGCTTACATTTATTTTAACTGTGTCTTTAACTGCCTGGAGTTCCACTACAACACACATAGGGGTCTATTCACGAAGCAGCCGAAGGATCTAGCCGTAGCTTCGGCCAATCCTTCGGCCGGCAGCCTGCTTCTGACAGCTGGGCGGAGCCAGCCGTGATCTTACGGCTGGCTCCGGCCACTTGCATAGAGATTAGCGTCCCTGGTTACCAGGTAACCAGGGACGCTGATCTCCAGACAGCCTAACTCTCCCTGGCGCTCCGGGAGTCTCACTGCTTTTTGTTTTTAAAAAGCAGTGAGAAAACACTGCTTTTTCTTTTTATTCTGACATGCTATTGGCTATTGCAAATTGAAATAGTCAATAGGAATCTAGCAATGCATTCCTATGGCCCAATTTTTTTTATTTTTTTTTCTATTCTGGCACGGCTTTGTGTCAGAATAAAGAAGAAAAAAAAAAAGCAGTGTTTCTCTCCTTGGCGGCCGGGAGCGGGAAATTCCCGGAGCGGCCGGGAGAGTTTTTTTCTTTTTTTTTGACAGCAGCAGAACCGCCGGCCAATAGAAAACAGTTGGGCGGAGCTAGCTATCACTGCCACAGAGGGACCGAGCAGAACAGAGGGACCACAGAGGGACCGCTGAGCGGCATTCGGCTATTCACTCACTGCTGTTCAGCATCTATAAGAATAGACAGAACAGCAGCGAGTAGCCTGTCGGAGGTTCGGCTTAGCCGATCCAGATGTTGGATCGGCTGAGTCTAACTCATTCTGCATTTTTTCGGGTCGGCCGAACATGACAGCATGTTCGGCCAACCTGAAGCCACCCGATGAATGGCTGATTTCAGCCGATATACGGCTGAAATCAGCCGTACCAGCCTGAAGTGAATAGCCGAACAGCGTTCGGCTCACTTCACTTTAGGTCGGTCATTCACTCGGCTGCCTACGGCAGCTTAGTGAATAGACCCCATAGGCTTTCCACTGCATTCTACACAATAGCAACTTCTTTTTCTTTGTATTCCTCTTCATTAAAATAATAATAATAGTTACCTAGCTAGCTGAGAAAAGTTCAAGCAGCAACACTGTGATTATAAGTTAGAAATACTATATCAGCCATCATTTAAATCATGGTCATTTAGGGAGAATCGCTGATTCATCACTTTTCCATTTCCTGAATATTGCCATGTATATCCCTATTGTTTGTAGAGAATCACACAAATTAGGGTTCCGGGCAATCATCAATTTCAATTCTCTGTGCATTGGACAGCACAGCACAGTCTCCAGCAGCTCTCCATCTACTAGCTTGGTGAAGGGGCGAGGTGGGAACAGGGGAAGCGGCTTGCCTTGCTGTGCCTGTGTGTTTGTGGAGACACACACAGCTTACTAGCACACACAAGGGTGGCTCCATAGGACCTGGCAAGGGAAAGGAGCCATCATAAACCTGGGTATCAGGGGACCAACTGATTCTGCAGGAAACTACAACCTTTAAACATCAAGAAGCAGCATCCATTTAAAGGAAAACTATGAGGTGAGTGCTTTACACTCACCTCATAGTTCTAGCCGACCTGTGACAATGAGACTGTCACAGGTCGGCTCAGTAGATCGGGAAATGAGCGAACACATACCGGTGTTCGCTCACTTCTCGATCCTGTCACAGATCTCTGCCGTGACGGGGGAGTGGCTGGATTCCCCACTCCCCGCTCCGATCCTCCAGCGCTGACTGGCGGAACGGACGGGGAGGGGGCGGGTACAGCTGGCTCTGCCTCTAGATAGGCAAAGCCAGCTGTCACTCACGCAGCTGGGCAGATCCAGACATAATTGTCGTGATCTGCTTCAGCTGCGGCGTCTCAGTATACTGCGAGCTGTAGCTCGCGGTATAATGAGCTTAGGGTGACGGGAGGACGCTAGTTTGTGTCCTCCCGTTACCCTAAGGAGAACTATGGGGAAAAGCCCTGACCCCATACTTTTCCTTTAATCGGCATCTGAAAAAAATAAAAAAACCCTTTGACTTTAATAGCACTTTAAAAAGGTGGTGATCTTGCTTTTGCTTGTAAATGGTACTGTATGAGCACACTCTCACTAACACATATTTCTAAATGTTTAAAATATACCCTACAGAAAATGTTATGACGGCACATACAATTTATGTACAATGTTGACTTATATGGTACAGCAGAACTCTGGCTGGAGACTGGTGAAGGGAGAAGCAGCACAAGGTGTCAATCAGTTGTGTTGCACTATGCTAATGGATGGAGAGAGCAGAGTGGTAGGAAGATGAGCTCACCAATGTGCTGCTTATCCTTTCACTGTCTAGTCACAGACTGGGGAAGGAGACATGGATAGAGAGAAACTTTTGCTTCTGTATTTCATAATATGTATATTTTATTGCGCTAAAGCACGGGTGTTGATGACGGGTGTTGATGACCGGTATCAGAGATGTCTCAGAGATGACTTTGGAAAACTTCACAGTAGCTCTTCGGATATGGATCTTCAGAGTATAACACAACATCCTTTTATTTCTCTTGCTGTTTTACAACCCTGATCGTGCAGAGTTTATTTGCACTTTTGATTAAATAATATTCCCTTTGGCATTCCTGTGGGTTTTGGCTTAAAATAAGTACATTAACCCTTTACCGTAGCTTTTCCGTAAAAACTGCAGGCAAATTATATTCCATTATCTTCTTTTATAGTGTTTAAAGGACTGAAAATATCATTTATGATGTGGCATATGTGAAAGAAATTTGAATAATATTCATAGACAAATAAGTACATTTCCTGTGATTTGATAGAAGTGCGCTTATAAGAGATGGAATGGAAACCAGTGTGTGTGTGTGTGTGTGTGTGTGTGTGTGTATGCAGAGGTGAGATTTTACAGCCCCTTGCTGATCATCAGTAGCAATCTCCATGATTGGAACCCCAGATGATTAGATGTTGAATAGCTCCATGAGCTGCTCTCTGTTCCTATAATATTATTCTCAGATAGGAGCTTGGCCGTACTGTTAAAGAACTGATTGGTGGCTTTTTCAATGTAATGACCTCCACCAATCGTTAGCATAAGGGGGGGCATGTGTCTGAAAGTGGAAAACCTTTTTTAAACTCCCTTCAATGTACATCTAAACCCCCCAAAAAAAATTAATATATCACAGTTTACCAATTCTTAGATGTGGTGGCTGCATTAGTTTTCTTCTTTTAGTGTTTTTTTTTCCTTTATTTTTACCAGGTGATCCAAGCAGTAACACACTTCCATAAAGGCTTCTCTTTATGGAGGAGCAATGGAGCCATTTACATCCTGTGGGGAGAGTAGTATTAGATGCACTAGGAGATTTAGATGGACTTGACTAGGAAGTTAAATCCAAACTCCAGCTAACCCTTTTTAAGCAGTAACAGCAATAGTTTTCTTTTTTTACCCATTCAAGATACAAGTTTTACAGAAATGGATAAAAGCTGATCATTGTAAGCCCCCCTCCCATCAGTATTAAATAGATTGTCTCAACCCTCTGCTTGCCACTTGTGCACTGCAGAACAACTTGGCCTGCTAAAGTAAATTGAAAAATAACAGACTTCACCAGGTGAAAAATAAGGAAAAAAGTCTAAAAAAGAAATGTAATGCATTCACCTCATTTAAGGATTAATCTGCAATATATCAAACTTTTGCTTTTGAGATATGCTAGATATGCTTTAAAGCCCATTTCCACCTTTGTGGAGGTATTTAAAAAAAAACCTTTGCAAGCAATGTACACCGAATGTAGATGAAGCTGGCATATGCAGTTGCTTTATATGAACACAGAAACCTAATTTTTTGTTAGCTGTTCTCTTTATCTTCTCATGACTGTGAAATGGCTGCTTCTGTGCTCTGCCGGCAGCCTGTGTAAATTACAGGCTGCTGTGCACAGTGGAAACCACAATGCTGGGCAGGGAAAACTACATTTCCTACAATGCTATGCTTCCCTCATGAAAAAGCTTTTCTGTGGAAACTGATCTCTCTCTCTCTCTGAGCTCTCTCCTCCCATTTATTAATATTCATAGTGGCAAATGCCCACCCCCCTTCTTTTAGGCTTTTTTCAGTGTCAAATTGAGTTTCCTGTGGTGGGAATTTTGACATTGTAGGACTCAGGCCCACTAAAAAGTCCATTAAAAAAAGCCACCAATGTGAGTCATTAAAATGTACACACATATATATCAACACTGCATTACCATAATAAATGCTTATCAGTTACAAAGATGGAAATAGGCTTCTAATAGCAGCTGTAATTAGAAAGTACTACAAAGTAACTTTCTAGTTTAGGAGTAGAGTCCATTTTAAAGGGAATTGTGGCCTGTATTTAGATGAATGTGTTAAAAAGATCAGCTTCATGTAAACAATATTAACAAAATATCTCAGAAAAATTATAATATTATCTCACCGCTGGTTGAAAACAATAGACCTGTGTTGTTTTTCACCCTGACTAACTATGTAACTATGAGAACTTGTGACTTAGACTGTGAGCTGAGAAAAAACATAGACCCACTGTCGGGTTTTTATTGCTGTTTGTGGCTCTAATAGGGAGATTCACCCTCTCTGTTTGTCTCAGTGACCTTCATCACTGAAAGTAAAAGTAAAAAAAAAAAGAAATCCCAAATTTTGGGACGTCATCAGAACAGGGATAGATGGGAAATATTGCAATGGGGACACTAGTTTTGGTGACCCTGCTGACCATCATTGATCTCCCTCAATTTAGAGGGATTTCCTCTCACTTCCTGTTGTGGCTATAGGACAGGAAGTGAAAGAAAATCTCTGCAATGGGACACAGAGGGAAAAAAGAGCTTAGAGGTGTTACAACCTTCTAATCTAAAAATCTAAAAAAAAAGTTTTGGCTTCAGTTCAACAAGTGTGGGGGTACCTCTACTGCAAGGGTTAAGAACACTTTTGTCCAAGTTCTACTTTAAAGCAGTAATGTGATTTAGTAATGCTGACATGTATCTGACTGATTAATTCATGTAAAGTTTCGATTTTAATGTTTGGAACACTTTATATAAAATACTACAGAGAAAGGCCTCAAATTTGACCTGCCAAATCTCTGCTGCATTGTAGCTCTTGGTCATCGTTGTCACTTACAATGAAGCTGAAAGTAATCAGCTTCACTACCATAAAATCAATATATGGTTCACAATAGAGAATGACAGCTGCAGGCTGAGGCTGCTTACATCAATATTCTGATTCATAACATTTTCCTTTTAAGTAGTCATTAGTTTTATATGATTAGACAAAGAAAAATAGTAACATGCTATAGCAATCAACAGTAATTTTTCCTTGTTTCAACTTCCTAACTGTTGAAAAATAAATTCACTGCATTAGGGTTCTATATGATTATATACTGTAGACCTACAGTATACACAGATACATTTTAGATTGTAAGCTCTCACGAGCAGGGCCCTTCTAACCATAATGTCTTGAATTGTATTGTAACTGTAATGTCTTCCTTATATTTTAAAGCGCTGCACAAACTTTTGGCCCTATGTAAATCATGGAATAATAATTGTTATAATAATGTAATGTCATGAAGCGGTGAGCTGATGATACACATGTTAGGCTTTTGAACAGATTTTTTTTAATATAAAAATTCTCTCAGGAAAGTGCTTGATTCATTTCAAATTCACTATATATATAAAGAGCTACAGTTCCTTTGGCAGTTGTATTTTCTTTATTTGTAAATAAAACATGAAATGCAGTCAGACAAAATAAATTAGTTTACTATAAGCATTCTCCATTTTTATTAGATCTAAACAAATCACATACATATCCCCAAATTTTAGCAGGCATAGAATGTTTCGCTATCTGATTTATTGTATGAAAATATTACTGGAGTGCAAGATTTGGCAGCGATTGCTTAAATGTTGTGGGGGAGAACATTCAGCAACAGCTGCAGTGTTAAAGTTTGCCCATTAATGACGAAGGAATTTTTTTGCAAACATTCCACATACAGAAAGAAAATCCTGTGTGTACATCATTTTTATTGACTTTATTACGAAGTGGTGAATACAACAGAAAATTCATCCAAAATGAAAAATAGAACTAACAGCGTTAGGAAAATCAGAAAAAAACAAAACACACAAGGCACTCCTGCTTGGAACAATATAGAAATCGTGAGGTCTTGCTACTGTTGCTTAGTAAGGTGGAATATCTGACCCTTCCGTTTAAATCTATGACTCAATGACAGCAAGTTACACTACACATTATCAATGCTGTTCTGTACCTGGACACTGTAAATCAGTTTAAAAAATGGCTGCCGCAATTAATTGGGTATTACATACAAAATATTAACTGGGGCACTGAATGGTGGGATGTAAATATGTTAATTTATATTGGATCTATTTTTAAAAATCACAATTCCCATCAATCAGTCGGATACTTATCAGATTTACCAAATCGCATTACTTTATTATAAAAAACAAATTATCTTGCCTGCTCCCTAAAAAAACCCTTCTCCCTAAAATCTAGTCAGACAAGATCCCATGGTCTGTGGCTGACAGTGAGAGGCTGATTTACTAATGGTTTTGAATAATATAAAATAAATTGAGGGAAGATTAATTTTAATTATGCAACCTAGAAAAAGGAAAAAAATGATTTTCATTTCATCTGCCCACGATTGGGTATTCAAAGTAAATACAACTACAATGAGTGAAGATGCTTAATTCTTTTAGTAAATCAGCCTCTGAGTGTTGTATTTCATCTTCGTTGAGACTACAGAGTTTATTGTTTTCAGTGTGTGGTAGCGCTGCAGTAGGATAAGGCATCAATACGGTAAAAGGAGGAAACAGAACCTGGACATGTAATAAAGAAATAAGGTTACCGGCGTGTACATATGTAATTATCAACTACAGGGAGAAACAGGGTTTTTAAACCATTAGCACACACTGATAATGATATTTACATAAATAAGTTCCTTAATTTTTGTGTGTATATATATATATATATATATATATGTGACTTTAATTTAATTGTAGATGCAGGTTGGCCTTAAAGTGTATGCAAAACTTAACAATAAATTCCTCTCATTCTCATTTGCATCCTTTTTAGTTTTTTAAATATTGAAAATGTTTGTTCTAACTGCTTTGTAAATGCAAAAAAAATACCTGTTGGTTTTGCCAGAAATCTTGTTAGCTGTTCTTTGGACAGCACAGTGGTGTAGTGGTTAGCACTTCTACCTTGCAGCACTGGGGGTCCTGGTTTGTATCTCAGTCAGGGCATTATCTGCAGGAGGTTTGCATGTTCTCCCTGTGCTTGAGTGGTTTTCCTTCAGGTACTCTGGTTTCTAGCAACACTTCAAAGACATCCTAGTAGGTTAATTGGCTCTTGTCTAAGTTGGCCCTCATATGTATGCATGTGTAATAGGGACCTTGGATTGTAAACTACTTGTGGGTAGTGACTGATGTGAATGTGCAGTATGTAAAGCGCTGCATAAGTTGTTGGTGCTATATAAATACCTGTAATAAATACACTTTCTGCTTTCTTAACAGTTACATTATTCTGAAGACAACATAACCCCTCACTTCTATGTTATGGAGAAAAGGACAGGAGGAGGTTTCAGTCGTCATGTCCTGATACAGTAAGGTGAATGAGCATTATCACCCTAAGACAGAAAGTGTGTTCCTGGCAGAAAAACAGGGTGAAAATAAAGGGAAGAAGACAAAAAAGCAACCACCACGTCTAATAACTTGTAAGCTGCAATTACATTTTTGTTTTTGGGTTTAGATATATTTTATGTCAGTGTGGGATACGAGCCACTGGTCACACCCATCCGGTGAGACACTGCAAGGCTGAAGATTTCAGTGTAGAACGGCTTTTAAAGGAGGATATACTTACAGGGTTATTCACAAGAGGGTGAAGAGTTTGGAGAAGGCAGGAGAAGTGAACAATATAGGACAACATATCTGATTTGGAAAAATGATTTAATTTAGCTCACTTTCCAGTTCAGCTATGTTGTCCTTGATTGTTCACTTCTCTTGCCTTCTCCAAACTCTTCACCCTTTTGTGAATAACCCTGGTAATAATTGATATCGTAGGCTGCATGCTGAACCGGGTTGCCAAGGCTCATACTGTATGTGTTCCAGTGGATGTTTTGGAAAGACAGTAGGGTTGATTTACTAATCCAGAAGAGGCTGTTCAATTAGCGAAGTACATGTTCAACTTGCAAATTAATTTTGACTGATCTTAGGTGAATCTGTGTTCACTTGAATTATCCAATCATGAGCAAGAAAAATCTATTTTGCTTTTCATTTTCCTTGCATACGATTGGATATTCAAAGTGAGCACAGCTTTACCTAATAATAAGTGAATGTTCTATCTACTAAGTAACAATTCTCTACTTCTATAGGTTGATTCACTAAAGTAGAAGAAAATGTTCATTTGGAAAAATGTAATGAACACAGTTTAGCGTAGTTTTCAGGGCATGCTCAGTGATCCTCAACCTTTATTCTGTCAGGAATCGCTTGTCAAATCTGTTTTATAGAGATCATATTTAAGCTGTGTAAATGGAGAAAAGAACAACTTTATACAATATTATCCAATTAGAGCTGCAGCTAACGATTATTTTCAAAATCGATTAGTTAGCCGATTAATACGTTCGATTAATCGGATAAAAAAAATAATTTTAAAAAAATGGCTCCAGTGATGGACTACTAGTTTGTACTGAGATTGTAGTTCATCACAGGAGCAAGCTTGGAGCGGTGGAAGTAAAAAAGAAAAAGAGTGTGGTTTGCAATATAGTGAAATGAAAAGTGTAAAATTATACAGCAATAAATGCAGAATGGCATCGTCTATAGAGGAATACAAAACCCAGCAATAGAACATTATACAGCACAATGTAGAATACCACCAGCTATAGAGGAATACAACAAATCCCAGCAATTGTACATTATAGCTGGTGGTATTCTGCATTGCGCTGTATAATGTACTATGGCTGAATGTTGTAGTCCTCTATAGCTAGTGGTATTTGGCATTGCACCACTGTATAATGTTTTGCTGGGATTTGTTGTATTCCTCTATAGCTGGTGGTATTCCGCATTGCGCTGTATAATATATTATTCCTTGATTTGTAGTCCTCTATACAGCGCAATGCAGAATACCACAAGCTATATAGGCATACAACAAATCACAGTAATACATTATACAAACAGTGTATAATGTATTGCTGGGATTTGTATTCCTATGTATAATATACAGCACAATGTACCATCAGCTATAGAGGAATACAAATCCCAGCAATACATTATAGAGCGCCATGTGTGGGAAAGTGCAGGGTTACCTGAGAAGTCTTCCAGCAACTTGTTTCGGAGATCGGGCCTGTCTATCGGCGGATTTCATCCGCCCACACCTGATCCTCCTTACCTCTTCTCCCCGCGTCCCTGTGCCGATCGTGGATTTGGGCGGGCAGTGAGCGTGAGGCGGGGAGGAGTTACGGCGTGTGGAGACTGGATGCGGCCGGGATTGTAATCGATTAGTTGTTGCAGCCCTATACCCAATAATGAGAAACATTCTATATTTGTAATAGTATAACAGAAATGGTGGGTAATCAAGGTGTCTGGAAATTTTCCTGAGGTGCAGTAAAAGATGATGTCTTGTTTTGTTTGTAGGAACTGTGATGATATCACTTGTATTGCACCTACTGGAGCAGAGGTATCTGATGTCATATGTATACATCTTTCTGGCATGTGCTTGACATAATCGGCTAATTTACTAAATAATTACAGAAAGTTTGCAATGTGAATAAAGTGAAATTGTGTTTACTCAATCATCCAGTCAAGCAAGGCAATGTAATGTTTGAAGTGTCTTGTATATGATTTAAAGTGAACACATCATCACATTCACTAAGATAAGTCGACATTCTTATCTCCTCTAGTAAATCAGATCCAGTGACTGTGGACAAATAGCCTTCCACTGAAACACCAGCTGAGACTAACATTATGGAATATAGCTTAGAAGTGACACCCGCAGTCATTTCTAATTTTGCATATTATAAACTGTTTTAATAATTTCATAATTACGGTTTTATTTTTTATTGAAACAGTGATACCTGTATTCATTGATAATGATAACACAAAAGAAAATAATAGGAGAAATAAATATTTACTTATAAAATCAATGCAAAGACATCTTAATTTCAGGAAAAATAGCAGCAAAGAATCTCCTAAATAATATATTTAAATAAAACCACAAAACAAGTATATATTACATAGTCTACTGTATGCTAAATATTGAGACCACTGTCACAATTAATATTACAGAGTACTCGGGTATTCAGAACTGGGAACTAATATTATATATGACTGGTGTCAATTATACTGCATGGAGAGAATCATTCAAAATCATCTTTGGAAATAATCTGCATTAATAGTAAATATATACCCATGCTGTATTTTGTCTCATAGCTCAATAGCTTAATTGTAATTGCTTCATGCTCTAATAAAATTTACATTATAATTTTGGAAAAAGTATAACAAAATTAGGTTAATATATATATATATATTTTTTAGTAAAAGGAGTTTTACCAGTAGTTTCTTTTAATAGATGGTAAAAGTACATGAGGGGATTAACCAGCCTTGCAGGTCTTGTTTTGACATATTATCATACTAAATCCCTTGAATATCCCAAACTGTCTGCAAGTGTACTCAATGCTGACAGTGTATCTATTAATGCTGCCACCTGGCCAGTAATTTATCAGTTTGACCAGCAGACGTGTGACTTGACACCAGTCACAGTAATAGAACACAAATATAACATTTGACTGTAGCTTCTACTTATTTATGAATATTTATTTCTTTATTTTGGTAGAGGAAGCTGGCAACTTTTTGCTAATAAAGTGTAGCTAGTGGAGTTATACAGCTACTTGCAAAATATTTGTCAACAGACTCAATACAGTCTGACAGTTTAGTGCATTCAACTTGTACCTTTACTTAGCTGTGCAAAAATAAAATCCTTGCACTAATACATTTTATTTATATAAATGCCCAATGTCAAATATATTTTTTTTCTTATGTATTTTAAATGGCATAAATCTAGGTACTAGATCCAGTTTCCTTTTATTTAGTGTAGGCAGGCTTGGAGTAAAAGAAAAAAAATATCTGATTTGTGAAGACCATTCATGACTGGCTGTTACAATAAGCATAGGGTGAATACAGCAGACATTTTTCTGTAGACTGCACTGCTGACGTGGACTGCATGTGTTGACGATTCACTTAAAAATACCAACAACATTTAAAAAAAAGGGGTTGGACCCAAGAAAAATAAAGAACTGTGCAAAGAGAAAGGAAACCTAATTAAATATTACTGATAATATAGAGAACACACAGAACATATAGGGGTCTATTCACAAAGCTGCCGAAGGATCTAGCCATAGCTTCGGCTGATCCTTCCGCTAGCTTCGGCCCCAGGACCCCTTCAGTTCAGTAGAACCGAAGGGCTGTTGTAAGGGCTAATTACTATAGCCCGTACAGCTCCTGAAGTTGGCCGAGGGGCTCAGTCAAGCCGAAGGCATATGCTTCGGCTCGACTGAGCCCAGGGGAAATTCGAAGCTGGCCGAACCAGCCGTCATCTCATGGCTGGCTCCGGCCACTCACACAGACAGATCAGCGTCCCTGGTTACCAGGTAACCAGGGACGCTGATCTCCAGACAGCCCAACTCTCCCGGACGCCCCGGGAGTCTCCCACTATTAGATAGCTGCTCCTGGCTGGCCGGGAGAGAAACACTTTCCCTGCTCTATTGTCTTTTTTTTTCTTCTGACATCGGAGCCGCCAGCTGCCATCAGGATAAAAAAAACAGTACAGGAATGCATAGCTACCTTCCTATTGGCTATTTCAATTTGCAATAGCCAATAGCAAACCAGCTATTGCACCCGCCCACTGCTGCTGTCAATCAGCAGAGGGGACCTGAAGTTCTCCATCAGGTTCCCTTCTAGTAATTGACAGCAGCAGAGGGTGGGTGCAATAGCCAGCTTGCTATTGGATATTGCAAATTGAAATAGCCAATAGGAATCTAGCTATGCATTCCTTTGCTGATTTTTTTTGCTCTTTTTTTTATTCTGACGGCAGCAGAGCTACTGGGTTCTCAGTGTAATGACTGATCAATGCCCCTGGTTACCAGGGACGCTGTTCCATCATTAGGATGAGAGCTTAGCAGAGCCAGCTTTTTTATATCACCGCCGGCTCTGACAAGCTCTCATTATAATGACAGTTGGTCCCGGCCAATAGAAAACAGTTGGGCTGAGCTAGCTGTCACTGCTAGCTCCGCCCAATCATTTTCTATTTTATTTTTTCTACTTTTTTAACTGTTTTTCTATTCTGCTCGGTACCACAGAGGTATCAAGCAGAATAGCCGAGCCGAATGCCGCGCTCGGCGGCATTCGTCTATTCACTCAATGCTGAGAATATGGGAATAGGCAGAATAGGAGAATAGGCCAAACAGCAGTGAGTAGCCTGCCGGAGGTTCGGCTCAGCCGATCCAAATGTTGGATCGGCTGAGTCAAACTCCTTCTGCAGTTCAGGTCGGCCGAACATGCTGAGCATGTTTGGCCGACCCGTAGCCAGCCGCAGCAAGCCGATGTACGGCTGATTTTAGTCGGTGTTCAGCTGAAATCAGCCGTACAAGCCTGAAGTGAATAGCCGAACAGCGTTCTGCTCACTTCACTTCTGGTTGGTTATTCACTCGGCTGCCATGGCAGCTTTGTGAATAGACCCCATAGTTGGCTCAAAGTAAAAATATAATGAATGTTAAAGTGACACCAAGCTCAGAAACGTAATCTTAACACTGCATTCAAATATCTTAACTAATAACAAAAATGTATCTTATTTGTGTATCACTCTGCTGCAGATCCTCAAATCATCTCTGAATTCATCCTGACACTGTCCTTCCTTCTGGTGGGTGCTTTTGTTCCCCATGGTCCCTGTGTGTGTTGTAAAGTAGCCACCATTCCAAGCTCACTGCCGTTGATGGACTACAATCTGAATACAAATTAGTAGACTAAATGTTAGATTATAGTCCATCACGGGGCATGCTTGGAGCGGTGGCTACTTTACAACACACACAGAGACCATGGGGAACAAAAGTAGCCACCCTCCAGAAGGAAGGACAGTGTCAGCACCAATTCAGAGATGATTTGAGGATCTACTGCTGAGTGATGCACAAATTACTTACATTTTTGTTATTAGTTAAGGTAACTGAATGTATTTTTAAGATTTAACTCCTGAGTTTAGTGTCACTTTAAACTTATTCTTTTAGGACTCTTGCAACATAATTTCTTATAGTCACATCTTATTGCTTGATATGGCCCAGTGCTTTACAATTGTGCAAGCATGGAAGTCACCTATTACAGGCAAAGGCATGGGGCAAATGGGAAGGCAGGTCTATGCCAAATGTGCATTTTAAGATGCATTACTGTTTTCAGTAGTGCTGTGTGTGCATTACAGCCTGCATTTACTATAGAGATAAATATAGGCATTATACACTCTCTGACATATCACACTACTGGGCATCTATAGTGAACATTTCATGAGAGAACTACTGGGGTTGCCATTGCCGACCTCCTGAAAATCCCATAGGCCTGACCTATGGATCCACTGATCTTCATACTTTTTGAGTCACTGACCCAGAACATGCATTCTGACTAGGAAAGTCATAGTAAAGACAGAAGTCACTTTATACATACTTTGGGTCACTAACCCAGAACAAGTATTAAAGCAATAGGAACATCAAGACAGCCAAGTAATAGCCATTTTTAAAATGGCAGCCTGAATGTTTTTTTCCCCATAAATTTTCCCTTTATTCAAAAGCAGCTATGATACCATATTTGTTCCATTAAGCCAATAAAAGGAACAAAGAGCTTTTATATAGTTAGTTCCCATGAAGAAAACTGTGCTCCAGGGCCATGGCATTGGTCACATGGACTCTTGATAAGCTGACATTCAGACAGAGTCAACCAATTAACAGCCCTGCATGAGCATTGATCCCCCTTTATTTATTTATTTATATTTAATTTACACATTCCTAATGTTTAATTTGTAATAATATAGATATCCCCAATGTCTTTGTGCATGCTGTATAATAAAGTTTATATAGCCCATGCAACTGCTTATATAGCCCATGCAAGCTTTGTTTAGTATAGAAAAAGATTGACTATATACATATGCAGCAATCATAATAACACATATGTCTGTGTGCAAAGACACTTAAGTTGCAACCACATTAAATTTTATGTTAGCTCATTTTATAATCTGTTATGGCTGTGATGTTTTGCAGTTCTTCAAGTGACTGAAATAAAGCAAACACAGATAACAATATATCCTTGCAAAATCAGTGATTTTTCATTGTAATGCTCCGCAAATAGCCCACTTTGAAGATTTGACTTTGTATCTGTACTGATACGGCAATAAACATTCAGTTTCACATGATTAGGCCTGTGCTTGTATCGAATGTAGCTATTTAAAATGTTCTTAATAAAGGTTCAGCATACAGTAAAGAGTGTTATCTGCTATTATTGCATTCAAATTTAACAAAATGCAATTTTGCATTCATCCACATCCAGTCAACAAATATTTAGTTCCATTCTGTTAAGCTGGCACTCCAGCTTCAGCATCTTTCTAGTCGGCCCCGCTGGCTCTCAAAACACCTAAACAATGCCTGCATCCAATCAGATTGCTCAGGTATTTTTACAGCCAGTGAGGCTGACTAGCAAGATACTGAAGCTTGGCCCAGTGGGAGATTCCTCCACACAGTTGAGCGTAGAGGGAGGAATCTGACCATAGAAAATCTGTAGATAATCTTTAGGTACATGGCCAGCTTTACTACTAACGTTTGATTGAATAGTATAAGATATTTCACATTGCTTCTTAGTGACTCATTAGCACATTGCATTCTGCTAACACAGATCAGTACAAAAATGTATCTATTAACATTATTAAAGGACTTCTAAAGTCACAGCATGTACTTTCCTGTTATACCATCAGCATTGTAATAGGAATACGTGCTATTGCTGTGTTTGATAAATCAATCAAAGCTATCTTGAAAAATCCCTTTTATGCAATGAGTGCTACCTTCCCTCTGCCCATCACTGTCAACAACTTCCTGGATTGCCAGTGTGCTTTGCATCTCTTTCTCTGCTGCTTGATGTGATGCAATCTTGATTTCTCAAGACTACGTAGCTCATAATGCATTGCTTCCAGCAAGCAGTGATAATGTTACATTGTTCAGAGTTTGAGATTTAGTTCAGAAGGCATTGTGACACAAGCAAGTGCATATTCACAGGGATGTGAGTGTGAAATTGTGTCAGTGCATTGAGGAAGCACATCCTATGGGCATCTTCAGTAAGTACGTTTACAAACTTCTAGATTGACATGGTTATTAGGAGTGGCATATAACTTATGAAAGTTCAATATAGAAATATGTATTTTTAGTTTTGACCATACATACCCTTTAAGGCTACTGAGGCAGTTGTCTACAGCAGACCATTTCTTGGTGGCTGTAAGATCTAAAACTCAACAATCACACTCTTAGCTGATACCACTGACTGAGGAAGGGACTCAGGGAGTGCCACAATTTTACTGCTCTTAGAATAAAGAATCCCCTTCGCTGTTTAAGATAAAAACTTTTTAGGCGATGGCCTCTTGTCTTCTTGAGCTAACAGTGAATAGTTTTTTACTGATGTTACCATCGTCATTAAACAATTTGTACATTAGTATCATGTCCCCTTCTTTTCCAGCTTATACAAGTTTAATGTTTGCAATCTTTCCTCATAGCTTTGGCCCTTTAACCCCATTATAAGTTTTGTTGTCCTTCTTTGGACTCTATCCAGCTCAATATCATTCTTCCTGTGGATCAGTGACCAATATTGAACCGCAATCTCAAAATGAGGCTGAAGCAGTGTTTTGTAAAGGAGCAGAATTATGGATTTGACTTTAGAGTACATTCCCTTTTTTAATGCATGATAGTACCCTGCTCACCTTATTTGCTGCTGCCTGGCATCGCATGCTGTTACGAACTCTGCTGTCACCTAGGACCTTCAAATCCTTTTCCCACTCTGATTTCCCCAATGGAGCTCCCATTAACAAATTGCTTGCATATTTTTAACCCCAAAATGCATAACTTTACATTTTTTTTAATCTTAAAGGAGAACTATGGGGTTAAGGCTTTTCCCCATAGTTCTCCTTAGGGTAACGGGAGGACACAAACAAGCGTCCTGCCGTCACCCTAAGCTCAGTATACTGCGAGCTACAGCAGATCACGACAATTATGTCTGGATCTGCCCAGCTGCGTGAGTGACAGCTGGCTTTGCCTATCTAGAGGCAGAGCCAGCTGTACCCGCCCCCTTCCCGTCCGTTCCGCCAGTCAGCGCTGGAGGATCGGAGCGGGGAGTCGGGAATCCAGCCACTCCCCTGTCACGGCAGAGATCTGTGACAGGACCGAGAAGTGAGCGAACACCGGTATGTGTTCGCTCATTTCCCGATCTACTGAGCCGACCTGTGACAGTCTCATTGTCACAGGTCGTCTAGAACTATGAGGTGAGTGAAAAGCACTCACCTCATAGTTCTCCTTTAAACCTCATTTACCATGTATATGCCCACTCCCCTATTTTATCCAGGTCTTCCTGTATTATTACTATGAGGGTTATTCTCAAAGCTGCCAAGGTAGCCGTGTGAATAACCGACCAGAAGTAAAATGAGCCGAACTCTGTTCGGCTATTCATTTCAGGCTTGTACGTCTGATTTGAGCCGTACACCGACTGAAATCAGCTGTACATCGGCCTGCTGCGGCTGGGTCCAGGTCGGCCGAACATGCTCAGCATGCTCAGCATGTTCGGGCCGAACCTCCGGCGGGCTACTCGCTGCTGTTTGGACTATTCTCATAGGGAACGAACAGCAGTGAGTGAATAGCGGCATTCAGCTCGGCTATTCTGCTCGGTACCTCTGTGGTACCAAGCAGAATAGAAAAACTGTTAAAAAAAAGTAGAAAACGATTTGGCGGAGTTAGCAGTGACAGCTAGCTCTTCCCAACTGTTTTCTATTGGCCAGGAGCAGATTAGAGCTTGCGGAGCCGGCGGTGATATCAAAGCTGGCTCCGCTAAGCTCTTATCGTAATGACAGATCAGCATCCCTGGTTACCTAGTAACAGCATTAGTAATTTTCCAAAAGCACAAAAACCATGCAAGTTCTGAAAAAATAGCACTAAATGCATTCACTAAGGGGATTATTCACTAAGTTGCCGAATGAATAACCGAGCCAAACCGAAGTGAGCCGAAGCCTGTTTGGCTATTCACTGCAGCCGTGTACGGCTATTTTTAGCCATCGGGCTGCATTAGGCTCACTTCACATACCTTCAGCTCGGTGGACAAGCTGTGGCTGTCACGGAACTTGCTCCGCCCATTTGTTTGAATTCAGCCTAGAGCTGTCATTTTGCGGCTAGAGTTCGACGGTATCAGAAGGGTCACCGGGTGGCAGGACTTTTTTTTATTTTGGCGAGTCAATGGCTGTCTTTCATCAGGACACATTTTGTTTAGCTCCCCTACCCTTACAACTATTGGTTCATGTTTTTTTGGGACAAGATGCTTTTCCAGGGGGTCCATCCTGGCAAAGCACCCTCCCCATGACGAAGGCACGTGGCCTGGTATGGTGCTGCTCTGCCAGGTTGCTGCTCAGATTAAGGGTCTGGTAGTAATATTAGGTAGGACCCCACCTAATATTGCGTTTCGCAATTTTAAGAAGCAAATTGCGAAACGCGTCGGGACGTACTGTCACATATGTATCTGGACAACGTATCCATCAATTGATATTTATATGGCCGTCCTATCAGCAAGGATGTATCATGTTGGAAATGTATTGGGATATTGCATCAATGTAATGTCTGTAATAATGGTTATCTCACTATCAACATCATATACATGGTAGCATATGCTTCTTGTATTTTTAGGAATGTATTTGTATATTGCATCAATTGGATATATTTTATTGTATTTATTTGTATGATAAATACATTTTGATATATTTTGATATATGCATCGGTTTATGCCTCTCTACAAAACCCCTTTTTTCACAATTTTTTTCTATTTATTTTTTTGACGGCAGCAGAACCGCCCGGCTAATAGAAAACAGTTGAGCGGAGCTAGCTGTCACTGCTAGCTATGCACAATCGTTTTCTATTTTTTTCTACTTTTTTAACTATTTTTCTATTCTGCTCGGTACCACAGAGGTACCGAGCAGAATAGCCGAGCCGAATGTCGCTATTTACTCACTGCTGTTCGGCATCTATGAGAAAAGGCCGAACAGCAGCGAGTAGCTTGCCGGAGGTTCGGCTCAGCGAATCCATATGTTGGATCGGCTGAGTCGATCCAGTTGAGCGGAGCTAGCTGTCACTGCTAGCTACGCACAATCGTTTTCTATTTTTTTCTACTTTTTTAACTATTTTTCTATTCTGCTCAGTACCACAGAGGTACCGAGCAGAATAGCCGAGCCGAATGCCGCTATTTACTCACTGCTGTTCGGCATCTATGAGAAAAGGCCGAACAGCAGCGAGTAGCTTGCCGGAGGTTCGGCTCAGCGAATCCATATGTTGGATCGGCTGAGTCGAACTCCTTCTGCATTTCGGGTCGGCCGAACATGCTGAGCATGTTCAGCCGACCCGAAGCCACTCGATGTACGGCTGATTTCAGCCGCCATACGGCTGAAATCAGCCGTACAAGCCTGAAGTGAATAGTTGAACATCGTTCGGCTCACTTCACTTCGGGTCGGTTATTCACTCCCCTCCTCTCTCTGCCGGCGTCCATCAAAAAGATGGCCGCTGGCAGGCGTTAATCAGATGGCCGTGCATGCGCGAGGTGACATCACGCGTGATGACGACACGGCGAGGTGTCACCCGGTGGCGGGGTGTCACCCCTGGTTTTAAAGAATGTTTTTGTTCCCAGATTTCGGCATTATGTATTCAGTAGACCAAACATAATGTAGTTGATTTACTAATGGTATAGAAACAGTTCACTTAGCAAATGACTGTTCTTTTTGCCTAGTTAATAACGTGAACTTTGTTCACTTCAATCGTACAATAATGTGCAAAAATACGAATGTAAATTGCACATCGCTAAGTGAACAGTTTCTGCTTCATTAATAAATCAACCCCAATTGATTTACTGAAGGTAGTAAAGAATGTACTATTGGTAGAATGAATTTTTGCTTAGCTTAGCAATTAGGGTAAAGCTGTATTTAATGCAATCCAATCATATGCAAGCAAAAACTGTTTGTTTTAAAACCTTTGAGTATTCAAAGTGGGCACGAAGTAAAACGATACCTTAGCAAACAAAACATTCTCCTTTAATAAATCAGCTTCAATATACTATTGCTCTTTAGCCAGGGACTAAAGACATGACACAATTTGGGGTCTATTCACTAAGCTGCCCCAGGCAGCAGAGGGTATGACCGACCTGAAGTGAAGTGAGCCGAACGCTATTCGGCTATTCACTTCAGGCTGGTACAGCTGATTTCAGCCGTATATCGGCTGAAATCAGCCGTACATCGGGTGGCTTTGGGTTGGCTGAATATGCTCAGCATGTTCGGCCGACCCGAAGTGCAGAAGGAGTTCGACTCAGCCGATCCAACATCTGGATCGCCTAAGCTGAACCTCCGGCAGGCTATTCGCTGCTGTTCAGTCTATTCCTATAGATGCCGAACAGCAGTGAGTAAATAGCCGAATGCCGTTGAGCGGCATTTGGCTCGGCTGTTCTGCTCGGTCCCTCAGAGGCACCGAGCAGAACAGAAAAATAGTTTAAAAAGTAAAAAAAAAAAGAAAACGATTGTGCGGAGCTAACAGTGACAGCTATCTCCGACCCCTCTGTTTTCTATTGGCCGGGCGGTTCTGCTGCAGTCAAAAAAAAAATAAAAAAATTTTGCCATAGGAATGCATTGCTAGATTTCTATTGGCTATTTCAATTTGAAATAGCCAATAGCAAACTAGCTATTGCACCCGCTCTCTGCTGCTGTCAATCACTAGAGCGGACCTGAGGGAGAACTGCAGGTCCCCTCTGCTGATTGACAGCAGCAGTGGGCTGGTGCAATAGCTAGTTTGCTATTGCAAATTGAAATAGCCAATAGGTATCTAGCAATGCATTCCTATGGTGAAAAAACTTTTTTTTAAATTCTGACAGGAGCCAACAGCTCCTCGAGCAGAGTAAACCTTTCTTGGAAAAAGTGTTTCTCTCCTGGGCGGCCGGGAGCTGGTGACCCCCGGAGCGCCCGGGAGAGTTTGCCGTCTGGAGATCAGTGTCCCTGGTCAGCTGGTAACCAGGGACGCTGATCTCTCTGCAAGTGGCCGGAGCCAGCCGTGAGATGACGGCTGGCTCCGCCCAGCTGTCAGAAGCAGGCTGTCGGCCGGCCATTCGGCGAGCTTCGGCTTTCAGCGCGGCTCAGTCAAGCCGAGGCATATGCGTTCAGCTCGACTGAGCGGCTTGGCCAACTTCGGGAGCTGTACGGGCTATAGTGAATAGCCCGTACAGCAGCCCTTCGGTTCTACTGAACCTGGGGCCGAAGCTAGCCGAAGGATCAGCCGAAGCTATGACTAGATCCTTCGGCTGCTTCGTGAATAGACCCCTTTGTGAATGTTTAATGAATCACAACTTCTGAGATTTTGCTCGAGTTACCATCGTTATTTGCATGGTCGCATGTTTGTGGCCAGTTAAGATCTTGTTGGCACTTTGTAGGATTTATTGCTTTATCATCAGTTATCCAATTAAGATCAAGTGACACATTAAGCAGCATAACCATCATGCAAAGGTAGGACCGGGTGTCTAATTAAAGAAGAACTCCGGTAAAATGTTTTATTAACCCTTGCAGTGTGGCTACCCCCACATTGCTCATTTTGGTCTAGGGAGGAAAATAAAAAAAATATGCTATCCCGATCCTCCGAGACGGCTTGCTCTTTCACCGGTCCTTGCAGCCTCCCTCCTCCTCCACTGCAGCGGTCTAAGGTCCCTGAGTCATCACGTTCTATAGACAGTAGCATAGGACGTGAGGATGCCGAGGGACATACCTCGGAGACAAGCAGGAGGGTGCAATGCCACAGGTGGGCGGCTCAGAGGATAAGGTGAGTATAACTTTGTTATTTTCCTTCCGAGACCAAAACGAGCAGTTAACCCTTACAGTGTGGGATAGCAAGGGTTAATAAAAACTTTGCCTGGAGTTCTTTAAATCAGGGCCCATGCGCTCAGTCCAAAGCACACACTTCTTCTTTAATTGGCACCTAAGTGTCCCCTTTGCTTGTACGGAAAAGGAAATGATCCTACAGGCTCCAGAGGGGCAAGGACACCTGTGACTTGTTAAATGTCCCTGCGCAATAAAGCAGCATAATCGTTTGACCCTAGATAATGATAGTGAGGATAATAAAGAAAATAAATTAAAGCTTATGTGAAGTATTAGTAGGAAACGTAGCCCCTTCTTGAGAATTATGCGTATTTTATTGATGTGAGCGTTATGTGTTGACTAACAAATCTAGCTTTCAAAAGTTTTTATTGTTTTCCTCGAAACACAAAAATCACAAAACACAACATTACTCACAAAAGGAGAGGAAAAAAAAAAACCCAATTACATTACAAAACACTGACATTGTAATTTTCTTCCTGGCAGGTTTCTTAAATTCACCCTGCAGAAGTATAGATTGCTGGCCTTATCATGTTATATACATATGGTTTCTTAAAACCTCCTCATAGAAACTTCCTTATTGGTCCCCTAGTGAGGATTCAATCTTGAATCACTATTTTTCTCCCGGGTTGACTAACAAATCTAAAACATAAAGTACTTGTGACGGGAGTATACTCTTTCTTTTATTATTTATGAACTGCTACATGCATTTGGTTAAACACGGCATATACCTAAGAGATACTGGCAGCCTTCCCAAAATTTGCTCCACTTCCAGTCTGTGACTTCAGAAATCGGTGACAAATACTGCCCCTCTGAGATCTGGCTGCTCATCTCCATTATAGTCAAAGGGGCTAATTTACTAAAGTAGTAGCGAATCTTACGTTATAAAAATGTTCACTCAGCTTAGTGAATACGCTAAAGCTGTATTTATCAGTTATCCAGTCACTTGCAAGTAAAAACCCTAATCTTTTCACGTGTTTGGGTAGTCAGGGTGAAAATAACTTCACCTTATTCTCTAATCTAAGTGAACTTTCACATTGCAAAGTCAACAGTCTATTGTGCATATTATAAAAGCAGCAAATGTGACATTCACCAAACATTCACTGCAGGATAATAAAGCACTGTAATCAAAAATACATGCATTGGGAAGATTCACCTGCACTGAATGTTGGTAAAAGCCACATTCACTGCTTTATAAATATGCCCATATGTCTTTAGTAAACCAGCCCCATTGTGTGAAGATTAGAAAACTTTTGATTTTCTAAAGCTGGCCATACACTACGCAAATTTCATGAACTTAATAAATATAAATGCCCAATGTCAAATATATATTTTTTCTTATGTATTTTAAATGGCATACATCTAGGTACTAGATCCAGTTTCCTTTTATTTAGTGTAGTCAGGCTTGGAGTAAAAGAAAAAAAAACATCTGATTTGTGAAGACCAATTATGACTGGCTGTTACAATAAGCATAGGGTGAATACAGCAGACATTTTTCTGTAGACTGCACTGCTGACGTGGACTGCATGTGTTGACGATTCACTTAAAAATACCAACAACATTTAAAAAAAAGGGGTTGGACCCAAGAAAAATAAAGAACTGTGCAAAGAGAAAGGAAACCTAATTAAATATTACTGATAATATAGAGCACACACAGAACGTATAGTGGTCTATTCACAAAGCTGCCGAAGGATCTAGCCATAGCTTCGGCTGATCCTTCCGCTAGCTTCGGCCCCAGGACCCCTTCAGTTCAGTAGAATCGAAGGGCTGTTGTACGGGCTATTCACTATAGCCCGTACAGCTCCCGAAGTTGGCCGAGGGGCTCAGTCGAGCCGAAGGCATATGCTTCGGCTCGACTGAGCCCAGCGGAAATTCGAAGCTGGCCGAACCAGCCGTCATCTCACGGCTGGCTCCGGCCACTTACACAGACATTTTCTTCTGACATCGAAGCTGCCGGCTGCCGTCAGAATAAAAAAAGAAAAAACAGTACAGGAATGCATAGCTACCTTCCTATTGGCTATTTCAATTTGCAATAGCCAATTGCAAACTAGCTATTGCACCTGCCCACTGCTGCTGTCAATCAGCAGAGGGGACCTGAAGTTCTCCATCAGGTTCCCTTCTAGTAACTGACAGCAGCAGAGGGCGGGTGCAATAGCCAGCTTGCTATTGGATATTGCAAATTGAAATAGCAAATAGGAATCTAGCTATGCATTGCTATGCAGATTTTTTTGTTCTTTTTTTAATTCTGACGGCAGCAGAGCCACTGGGTTCTCAGTGTAATGACTGATCAGTGTCCCTGGCAGAGCCAGCTTTTTTATATCACCGCCGGCTCTGACAAGCTCTCATTATAATGACAGCTGGTCCCGGCCAATAGAAAACAGTTGGGCGGAGCTAGCTGTCACTGATAGCTCCGCCCAATCATTTTCTATTTTATTTTTTCTAATTTTTTAACTGTTTTTTTTTATTCTGCTCGGTACCACAGAGGTATCAAGCAGAATAGCCGAGCCGAATAGGAGAATAGGCCAAACAGCAGCGAGTAGCCTGCCTGAGGTTCGGCTCAGCCGATCCAGATGTTGGATCGGCTGAGTCAAACTCCTTCTGCACTTCGGGTCGGCCGAACATGCTGAGCATGTTTGGCAGACCTGAAGCCAGCCGCAGCAAGGCGATGTACGGCTGATTTCAGTCGGGGTACGGCTGAAATCAGAGGTACAAGTCTGAACTGAATAGCTGAACAGCGTTCAGCTCATTTCACTTCGGGTCGGTTATTCACACGGCTGCCTTCGGCAGCTTTGTGAATAACCCTCTAAATCAAATATAATCTGCTTTCGTCATGTCTGCAACACATGTGACGTAACTGCAGCCACATGATGACTGATTTAACAAAGATGTGGACAATGTTCAGTTTGCAAAGCGAATGTTCACTTAACTAACTGAATAAGGTGACGCTGCATTCACGTTAATCATTCTGTCATCTAGCAGGAAAATCCTGATTTGTTTTAAATTTCCCATGCACATGATTGGGTATTTGAAGTGAACATAGCTTTAATACATTGCCAAGTATACAAATTAACCCTAAGGGGTATGTCTCATTTTCATTTGTAATTCAATGAAACAAGTTGCAAACACTTTTGTTGCAGAACAAAACAAGCAAGAAAGGAAGAAAAATGTAACACATCTGAATGGTGCAATTGTAGCAACAGCCAGGACCTGCAAAATGACTGCTACATAAAAACTCAGAGATGATTAGGTCTCCGATTATATCTCTGAGATGCAGGATCACATGCATTACTTCACACAATTGCACATTGCACGAGATTGCATGTTACACTGTTAGGTGCACTGCAGTCAGGGCCGGTGCTAGACTATTTTGCGCCCTAGGCAAGACCAACTACTTGCACCCTCCAGCTCTCCTCCCACAGAGCAACCCCCAATCTCCCCCCACGCGACCCCATTCTCCTGCTGGCTAGCTTCAGGCAACAGGTGGATGTAAGCAGACAGGAGCAATAGCAAGAATGCTATTGGCTATTTTCATTTGAAATAGCCAGTAGCAGACTTGCTATTGAAACCCCACCCATTGAGCAGAGCAGTAGACCTGAGAGAAAGTCTCTCAGTTCTGCTCCTCTTCTTAGTGGGCGGGTGCAAAAGCCAGCCTGCTGATGGCTTTTTGCAATTTGAAATGGACGGGAGGGGCACCATGTGGGGTCAGTGGTCGAGGCTGCGCCCTAAGCGGCTGCCGAGTTTGCCTAGTGGCAGCACCGGCCCTGACTGCAGTGCAGTTATTTCTCATTGGCAACTCATTGCACCTAGCCATCCCATATGCGTCACATTGCACCACAATGCATGGTAACGTTACCATGTGTTGAGGTGCGATTCGATTAAAAAAAAAAGTGTCATGGACTTCTTTTGGTGCAATTTAGATGTGGTAGGACACCCATTCATTATGCACTACCTTACCCCAGCACACCTCAATGCACCCTGCAACGCACGTGTGATGTCGCATTACAGAATTGTGGACAGAAGATACCTTGTGTCCAGTCATTTACAGAAGTTCCAGTTTTTTGTTTTAATCCCCTGCATTGACTAGATGTTTGAGATGAATGCAGGTTCATATCATTACTTCTGTCACTTTGTGCAGTATGCAAGGCGTCTGAGCTGCAACCTAGAACTGAAATGTAATGGCATTACTTCTATATTACTTCTATATTCTGCATTGCACAAATGACAAAACAGAGTGTGGGAATCATGATGTCACAATGCTTGTGATGGTGCCGCATAAACACCGGGGTCTCCTCTGTCACTAAAAGCGCTAATAGATTTCTGTAAAATGGCACTTATTTATTACATATACAGGCATAATGGGGGGTTGACTTTCTAAAGGCAAATAGGATGCTCACTTTGCAAGGGAATTTCCCCTTAGTTTAGTGAATGAGGTGAAGCTCTGTTGAATTCCATTGTCCAATCATGTGCAAGCATAAATCCTGTTGTTTTTTTTCCCTTGCACGTGATTGGGTATTATTTGCAACGTGAATTTTCACCACAATCACTAAGCTAAAGGAAAATTTCCTTGCAAAGCGAACAGGCTAGTTGCCTTTAGTAAATCAGCCCTAAGATTTCTTACCTAACATTACATTTACATTGAACTAAACAATGTCAACCAGTACTCTCAAACCGGCCAATGGCCTATAAGAGCTCATTTTTGATTGCTTGATATAGTACAAACCTGCAACTAAATGCATGTGAGTAAATGAACCCTCCCAGGGGATACTTGGCTTATAGCATGTCTTTGCAGATGGATTTAACCCACGTTTTAATGCAGCTCTCCTGTTACCAAGCCATTTGCTCTATAGTCACATTTTCTTTTTATTCTGTAATATACCTGGACACAGAACATATGGGAAAAAGGGGTATTTTGTTCTTTGTAGAAGTGTACGATCGACTATTAGAACAGCATAAATGTAACAAACTCTATAGTGATAATAAATTGAAGTATAAAAAATACATATTCACATTTACTATATATATCTGCAGGCTAGTAGCAAATTGTGCTATATCTATATTATCTAAACACTGGACTAAAAGTACATAGAAAGAAGCAAGGGAACTCTTTTTGTAATAATTTACTCAGCAATGTAAACATTTCTGGAACTGTGTAATATAAGCATGCTGCAAATATTCTGTAAAGTCATTTGTGTAGAAGGCAACACAAAGGACACAAACCCAATTATAATATCACTGTATGACTGAAAAAATACTTTTAATAAACAGTTACTAATAGCCACCCCCACAATTCTTAGACAGTGCACAAGCAAGATCTGATAAAGGACAAAAAAAATGTAAAATGATAAGGCAAAGCAAGCAAGTTAATCTCTGTTTGGCCACTATGGCCCTTGTGTCTAAATTTACCAAAGTGCATTGTGTGCAAAGCATGTCTATTACAGTAGACAGGACATGATGCAAAGCAGAGTACTAAAACACTTCAGCTATGACTTTAGTCTAAAACACAGAAAAGGCAGCATCCCTTAGCATAGCTAACCAGTCTTAAATTCCTGAGATAAGTTATAGGATTAATCTCAATAATATACAATATAATACATTAATTAATCAATAAAATAAATAGATTAATAATTAATAATGTACAATAATATAAGGATTAAGATAAATAATACAAAGGTGTTAAAAAAATAGATATATTTGCTCTTCAAAATGTGTATGCTTGTATGTGTTTGTGTGTATAGGTGGCATGTACATGCAGACACATGGATGTCGATGAAAGATAAAAATATAAATCAAAGTATGTAGAAGGAGGTTGCTTAGGTCTTCAGCAATCTGTTATAGCAAATGTAACACTTACTTTTCCCAAAATATACATTTGTAAAATATTATTATGACATCTTTATGTCAATACATAGTCTTAAATTAACCTTAATGAACAGTTTTCTGACCATAGAGATTCTTTAAAACCACAACCCCCCCATAGTAAACATGGGTTAACACTGTAATTACAGAGCGTCTAACTTAATTCTATGATAGCTCTGGATCCCCTGGAATGAAGTGAGCCTTTAAATGTTCTCAGCTGAAAAATATTAGCATTATCAAATAACTGCAAATCTATACTGTTTACATGTAACTATCAGCGCACAGGAAATCAGCCAGTATGATTTGGCTGTGTTGTCTATGTTGGAGGAAAGTTATTTCCACTATCAATAAAGTTCACTTTCTTAATCTTGGGATTAGCTGACATGTAATAAAATGCAAAATAACGCAATCTATTTGCAGCTGTGGAATAACAGTTTATTTGGTTTTATATAAAGAAACTTGTCAGAGACTACCTACAATAAATAGGAATAAATCTTGCATGTAAGCATTAATAGTAGACTCGAGACACCAGTTAAACTAGTTGGAATATTATGAATATTTATTTTGGGTGCCTTGATGTTCCAGTTTGATTCTACTAAACCCTCATAGTTAATAATATTACCATTTGCCGACGGAAGAGTTGTTTGTAAAGTTTTCGCCTTTTCCAAAAATATTAAACTTTTTAAAAGAAAAAATAAATAAATATGGTGCTACAGATATTTAAAGTGCAAAACATATTTTGGCATTGCAAAAACTTTGAGGCCACCTAACACCGTGGTATTGGCTTACATTGCCACAATATATATATATAAAATGGATGTATGGATCACAGTTCCACATCACAATATGCATGTTGTATGTATATAGCAGCTGCTTTTGCAAACCTGAAAGTAGTGATTTCTAGGAGAATTCAGTTTAATTTACTTGACTTGTCTGTATATAATATGTTGGTTTTTCCTCTTTTATTATTTACTTACAATGTCCTTGCAATCTCAAACAATTATATTTCTTCTGCTATTAGCTCTTCTAGTGCAACATAATGTTAAAATTATCATTAGCATATATTCTGTTTTATAGCCAGAGTTCTAGCGCTGCCTGGATACCAGCACAGCTAATCACAACTATGCAAGTGAAAGTAGCTCTTTCACAGTATAGAAATGTAGCCTTAGATATGGTTAAGGGAACAGTGAATAGTGCTAAGCACAGGTGGGATGACTCGACTGTGACATCACTCCATCCGAAAGTAGCTTATTAGGTGATGCTGCAAAATTCATTTCCTATTATACTTTCACTAAATAGTAGTGGTAGCAATAGTAGAAATAATAATAAAAAAAACCTGACAAAATGTTCATAGTGTTATATAGTAGTATATATGAATGTTATATGATCGAGGTTATCTATCAGTAGGTATTGTGTCTTTAAAGTAGAACGCTTGGAAAAATAAAAAATGACCTATATGATGCAGTCTGATGCAGTCTGTCACTGGCGTTAATACAGCAGTCTTTGTTTTTTTTTACCCCGTGTAACATAGGTGTATAACCTGTTGATCCTGCCAGTAAGTCTATTATTTTTCAATTTCCTTTAGCAGACCGAGCTGTCCAGTATAAGTGGCAGATAGAGCGTTGAGAAAAAGTATTTAACACTGATAGGGGTGTTTACAATGGTCAGCTTTTATTCATATGGTTAAAGTCGCCATCTTAAAGAAAAAAAACCTGTTACTATACTGCTTAACACGCATTAGCTAGAGTTAGCCTTTAATTTGTTAGCCACTTATGTAAAGCCTATCTGATTCTACTAGTCCACCTAGCACTACCCTATCCGCAGGTTGACAACACTTCTGTCCAAGGGTGGCTACGCTGCTCCTTCATATACAGTGAGGTGGAGTGAGTGTAGCCACCCCTAGACAGGAAGTGTGTTACTGGCTTGATCGCCAAGTAAAAATAAAGGAAAAATGTCTAAAGAAATCAAGAAAACTACTGCAGTTACCACATCTAAGGACTTGTAAGCTGCAATGTACAATGTTTTTGTTCATACGCTTTAAGGAAGGAATCTTTATAATCAGTGTCTAATAAGTGGTGATGTAAAGCTGCTGGGGTATTTTAATGCAATCTACAGTGACTGACACTTCCTCTTTTCTTTTTATACCATTAAATGATTTGGAGTTTTCAAGAAGTCTTTACTAATGTTACAACATAGCACAACACAGAACTTTTTGACTAAAGCAGGTCTGCATTCAGAAGAATTGTAGTGAGCAGCTGGTGCAGCTCTTGTAATAGCCAGACTTTGCACTCTGTATGAGGAGTTAAAAATTGACCGGTCTTGGCAATTGTTATTGATTAACCAGGATTAGCAATCGGGTATTTTGTAATAAAATGGATGGACAGCAGTAAGTGAAGGCCTTGGACAGAAGCTGCGTTATGGCTTAGGACCCATGGGAATGCACCCATGACTGGAATGTAATGCGAAAGGCTTCTGCATGCAGGGTAGAAACAAATCAAGCAACAGTTGTTCTCAATGGAAAAGTACCAGTGCTTGTCTATTATATTCTGCTTGGTACAAGGATCAGAAACAGCTTAAATCTACTGCAATAGGATAATGAGCAAGAAGGGCATTGAAAAAAGACATGTACTCAGGAAGCATTAAGCTGGGGACGTGTATGAATTGTAATGGAGGTGCTGGGTAGAGAAATATAGAGGACATTTTAGATTATTCAGCTGCTGCCTACTCATTGTGCTATAAAACCTATAGGCATATAGCCAGTGCCATTATACTATCAACAGGTATTCATGCAATAGCAAACACTGAGTATAGCTGTCATTTTGCCATCAAGGGTTAAATCATGGAGCGTCACTCTTCAATTTCTGTAACACGCTTAAAAATGTTTTAACTTCTCAAGATTTTAAATAAATTGGGTCACCAGGCTTTAAAAAGAGCAAAACTATGTATAGTTTACTTTGTAGAGTCAGGGAGCAGAGCATACTGGCTACCTGCACACTCACAGGATCTCAGGCCTTTAACAACTTAAGCTTGCACTGCTGAGTTGTTCAAAAGTAGGTCATGAAAAAAAACAAAAAAGAGGCCAAAACACTACTGCGTCCACACAGCCAATCACATTCCAGATGAGCCTTGGGGCTGAACTAGGGCCTTTTTAAATACTTACATTTGTCCCAGCAATAGAATATAGTTTGTGTAAACCAACACAGTTCACATTTATAACATGTTTTTAGTTATCATGATTGTGGCATCTACTGAAAAAGCCATGTTCATCCTATACTGTATGCACTTCAAGTGCAAAGTCAGGTCCAAAGGAGTTACAAAAAAAGACGTTTCCCTTGACTGGGTATATAAAATAAAAACATGCTAGAGTGTATTTTACACTTGCTACATGCTCAATCAAAATGTATGTTGTCACCAGGAAGTCATTACGTGTAATACATTTCACAGATAATGTTCTTCCATGCTAATAAACGATGTGCCCAATTTAACCTGCACCTGCACCTGCAGATTCCACATTTGTTTCCTATACATTGTGCCAAAATGCTGAAAGCAGCTAAAGAAAAGGACTGATTCACTTGTATGGATGTAAATAGGACTGTCAATAATTTGACATTAAATAAGGAATAGCATCAGGACACGATGGCCAGCATTGCTCACAGTTTACAACTAAAACAAATACATTTCTCTTTCCAAACAGACTCCGCAAGTGATGTTTGTAATCATTTGCAGGTTCAGGAAAACAAAGGATGCATTTATTTGAATTATTATTTTTTAATTATGGGATGCATTTATTTTAATGAAAACAGTGGATGTCCCTGATTATAAAGACAGAGCTGGCAAGTCTAGGTGTAAGAAACAGGATCCCATCCATTGTGTGTATACAGGACTGCTTGTAGCATTTATTCTTATGGTGCACATTTAAATATCACGTCTGTATAGGTTCTCAGTAATCCAGACCCTGATATAGCTATTTAACAATCATGTCTGTATAGGTTCCCATTAATCCAGGCCCTGATATAGCTATTTAACAATCATGTCTGTATAGGTTCCCATTAATCCAGGCCCTGATATAGCTATTTAACAATCATGTCTGTATAGGTTCCCATTAATCCAGGCCCTGATATAGCTATTTAACAATCATGTCTGTATAGGTTCCCATTAATCCAGACCCTGATATAGCTATTTAACAATCATGTCTGTATAGGTTCCCATTAATCCAGGCCCTGATATAGATATCTAACAATCATGTCTGTATAGGTTCCCATTAATCCAGGCTCTGATATAGCTATTTAACAATCATGTCTGTATAGGTTCCCATTAATCCAGACCCTGATATAGCTATTTAACAATCATGTCTGTATAGGTTCTCAGTAATCCAGGCCCTGATTAAGCTATTTAACAATCATGTCTGTATAGGTTCTCAGTAATCCAGGCCCTGATATAGCTATTTAACAATCCTGTCTGTATAGGTTCCCATTAATCCAGACCCTGATATAGCTATTTAACAATCATGTCTGTATAGGTTCCCATTAATCCAGGCCCTGATATAGCTATTTAACAATCATGTCTGTATAGGTTCCCATTAATCCAGACCCTGATATAGCTATTTAACAATCATGTCTGTATAGGTTCCCATTAATCCAGGCCCTGATATAGCTATTTAACAATCATGTCTGTATAGGTTCCCATTAATCCAGGCCCTGATATAGATATTTAACAATCATGTCTGTATAGGTTCTCAGTAATCCAGGCCCTGATTAAGCTATTTAACAATCATGTCTGTATAGGTTCTCAGTAATCCAGGCCCTGATATAGCTATTTAACAATCCTGTCTGTATAGGTTCCCATTAATCCAGACCCTGATATAGCTATTTAACAATCGTGTCTGTATAGGTTCCCATTAATCCAGACCCTGATATAGCTATTTAACAATCATGTCTGTATAGGTTCTCGTTAATCCAGGCCCTGATATAGCTATTTAACAATCATGTCTGTATAGATTCCCAGCAATCCAGGCCCTGATATACTAGTAGTAGTAGTCACATTAAACATTACAGAACAAGTCCAGTTTAATGTTACCAGATATACTGTATAGATATTCTTACCTACTTACTACCTACTAAGAAGATGGCCTTTCCAAAATCAGCTTCTTATGTAGCAGATTTCAAAAGAAAAAAAGCGTGACTAGAAATAAATACAAACATAGCATGCCCTGGTGAGTTAAAGCCATTGTGTCACTTTTAAAGCTGTCATGTTATAGACACAGGCGGCAACATAAAACCATGGTCAATCTGATTAGTTGGGCTATAATCCTGTTTCCGGCTACTGATGTAAGAGCTGCTTCTTCTCAGTCCATTACTCTCTATGTGCTGCTGCTACTTCCACCATCCCCTCTAGAAGCCGAAGCAGTCAGTGAATGGATACCTGATTTGCATTATCTATAAATCATACAGAGCAATCGATGTCTATTTCCTGGAGACATTTAAACCCCACACAGGCCCCCAAACATGCGATGTAAGACCTGTGCTGAGGTTAGTTTCTGTAGAAACTTTCCAGTCCTTACTACCATCAACATTTCTCCTGCACAGAGCTTTCAGTGAGTGTCCTCAACCAGGCAGCAATGAGAAGGTCAAACAAAGAATAACTATAATCAGTTAATAATAATAATAGTAAGAATAATACATTCACAGTCTACAAATGTTTACAAATAAAGATATATTGACTGGACAAAAACTACAACATACATCTGAAGGTATGAATGCCATTTATATCAATAAATAGAGAAAATACCATAATACCATACCACTTTCAGTCCATGAAATAAAAGATGCCAAAACAGAGTCCCACTGAGAGGGCAGACAATTAAAATACATCTGAAAGATACATGAACAGGCCAGATGATTTAAAAAAAAAAATGATAGTACATACATGAAAACAAAATCTGTCAATAGAAGAAACAATCCATTGTTCGCATTCAGGGTGTCCAAGAGAGATGCAGCCGGCTTTGCTCCTAGTCCAGGTTCAAAATTGCACATGGGGTAGAATGGACCCCCAAAAGCAGCTTGTGTGGGGCTCAGACTTGGCACCGGCCCCTTGCCTGGGACATGGGCGACCATAGGAAAGGTGGCATCTGCTGAATATTGTAAAGAAGCCTTTTATTTGTTTGCATTATGCAGTGTCCCCCTGTGTGCTGGGTGCAGAAAGTGGATTATGTGCAACACAGTGCAGAACAGGATCCGGTGTTGTAGAAAATACGGCATCCCCAGAACCCCTGCAGATGTGCACGCTCCTTGCTCGTCCTCGTCTGCCTCCGAGTGCTGCTACGCATGCGCACAATTAATCCGTGCTGGTTCTTACGTGTGCATTTATATAGCATAGAGCAGGCTTTCCGTGAAATACATCCTCACTACTGGTTTTATTTTCATAATAAAAAAAAAAATACAATACAACTTTATAGCTACATTCACTACAAAGTCAGATCTTTTCAGTAAAAACACAGTAAAAACACAGTTGACCAGGAGGCCAAATGAATTCTACTGTGTAGAGTTGGAATACTGGACAGGTTTACAATTTGCTTTGTAAATATGTGAACTTCTAAACGTTCTGTATTGAGTTCAGTTGAGTACATGACAGATATCACATATTTAGAACACCAGACAGTAGGGATGCACCAATACCGTTTTTTCGGTATAGGGTACGAGCTCCAATATTTTTTTTTTCGGTACTTGCCGATACCGAGTACTGGTGCCATGTGCCCAGATTGTACCATGTATGACATACATAACTCAGGGGAATTCTAAAAATCATGGCAGTGCTCGGCATCATAGGACATGCTATACATCAAGATGGCATTGGGAATGGGAATCCTTGGGGCTAGATACATACATCCTAGGGTTCACCTCCAAAGGCCACATCATGAGGTTTTTTTTTTTTCTCCTTTATTCACCTTATATAAAATAACATAAAATAGGAATTGTAAAATACGGGTGAGTATATCTTTGTTATTTTAGCACCTAGACACAAATGAGCACTTAACCCTTGCAGTGCGGGGTAGCCCCACTGCAAGGCTTAATACACGAAAAAATCCTGGAAATCCTCTAGCACCAGGGGCGTCCCGAAGCTGGGTGACACCCGGAGCGGTGTCCGAGTGTCACCCCGCCGAGACGTCATCGCGCACGCGTGGCAGTATTCTGATACCCGCCGGCGGCCATAACTACAATCACTTGCCCACCCCTTATCAGCTGAACCTATAACTTGAACCCACTTAATTCCTCCTTCTTACCTCCTTCCCTCCACCTCGTGCAGTATTTCCCTGGGAAGAAGAGAAGTGATTTAGCCTTACTTATGCCTAAAGTGCTGCTGACAGATGTATTGCTAGCAGGCCCTACAACAGTGGGGCCTGTTAGAAAAGTAACACCCCCCCCCCGGTCTAATGTCATCGCCCGTATCATGTTTTATATTTGAAAACATAATCAAAAAGGAATTGGATAAGAAAACGAGTCCACTGATATCCACCCCCTTAAGTGTTGTCCTCATTGCTGGGCATATACAGGTGAAACTCGAATAATTAGAATATCGTGCAAAAAGTAATTGCAGTAATTTCAGCAAATAACCTTGTTAGCTTCCTGGGAAAAAACGCATCAAAAACGCGTCAAAAACGCATCGTGCGTGTGCAGAAACCTGACCGGATCTGGTCTGCATTTGGTGTGAACAAGCCCTAACCCATAATCATCACAATTATGACAAATCACGGCTTGAATTATCTTGCTTTGCATGTAATGAGTCTCTCTCATATATTAGTTTCACCTTTTAAGTTGCATTAGTGAAATAAATGAACTTTGCACGATATTCTAATTATTCGAGTTTCACCTGTATATGGCCTCCTTACCCATCCTGGCTTGGGATGCAGGTGACATGACACATGTTATGGTGGATTAATGGAATGTGCCACAGCATACGCATTATGATACAGATGGATCAATGAATTGCTAGGGATACAATCACACTGTAGCATTGAGCTAAAGGCACGGGATATCACAGAGTGCAATGCATGGCCCTCTAGGTGTGCTGCATTGCCATTTTTTTTAATGGCAGCCCCTGCACAGGCATGTGTTGCAGTGTAATGCATGGTTTTGTGGTATTGTGTACCCCGTGTTGCCCTGCTCTGCAATGGCAACCCATCAGAACACCTGGCCTGTGATACATTGTGCTCTGTGATAGGATGTCAAACGCCTTTAGTGGAAAATGGTGTAAATGGCACCTCTGGCATGTTTATTTAAGTGTCTATCTGATTAGTGTTGCCCCTAGACTTTTTGCCACCTGAGGCGAGGAGGTTTCTATGATGAACAAGAGTGACACAGCTCCTCTGCAGCAGCCCTGGGACACTCTGGCCGACATCCCACCCAGCTGCTAGCAACCAGTGACATCACTGGTTGCCAGGGGCTGGGCAGGATACCAGCCAGAGCATCTCAGGTTGTTCAGAGCAGGGCAAGGAGATGTGACTGGCCCTTACACATATCCCTACCTGGATCCTGGGACGCTGTGGTTGGAAAGGGGGCAGCATTGAGCAGCAGAGTGGCCACTATACAGCAAACATGCTGCTCTGACTGCCGTCCCCCTTCCCTCCACGTGACCCAAAGAGATGCTTCCCGAAGCATTAAAGCAGGGGTGGGGAACCTCCAGCTATGGTGAAACTACAAATCCCATGAGGCATTGCGAGATTATCACAGCCACAGGCTTGACTCCCAGGGACAGATGCATCATGGGATTTGTAGTTTTACCACAGCTGGAGGGCCAAGGGTTCCCCACCCCTGCATTAAAGAGATGGCCCTCTATCTGATTTCTCGTTTACAAAGTTCAATAAAAATGATTGAAACGAAATTGAAAGATGCCCAAATGGTCAGTTGACTGCTAATAAATACTATACTGTGTAAATACTGTCATATTGAGAACCAATTGTAGAATGATGAATTAATGGTGTTTTGTATTCACTATAAACAAGGCACAGACTACAACAACACTGCTTGACTGCAGTATTCAACTGGAATCAGAGCGCAACCAGTGTCTGATCTAGCGCGCGCAGCCGGTCGGCACATGCGCAGAACGTGCCGTCCAGGAGCGAGCGATGAGCGAGCACATCCACAGGGATGCTGGGGGCGCCACATTTCCTCTAACTTCGTACCCTCTCTTATGTCACAGAATAGCAAATTAGTTCTCAGAATTTGTGGGCCGTCCTTCCAAGTTGAAAGCCTACGTCAGAGCCAAAGACACACCACGTGACCCGTCCAGCCGGGTGAAACCAACACGTTCAGGGGGCTCCAGAAATCCTAAATCCCATTTACCTGGAGCAGGCCCTAAACTAACATGCACACTTGGAAAAGGCATTTTTTCTGTTCCCGGGGAAGGTGTCGGGGAAGACACCCGGAGCTTTCTGACGACGGCGATGGAGTGGAGAAAAGTGAAAGGGGTTGGCTGGAGGACACTCGGTCCTCCCCTGCCTGAATATAATGGTAAGATCAGAAGCTCAAATTCCGAGAATTGAGCCCTGTTGATTCTTAGAACTGGGGGTTCTTAGAAGTGGTGATGCAAGGATTTTCTAGGAAAGCCCTACCAGGTGATTCGCTTTTCTCTTTAATTCATTTTTTTTCTTAGGACTTGCCAGTGGCTGGGAGTTGGAGCTCTCTGCATGTTTTCTTTTCTCTCTTTTTATGACATTATTTTATTTTTTCATTCTCTTGTGTTTGTGACTTTTCAGCAGCTTGTTATTTGTTTATTGCGGCTCATGTAGATGTCATTAGCTTGTGTCTGTGTGCGCGGAGACATTGGAGAGACAGGGCACCTTTCTGCTGACATTGTGTTCTAGGAAGGATGGATGCCTGGCTCTGCGTGCTCTGGATGGATCCACATTGTGCATTACGATGTGCCTGTTAGGATGGTTGGGACTCCCCGCTCCGCTGTCTGTCTGTGTGCCAGCCTGTCTGTCTGGGGCACAATGAGATCAGATACAAGGACGGAGGGAAGCAGTGCATGTGTGTGTGTCTATGTCCTGATCACTTCTATGTGATGGCCAGTGTGTGTCTATGTCCCGATCACTTCTATGTTATGGGGCAGTATGTATAAGTCCCTGTCACTTTTATGACATGGCCAGTACATGTGTGTGAGTCCCAACCACTTCTATGTGATGGGCAGTATGTATGTGATGGCCATTTAAATGTATATCCCGATCATTTCTATGTGACAGGCAGTATGTATGTGGTGGGTATTATATGTATATCCCGATCACTATTATGTGACAAGTAGTATTTATATCCCGATCACTTCCATGTGTCGGACAGTTTATGTAGATCCCTATCACTTCAGGCAGTATATGTCCCGATCACTTCTATGTGGCCAGCATTTTATGTATATCCCGATCACTTCTATGTGACAGGCAGTATTTGTATATTAATATCCTGATCACTTCCATGTGTCGGACAGTCTACGTATATTCCGATCACTTCAGGCAGTATATGTATGTCCCGATCACGTCTATGTGTCGGGCAGTAATGTATATCGTGACCCCCTCGGTAGTATGTATATCCAGATCACTTCTGTGTCGGGCAGTCTTATGTGTATTCCGATCACTTCTGTATGTCGGGAAGTAAATACTTTGGCAGCATTTCTATATCTCGATCACCTCTATGTGACAAGCATTAGATCTATGTCCCTATCACGTCGATGTTTATAGCTATAGAGGTGTATATGTATCCAGATGACTTGTCTATGTCGGGCAGTATGAAGCCCGGCTATAGGCTGCCATGCACCTGTGCCCATTTCCATTGGCAGCCCTCCTGATCGGAACTAGTCGCCCCATTATCGGCTGTGCCTTGTCGGTGAATGACCCCCCACACACACACACACTGCACTCCGGGGATTACCGGGATCGCTCTAATGTTCCCTATTCCGGCCATTCTCCGGTGTGTCGCCGCCGTGCTGTCAGTGTCTAGACAGTGTCACGGCGGATCAGGTGGAAGGCTCGGTGCCCCTCCATACCTATTGCAGGG
>NW_017306334.1:2517040-2533726 GCF_000935625.1 Nanorana parkeri
CCTCCATACATATTGCCGGGGGGGGGGGGTTCTCAGCTCGCTGTCGGTGCATTGCTGCTATTTGTTCTCTGTTTACTATGAAGGAACTTGGCACAGGCGGGGAGCCTCGTAAATCAGCATCCCAAAGTGAAGTTGTTGGCTCGGGTCCACACGCTATTCCTGGAGGTATCGGGGGAGCCGTGCCATCTATGTCTGTGCACACACACGGCCAAGGGTCGGGGGTTGCATAATCGCGATCGATGAAGGCGTTGTATAATAGCGCAGCGATTGTATTCTTTATTATAGTGGCCCCGGGTGTATATTGGCATAGTGAAAAAAAGGGAATCTAAGTGAACATGTCATTTAAGACATACATGAGCAATCTAATTGTCACATTGCCCATTACTTATTATAAATTGCCTGATTCCACAAGAATCTAAACACGGGAGACCTGGAGTTGTCACAGTCTGGGTTCCAGATGACCAGTTTTGGGGTGCAGACCCCCAAATGTCATTTCATAGGGGGTCCGCAGTGAAGGTGATGGTGTATGGGATCCAGAAGGGAGTTTTCGGGCTGTGTACAATTCGGAGCTTGGTTTCCACACGTCAGTAATGGGTCCTGTGTGAGACTCCAGCCCAGCGGTGGAACGCTGCCCAAAAAAATGGTAAATAACATATGTTGGGGAGATGGCTGAGGCTGGGGCGACCCCTGCCGGTCACAGCGGGGAATGGCAGCCTGCCTACAAGTCCCCAGCGACTCGCTAAATTTAGAGCCACGCTGCTTGTTTTTCGCCTTTTCCAGTGTGAAAGGAAAGCCACAGAGCTGGAATCACCTGAACTACACTCACCTCCCCAACAAACACTCTGCCCGGGTCCTCACCGGTGCCAGGGAAGCTGTTAAAGCCGAAAACTGCTTTTCATTCCCCCTGTGGCTCCAGAGAGGTTAACTTGAGGTTTCGCATTCCTCTGCACTGGCTGTAAGGCACGAATGGATTTTTAACCTTTGCTCAAGTTTCATCTTTGTAGAGCGCCTAAAAATGCTGCCATCAGTCAGGCATGTAACCCATCTTGTCTGCTCTTGTTTTCATACGGCTGCTTCGTGGAGTTTTCTGATAGAATGGGGTTCAAGTCCAATTTAACGCCCCCATTAAATAAGCAAAATACGTTCAAGCCGCATGGAAACTAAAGGTGCGCAAAGACTTACAGTTAAAGTAACACTACACTCAGGAGTTCAATCTTATAAATGCATTCAAGTACCTTTAACTAGTAACATAAATGTATCTTATTTGTGTATCACACAACTGTATATCCCCAAATCATCTCTGAATTGGTGCTGACACTGTCCTTCCTTCTGGAGGGTGGTTACTTTTGTTCCCCATGGTCCCTGTGTGTGTTGTAAAGTAGTCACCACTCCAAGCTCACTCCTGGGATGGACTACAATCATGTTTAGTTTACTAATTTGTACTGAGATTGTAGTCCATCACAGGAGTGAGCTTGGAGTGGTGACTACTTTACAACATACACAGGGACCATGGGAACAAAAGTAACCACCCTCCAGAAGGAAGGACAGTGTCAGCACCAATTCAGAGATGATTTGAGGATCTACAGCCCAGTGATACACAATTACCATCCATTTTTGCTAATAGTTAAGGTAATTGGATGCATTTATAAGATATAACTCTTTAAACTTTAATTTACTTTAGAGAGCAGCCTCAGTAGAAAAGCCTGTCTCCTGCTAGAATGCTGTAAAGCAGGACCTTTGCTCTTTGTGTGGAAGCAGTGGTCACTCTGCAGAGGTCTGACATGCCCCTTATGGACCAGACCAGAGCTCTCTTAACATGGTGCATTAGCTTTGCTGATTGCAGAGCTATTGATGTGACTTAGTAGGGCTGTGTTGGACCTCTGCAGAGAGACCTCTGTTTCCCCACAGAGAGCTAGGGTTTCATGTGCAGCTGCTGGCAGGGGAGAGGTCTTTCTTCTCAGACTGTAGCTGCTTTAGAATGGAAAGACATTGAACAGCTTTTGTCTTGAGGCACCTGGAATGTATGTAGCTGATTAAACCTGAGAGTTGAGTTGGGCTTTATAGGAATACTATGCCATGGTAGTGATAGGTGATGTCTTGACACTGGGCTACCATATGCTTTGCACAGGGCTACGTGTCACGTACTGGAAGACTCTGCCTCTGTGCCATTGATTTGTGTTGTACTCTGTGGTATCCAGTTGGGTGGCACAAGCCATAAAAGAGTGAGAAAGTATAGGTTAGCTGTCCCCATAATAGAAATCTCCTTTCTGTCATCCCTGGGAGGCTTGGAATGTCTTTGGCACTTTCAGCGAGCCCGCTCAGGTTATATTACAAAGGAGGTGTCTCTTCACAGTGCTACTAGCTAATGCATTCCAAGGCAGCTCCTTGCCAGCTCTACAAGCCATTTACTTGAACACTGTTATTTCCCAGCCAAGCTTCTGGAGCCAGGGTGACTTGGAAAAAAACAAAATCACATGTTGTGTCAAGATTCAAAACGCCATAAAAAAAAAAAAGTTTCTTTTTTTAAAGCGAGGAAAGCCAAAACACAAGAGCGGCCGTGTGAGAGTGTTTATCCCAAAACAACTTTTTGGGCCATAATGGAATCTGCGTGCCAGAATGTGAAAAGAGGGGGACTGGCGCCACCCGGTGGCCTCCCGTGTCATTTCACCTTCTGGAGACCGGTGGGAACTGAAATTGTGTGCTGCACAAGAATGCACACATCAATTTCAAGAATGTCTGTGTAAATATGAGAGTTTTATCGGTGACATTTCTAATCCTGAAAAGTATGTTCTTTATGGTTTCCACTACATTAGTCAAAGCCGTGCTACAGATGCACAGCACAGCAAGGTTTTAGTCTGCACTCGTATCATCGAAGTTGTCATTGGGCATCAGTACCAATGTGTAAAACTACAGGGCAATGGCTACCGAGACCTCTATCTATAAATACATATATAGCGGACAGTTTCCGCTTATTGTTTTTTTTAGTCAGTACTATTTTTTAAATATATTTCTGTGTGCTTCATTATGATTAGATGTACATTTCAAGAAACACGTTTACATTTTGTGTTTTAAAAAAAAAAAGGTATTTAATAAAACTTTTTATAATTGCTTTTTTTGGTTTATTTTTCTTCAGATTTTAAAAATTTTATGGAAAAATAACAGTTTTTGTTTGTTTTTTGCGCTATTTATTGACTGAGAATAATGTCTGCCTTCCTACAATAGAGGCATTGTATTATTCGTTCCTGTGCACTCAAAGCAAACGACATACCTTCCAATAAGGTGTCCTGCACTTGTTCCTTCATTTAATTCCTCTTGGCTGTGCATGGCTGTTTGGCAAGAGGTGTTAACCGGTTGCGCGCTGTCCTACCAGGTCTTGCTCGGAGTGTAACCCTTGGAACTTGCACTTCTCTGATACTGTTACTGTTACATGTTGTCGGTTAAATAAGGAATGAGTAACATTGCAGGGAGATCTCGCTGTCTGTCACAAATCCCGGGCGGCTTGTGTATTTTTAAATAATTAACCCAATGAGTTTGAAAGTGATTCTCAGCTGGAAAGCAAACTAGGAGAATTGGCCATTCTATCTTCTCCCTATGAAGAACAAATTCAAATTCAACTTTTTTCCCACCTGATTTAGATCAAGTAAACCGTTCCTTTCCTAAGTGTCTGGGTGGGATGAACAGTGTCTACATGTCTTGAATGATTTCTGCTTTAACTCTTACTTTGACGGGTTCTCCTTTTTTTCTTTTGGGGTTATTACATGTTTTTTTTTTTTTTACTGGCACATTTATAATATTAGAGGTTCAGGAGTTTAGTGCTGCAACCTTAGCAGGGCCAGACTGATTACTGTGAAAAGAAGAGCTCAGTGTGTCTGCCTGTTAAGTGCATGCAACCCTCTTTATTCATAATGAAACCAACATTACACAGAGTGATATCACACATCCCACTCTGCTTTCTAATCTCCAGTGCTTCCATTAGAAAGATTTGCCACCTACACTTTCTTAGAGACTTTGTAGATGCCCATCACTGAAACCATACCAAGCTTGAAAGTATCTGATTACTAATTTGTACTGAGATTGTAGTCCATCACAGGAGTGAGCTTGGAGTGGTGACTACTTTACAACATACACAGGGACCATGGGAACAAAAGTAACCACCCTCCAGAAGGAAGGACAGTGTCAGCACCAATTCAGAGATGATTTGAGGATCTACAGCCCAGTGATACACAATTACCATCCATTTTTGCTAATAGTTAAGGTAATTGGATGCATTTATAAGATATAACTCTTTAAACTTTAATTTACTTTAGAGAGCAGCCTCAGTAGAAAAGCCTGTCTCCTGCTAGAATGCTGTAAAGCAGGACCTTTGCTCTTTGTGTGGAAGCAGTGGTCACTCTGCAGAGGTCTGACATGCCCCTTATGGACCAGACCAGAGCTCTCTTAACATGGTGCATTAGCTTTGCTGATTGCAGAGCTATTGATGTGACTTAGTAGGGCTGTGTTGGACCTCTGCAGAGAGACCTCTGTTTCCCCACAGAGAGCTAGGGTTTCATGTGCAGCTGCTGGCAGGGGAGAGGTCTTTCTTCTCAGACTGTAGCTGCTTTAGAATGGAAAGACATTGAACAGCTTTTGTCTTGAGGCACCTGGAATGTATGTAGCTGATTAAACCTGAGAGTTGAGTTGGGCTTTATAGGAATACTATGCCATGGTAGTGATAGGTGATGTCTTGACACTGGGCTACCATATGCTTTGCACAGGGCTACGTGTCACGTACTGGAAGACTCTGCCTCTGTGCCATTGATTTGTGTTGTACTCTGTGGTATCCAGTTGGGTGGCACAAGCCATAAAAGAGTGAGAAAGTATAGGTTAGCTGTCCCCATAATAGAAATCTCCTTTCTGTCATCCCTGGGAGGCTTGGAATGTCTTTGGCACTTTCAGCGAGCCCGCTCAGGTTATATTACAAAGGAGGTGTCTCTTCACAGTGCTACTAGCTAATGCATTCCAAGGCAGCTCCTTGCCAGCTCTACAAGCCATTTACTTGAACACTGTTATTTCCCAGCCAAGCTTCTGGAGCCAGGGTGACTTGGAAAAAAACAAAATCACATGTTGTGTCAAGATTCAAAACGCCATAAAAAAAAAAAAGTTTCTTTTTTTAAAGCGAGGAAAGCCAAAACACAAGAGCGGCCGTGTGAGAGTGTTTATCCCAAAACAACTTTTTGGGCCATAATGGAATCTGCGTGCCAGAATGTGAAAAGAGGGGGACTGGCGCCACCCGGTGGCCTCCCGTGTCATTTCACCTTCTGGAGACCGGTGGGAACTGAAATTGTGTGCTGCACAAGAATGCACACATCAATTTCAAGAATGTCTGTGTAAATATGAGAGTTTTATCGGTGACATTTCTAATCCTGAAAAGTATGTTCTTTATGGTTTCCACTACATTAGTCAAAGCCGTGCTACAGATGCACAGCACAGCAAGGTTTTAGTCTGCACTCGTATCATCGAAGTTGTCATTGGGCATCAGTACCAATGTGTAAAACTACAGGGCAATGGCTACCGAGACCTCTATCTATAAATACATATATAGCGGACAGTTTCCGCTTATTGTTTTTTTTAGTCAGTACTATTTTTTAAATATATTTCTGTGTGCTTCATTATGATTAGATGTACATTTCAAGAAACACGTTTACATTTTGTGTTTTAAAAAAAAAAAGGTATTTAATAAAACTTTTTATAATTGCTTTTTTTGGTTTATTTTTCTTCAGATTTTAAAAATTTTATGGAAAAATAACAGTTTTTGTTTGTTTTTTGCGCTATTTATTGACTGAGAATAATGTCTGCCTTCCTACAATAGAGGCATTGTATTATTCGTTCCTGTGCACTCAAAGCAAACGACATACCTTCCAATAAGGTGTCCTGCACTTGTTCCTTCATTTAATTCCTCTTGGCTGTGCATGGCTGTTTGGCAAGAGGTGTTAACCGGTTGCGCGCTGTCCTACCAGGTCTTGCTCGGAGTGTAACCCTTGGAACTTGCACTTCTCTGATACTGTTACTGTTACATGTTGTCGGTTAAATAAGGAATGAGTAACATTGCAGGGAGATCTCGCTGTCTGTCACAAATCCCGGGCGGCTTGTGTATTTTTAAATAATTAACCCAATGAGTTTGAAAGTGATTCTCAGCTGGAAAGCAAACTAGGAGAATTGGCCATTCTATCTTCTCCCTATGAAGAACAAATTCAAATTCAACTTTTTTCCCACCTGATTTAGATCAAGTAAACCGTTCCTTTCCTAAGTGTCTGGGTGGGATGAACAGTGTCTACATGTCTTGAATGATTTCTGCTTTAACTCTTACTTTGACGGGTTCTCCTTTTTTTCTTTTGGGGTTATTACATGTTTTTTTTTTTTTTACTGGCACATTTATAATATTAGAGGTTCAGGAGTTTAGTGCTGCAACCTTAGCAGGGCCAGACTGATTACTGTGAAAAGAAGAGCTCAGTGTGTCTGCCTGTTAAGTGCATGCAACCCTCTTTATTCATAATGAAACCAACATTACACAGAGTGATATCACACATCCCACTCTGCTTTCTAATCTCCAGTGCTTCCATTAGAAAGATTTGCCACCTACACTTTCTTAGAGACTTTGTAGATGCCCATCACTGAAACCATACCAAGCTTGAAAGTATCTGTAGCTAACGGTGTAGATATGAGTAAATATGATCAGTATGATATGCATTATAAACCGAAGAAGCCTTTTTTTTTTTCTCCAGTATCTGATGGATCTTCTATGGCGTACATATAAAGCTGGCAGAGCAGTTTTAAGTCCCTGTAGTTAACAATATTTTATACACCAATTATTATTTTTTCCATTATCATTGAGTTTGCAACCCTCTAATTGTGACCGATTACTTAAAGTGGAACTACCACCTCCTACCCCATACAGCCAAACAAGGCGCAATCTTAGCCTCTATTTGGATTGCAGTTGTCACCCTGCTGCACGTGTGATCACCTAAGACACCAGATGAGAGCTGAAATAAGCACACTGGCAGCCTTGACAGTTGTCATGCCTTAAAAGTAACCTGCTTCAGGAGACATTCAATTAGGTAAATATCCTCTTCAAGAATTGCATTAGACATATTTTAAATGAGCATTAGAAGTGCTGGTTATGATGATGCAGAAATCTCCTCATTGTTAAATGTGTGCAGCTTTGGCCAAGTAATCCGCAGTGCAAAACCTAGTGTCTGTCCCCTTTTATCTAAATTTCTATTATTAGAGAGAGACCTTTTTTTAGTTGCATATTATCAGCAACTCTGAATACTGCAGAGAACTATTCAGCTTGGTAACATCCAGAGTCAAGTTGTTTATTTAATATAGCAAAATCAAAGACGTACTGTCCGTCAGTTTTATTTTCTGGTTTTAGAGCTTAGTGTTCATAATAGGCATGGGGAAAACTAAGCAGCATGTTCCAGCCTGTAACATCATCAAGTTTAACCATTCTTTTATCGCCATCTAGTGGTGAATGTTCATTTTAAAGACTTGGCTTGAGTACTGTAATCTTAAAGAACAGACTACAATATCATAAAATATAAAGAACATTGCTGATTTTTTTTTTTTTGCTTATTTATAGTAGTATTTAACTTTCAATCTTTTTTTCAATAATGAATCAAGATCAAATAAATATACATTGCCCTGAAAAGTATTTGTTGACATTTTTGCCCAAGCACGTACAGTCATCATGTTTCCAAACAGCTCCAACTCTCTCTGCTCCGCTTCCCTGATCTTTCTGTCCAGTACAAGATCACAAAGGGCAAAGCAGTCTCCAACAACTGTTCATCTACTAGCTTGCGGAAGGGGAGGAGCAGGACACTGTAAGGGGAATCTCTTGCCTTGCTGTGTATTTGGAGACACAGCTTACTAGCACACATTAGGATGGCTCAATAGGATATAATAGGGAAATGAGCCACCCTTATCCGGGCCAGTGCTCAGGGGACCAGCTTTTTCTGCAGGAAACTAAAATTTTTACATCAAGAAGGAGCATCCATTGCAAGTGATTTAATCAGCATTTGAATTAGCGTACAAACTTTTAGATTTTAATATCACTTTAAAGGAGAACTATGAGGTGAGTGCTTTTCACTCACCTCATAGTTCTAGCCGACCTGTGACAATGAGACTGTCACAGGTCGGCTCAGTAGATCGGGAGGTGAGCGAACACATACCGGGTTCGCTCACCTCTCGATCCTGTCACAGCTCTCTGCCGTGACAGGAGGGGGGGCTGGATTCAGGGCTGGACAGAGCCAGCTGTCACTCACACAGCTGGACAGAGCCAGCTGTCACTCACACAGCTGGGCGGATCCCGTCGTCTAAGTCGGGATCCGCTCCGGCGTCTCAGTATACCGCGAGCTACAGCTCGCGGTATACTGAGCTTAGGGTAACGGGAGGACGCTAGTTTGTGTCCTCCCGTTACCCTAAGGAGAACTATGGGGAAAAACACTGACCCCATAGTTCTCCTTTTAAGCTAATATGGTTTGCTTCAGATGTCCTGAGCATCCAAACAGCATTTGAAAGGTATCTTAGTATTCTGACACATGTATATTCTGCATGCAATGTCTGCTTGGATAAACAACTGTTGCTGTTTGTTTGTTTGCTTTTAAAACCTAGACTTATAACACATACGTTTTTCTTTTGTATAACATATGCATAGTGGCCAGATATCAATGTTTACTGGTCTGGCCAATGTTAATTGCTGGAAGCAGATACCCATGTGTACTGTACTGCTATATGTGAACAGCCGAGTGAAACATGCATAAACACGTAGAATTAGTCTTTTACAAAAATGACGGCAATTAAGTAGAACTCCAGCCAGAACATTTTTTTTTAGCTTTGAATAGAATAATGAGGGTTTACAGCAGTCATTCTCAAACAGCGTTCTGTGGAATTTCTTGAACTGTGGCTGATTGACATCCCATTGAATGTTGTCTGCAGAATTATGAGGCCAATGCCAATGGGTATAGCCAGCTGCTTGACAATGTAAGAGGCATTTTCCCACAAACCCGATTTTTTTTTTTTTTTAGCAGGGTCTCCCAAAAATCTAAAAAAATATTTCAAGGGTTCCTTTGAGACGAAGGTTGCGGTGGACTCATTTGCTCATTTGGAGCCTCATTATAGGCATAGTCCAGCTTTTACAAAAAAATAATAATGCACACACATCAATAAGTATTCAGTATTCTACACTGTTGCTATGGGTTACTACAATTGACCTTTTTCTTGATTTCTAAGTGCAGTCTGTGCAGTCTGTGTATTGGCTTATTGGCACTATATGGTGTTTTACTTTGCCTTCTATAAAAAAACATGGAATTGTTGATATATGCATACATACATGCACACTGTGGGAAGCCTGTCCTAGGTTGGCTTTCCAGGAAAGTTTACTCTAGCGGAGTTCATTTGATGAAGTAATCCTGGTCTGAGTCAAAGACTTCCCAGAATAATATGGCTGGAATGTCCACCCCTTTTCCTCTGCTGAAAACAATCTTAATGTATAGCATCTGTGGGCAGGTAGTGTTAACACTGGATACATTTCAGTTAATGCTCTACCAGCAAACCCATGTGTGCAGGAGACTGTCATCAGCTTCTCATGTGTCAGGTAATGTGCTTTGGGTGATCTCTCGTACCTGGAACGATTGCTTCTTTTAAAGTTACAATTAAAACACTTGTCGGCTGGCGTAGAAAGAGTTAATGTCTAGATAGAGAAAGGTGGACTTATAATGTGTCTGCCTTACCGATCATGTTTGTTTGAAAGTAAAGGTGCCAAAAAAGTGAGTGAAACCACGGGGGCGTAATTTTGTATTTCTGTGGAAAAGTGACGGTGGTTTTGTTGTGTCGTGAGTACAGTTTCATGGTTTATTAACCCCGGACATACCGAGGATAGTGGAACAGACAACCATAGTCAGAATACAGCTTATTACATGAGGAATTGTGCTTTTATCTCCATGAAAATTCCACACCTTTTACTTTTGGCTTTTTGTGAATCTGGCTAGTGATGTACATATGGGAATATAGGGGGTTTTGTGTTTTCATAAAATCTATCCTATCTATCCTATCTATCCTATCTATCCTATCTATCTATCCTATCTATCTATCCTATCTATCTATCCTATCTATCTATCCTATCTATCTATCCTATCTATCTTTTTCTATAATTGTTGTTGTCAATGAAGCTGCCTCCTGAATTCCTTTTTGATTTGTCCACCACTTATTTGTTATTATTTGGAAAACATTAAGGGCTGGTTCATACTATAGCGATGCGAGGGCCCATGCGATCGATTGCATGGGCAGAATTGCGGCGGGAAACCACGCGATCTGCCTGGCGTGACTCGATTGCCATTAGAAAATAATGGCGCGATCAGCGGTGGCGTGCGACTCCGTGACCGCGCGGCCATCCCAGATCACCTCGGTGTGACGCTGGCCTGAAGGCACAGTATCTGTGCGTTTAGGGCATGCTAATGCACAGTGCTCTACATTCTGGGCATGCCAGTGCATTGCCTTGACAGTCATTCTAAATGGCACCACAACGCACCTACCAGAGGTTGTGCTACAATGCAATAATACAATTGCGTTGATATGCATGCATTTTTTTCCACCGCACAGCAGTGCAATGCATGCTTATGTCTGCTGGAAGGTACGCTGGGGGGGCCATTGAGAGCACCTAGCATGGAGTGGCGAGTGCTATGAGATAGAGTGCGCTAAATGCACAGATACTGAGCCTTTAGCACAATGCTATAATGTAAATGTCTCAATCACACTGGATTGTTATACTGATTGTATACAAATAAGTAAAACATGCATACCTTTAAATTTGCCTTACAATTTGGTGGCCGGCCAAATGTGGCCCTTTGATTCTCTTTAAAAAAAAAAGAACACGTGGAACAAAATGCTTAATGTACAAATGGTTTAGGATCTTCAGGGTGCAGTAGGATTCTTGTATCCTATGTTGAAATCAGCCAAACTAGGACCCTTTTAGTAGTTTCTTGTGAAGTACCAGCTGGGTGAAGTATGCCCACAGTAATACCTCTTGAAGTACAATGCAATGGCTTTGGCATATGATCTAAATTACATAGGGGTCTATTCACAAAGCTGCCGAAGGATCTGGCCGTAGCTTCAGCTGATCCTTCGGCTAGCTTTGGCCCCAGGACCCCTTCGGTTCAGGAGAACCGAGGGGGTGCTGTACGGGCTATTCACAATAGCCCGTACAGCTCCCGATCACGGCGGAGCGGCTCAGTCGAGCTAATGTTGGATCGGCTGAGTCGAACTCCTTTTGCACTTCGGGTCAGCCGAACATGCTGAGCATGTTCGGCTGATCCGAAGCCACACGAAGCAAGCCGATGTACGGGTGATTTCAGCCGATGTACGGCTGAAATCAGCCGTACCAGCCTGAAGTGAATAGCCGAACAGTGTTCGGCTCACTTCACTTCTGATCGGTCATTCACTCGGCTACCCTCGGCAGCTTTGTGAATAGACCCCCATAGTTACATAGTCAGGTTGAAAAAAGACACAAGTCCATCTAGTTCAACCTATAGAGATATATATTTGCAACAGCATTTTTGTAACTCTTCATGAAAACCAGCCAGGGAGCCTTGCATCAGTCTCAGAATTCAGTTGAAAATACATTTTTCTTGCAAGCATCCTTCTTTGGCCATTTGGGTTGTGAGGTAAGTGAAGGTGTGTGTGCAGGAAAAGGAAGAAACCACAGTATGGGGAAATGCTAACTTTCAAAGTTCCAAAGAAGAGGAAGATTAACGACTCACACCTCCTGCTTTAAGTCACATTGTTGTGTTAACCCATATAGGATAAATAAGGTTAACCTCTTCTGCTTAGACCATGGATTAATCTTGAGATTGCTGCGTAGGTTGCAATCTACAGTTTGTTTCTTCTTTAGGGTTTCAATGTTGTTCTGAACAGTAAGTAGCCTCCATGTATAGAATGTGACAATGGTATCCCTAATTCCACAAGACTGTGTGTATCTATCTATCTATCTATCTATCTATCTATCTATCTATCTATCGCAGGTTTTCAATTGCATAGAAGATTTAGACACCTCTTTTGAAGGACCATTTGAGGCTCTCTAGGCCTACAACTACTAGAAATGTTTTGCTTTTTTGTCAAGTATTTGTCCTTTTTTTTTCTTTTCTTCTAGCATACTGAATATTGTTTTTTGTTCTTTTTTTAGCCATCAAAGAGAAATTTGAATTGTGAAGTGAGATTTGGGGTAAGTGTCTGTTTTTGTCTTTTTATTTCTAAGCAGTGGGAGTTGCACCTGCACGTTGCATCACTTTCATAACTGCTGGAGATTCACTGATCCACAAATAACACAAACCGCTAAAAGTGGAAGTTGAAACTTGTTTGCGATGTAACACAAGTGCCAAAGCATTCTCCTAAGTGCCTAAACTTGAAAAGGATTCCAGGTATTATCTTTTCTGCACTTAACTATTTTTTTCGAATGTCTTAGGATTGGGGCAAAATGACATCGGCAACTGACAGCTGTATTCAGTTCACTCGACATGCCAGTGACGTTCTCCTGAATCTGAACCGTCTCCGAAGTAGGGACATTCTGACAGATGTGATAATTGTTGTGAACAGGGAGCACTTTCGAGCCCACAAGACAGTCCTCATGGCTTGCAGGTAAGAATGGAGCTTGTCAGTTTTTCAGCATGGCAGTTATTGGGTTTGAAGCAGCATGTTTTTTTGACCTACTGTTTATTTTCCTGTTGTATTTATTTATATAGTGCAGATTGACAGCACAGTGAGTCAGTGGTAAGCACTTAATTTGTTCCTGTTTAAATTGGCCCTAGTATGTGTACAAATTGGCTATGCACATGTGTTATCACATTCTGCAGCCAGTCCCAAGCCTGTGTAAATGGAGAGGATTGAGGAAAGACCTGGTGACCTACCATGTTAACAAAAAACAGAAAATTTCTATGGTAAAGGGTCTTGAGCAAATCAGACCTAGTATCCAGACAGCTGGCCCAAACAATTGCTAAGCTTTGGATACGACGAAACAAATATCACACACAAAGTGCAGACACTTTTCCAGAATGCTTAACAGAAAGCCATTCACTCAAAGGACCTTAAAATCTAATAAACCTACCACAGTCCCCTATACTATAGAGTCAGGTCAGGTGAAAGCCAATTGGTCTGCTACCGTAGTATGTTTCTGATCTATGGGAGTAAAGGCTGGCAGAGCATTGCATCAATATAAACTGCAAAAAGCATATGTGGTGGGATAATACAAATTTTGAACTGACCTTTTGTTCAACTCTTAAAAAAAAGAAAAAAATATGCAATACCCTTTGATGTCATTAACCTCCTGACCCCGTACACAGCTATTCAGCACAGAAAGGAGACTACAGAAAAAAGAAAAAAATGCATAGGATGCCTTGAACTTTTATGCTGTTTTCCCATGTGTCTTCATAGCAGTGCAGGAAAAAGAAGCAAAGCAGGGCAAATGTGTAAACTGCATACGTTGTATTCGAAAATGCAGATCTCAAAACTGTTATTTTTTTTTACAGTGGGCTGTTTTATACAATCTTCACTGACCAGATGAAGTGCAACATGAACATCATAAACCTTGATCCAGAAATCAGCGCAGAGGGGTTTCGAGTCCTGCTGGAGTTTATGTACACTTCTCGGCTTAGTTTGAGAGAGAGCAGCATCATGGCAGTTATGAGCACTGCACTTTACCTACAAATGGAACATGTTGTAGACACCTGTCAAAGGTTCCTCAAGTCCAGGTATTTTTTTTCTTTCATTTTACTGATTTTGCGTTTTCTTTTTGTTCTTTCCTGAACTGTTTTTTTAAATGTGTCAGTCCACCCAAACTGATATATCTGATTTGTTTGTTAGACCTTTTAGTCTCTTAAATCACTTAACTGCTTCTTATGTGTCTCGGGGACCATGGTCAGGAGGTCTGCCCTTGATTTCCCAGATCTGTAGATCTATGTGGGAATTTTTATTGGGTAGAATACAAGAAGCGGCATGGGAATGTTGCTGTTGAAGCATAAGGAGTAGGACTCCAAGGTGGGCTGGTGTGTATTTGGAAGTTATGGTAGAGGGCTTTCACTACTGATATAAAAAGCTAGTGACCAATACAACCCACCAGACTCTGCTTGTAAATGAAGGCTCTTTTGGATGGACTGACCCTTTAAGGTACAAGAAAGCTAATTATTGTCTTATGCAGTTCTGTGAAAGTTAAAGGTCTTGTGTGTTTTTGACAGTGAGGATATTGTGAGTTCTGTGAAGCCATCCAGAGAAGATTTCTTGCAAGGCAGAACGATGTTGCCTCCAGATGTTATGGCCTACAGAAACTGTGAGATGCCAGAAAATACTGTATCTGTTCGTAACACGGCCATCTGTGATGGAAGGTCCTACATTCCCAACATTTACAGTGGATCTCCATCCTCCTACCCTCTATATAGTCACATTCCAGTGCACGGGTTCCTATTTCCAGAGGATGAGGCAAGAGATGTGCAAATGGCTGAAATGCAGAGAACCAGCAGGTATCCCAAAGAAAGTGTGTTACCTGGAGAAAATTCAAGGACTGTACTAGGAGAACACAGGAAAGGTGTCTTGGATATATCTGTAAATATGTGCCACAATGTCTACTCTCCAAAGGAGGCAGCATTAGAAGACGCTCATAGTGACTCTCACTATAATGTCCTGGCAGCCTCTCGGTCTGCTGGTCCCTCTGTTAGAAGCAGTCCATACTACAGCTGTGACAAAGGGAAAGATGAAGAGCGGACATTCTCAGAGGATGAAATCACTCAGCACTTTAAACCAACAAACTCTCCTGGCAGTCGTAAGGGTCTTGTAAGTCCTCAAAGCCCTCAGAAGTCAGATTGCCAGCCTAATTCTCCTACAGAATCCAGCAGCAGTAAGAATGCCCGCATTTCACAGGGATCTGGTTCTCCAGTGTCTAAATCAGTCACTGACCCGAAAGCTTGCAACTGGAAAAAATACAAGTTGCTTAATTCCCTCAACCAGAATGAAAAAGAAGGTTGTGCCACTCAAAGTGAAATGGGAAACCTGTCTCCACAGTTCTACACATCTCAATCATCCTATCAGCAGCCAGTCAAGTCTGAAAACCTGGACATTCAGACATCATCTAAGCTTAATGGGAACACTGATGACTCGGCAGTACCGCAGGCTAGCAAACTCAACAGCATTGTTAACAGGTAAGCATGCAGACCTACTTAAAGTGGAACTAAATGCACTTATTTAATGGTTTCCCAAAATGGCTGCATTCAAGGCATGCTTCTGGTAATAACTGTCACAGTTGCTAGTGTGCTTATGTCCGCTTTCAACTGAACTTTAAGGCCTGGTTTACACCTGAACGTTTTGTAGCACGTTCAACGCTCGACGGACGCTCTACAAAACGCTCAAACATCTAAATCCCATTGTATTCAATGGGTCTGGTTCACACCTTGCCGTATTTCCGCCCGTCCAAACGTGATACAAAACGGCCTACGCCCAAAGAAGTACATGTACTTCTTTGGGGCGTTTTGGTTTCGCGTTTCCATTGGGATACAGCCAAGTAGCCCTCGGAAACGGGCGTTTGTTGCGTGTTTTTTTTACAGCGAAACACGCGACAAACGCGCATATTCAATACGCCTAGGTGTGAACCCAGCCTTAAACCCTCAAATTGCTGTTGTCATTGCTGGTCACATGCAGCACCATGGCAACTGCAGCTCTAAATGGATACTAAGTTAGCACCATCTTTGGATGTAAAGGATAGAAGGGTTTAGTTCCGTTTTATCAATACAATGCAAATAATAATGCTGTGCTGAATTTAGGCTTTTACTATTTTAGTGCACTTATAACCATAAACTATCATTTTAATTGGCTACTTTGGGTTAGTTGGCATATTCTTGCAATGCAACCTCAGCTAAAACCGGTTTTTGTTTGATTAGGTTGAGGACAGGATAGAACTTCTGTCATGTTTTTACTGCTTGCTGTGTGCCTGCTGAAGGGTTTTTCCCACCTCCTGCTGTGTGCTTGTTGGGGGGAATTCTCCCACTTCCTGCCCCAAAGCTATCATTCTGGACATGGCAATAGGTTAAATCTCTCTTAAGAGGCATGCTATAGCAATACAAAATGTAATAATGCCTGTGCCCCCAGTAGAGAAAGCCATTCACTTCCTACCTAGTGACAATGTTGTCACGGAGATGGGAAAGGAAGGGAAAATATCCAAAAGGTCACAGAAAGCAATACAAAGTCTTGTAACCCTTCCTTATCTACCCATTCTGTAAAACTGTTTTGGCTGGAGTTAGCCTTCAAAAGTTTACTTGGTAGGAAATACCGCTGTATATTCAGCCTATAAACCTGTTTTATGACTTGTTTTCACAGGGCAATGGAAGGGTCACCCCTAAGCAGTGAAGGCCATTCCCCTCTCTACATCCACACATCTAAGTTCAGCATGTTTTCATCACAGTCCCCTCCTGAAATGTGTCCTCACACCCCTGGCTCTAACTTCGGAGAAGAGATTGCTGAGACTCGGTCGGAATATTCAGATTCAAGCTGTGGTAAGTGTTTGAACAATTAAATTATTTAATATTAAAGTGTAAAAAGGGTACTTCTTGTAAGAGTACTTTCATTGTCTCCATTTACACTTAATATACAAAAATGTAACCCAAACCCAGCTTGTCC
>NW_017306334.1:2534457-2538513 GCF_000935625.1 Nanorana parkeri
ACTTTTTCCACCATTTTATTTGGATATATATATATATATATATATATTTGCTGTAGTATAAGGTATCTCCTGCACTACAGTAGTAGTAACAAAGTAGAGAAATGATACCCATATGTGTTAAGTTTACTTATCTCTAAGTAGATGTAAAACTTGCTAGTTGAAAATAAAAATAAGGAAGTGATATGTTACATTTTGAGTTAAAGTGAGGTCAGATTGGGATTTACAGTTCCAGTGCAATTAAGTTCTAAGTTTATACATTTAAAAAAAAAACACATCTGACTTTTGGGCTTATTTAGTAAAACAATGAAAGTACGGTAACGTATAACAAACTGATTTCAGTTTGCTGAATTTTGTTTTCTAAGGGTCACACCACTTTAACCATAAGGGGTTGATTTACTAAAGGCAAATGGGCTCTTCACTTTGCAAGGGAACTTGCTTTTTGCAGGGGAAGTAGCTCCTGATCTTGGTAAACGTGGTGTAGTTTCACTTTGCAAAGATTAGCTGGTGTGGAACCCCCCTCCCCCCGCCAAAAACCCCCCAGTATTTTTGCGTGCACATGATTGGATGATGGAAGTCTGTAAACCTTCAACTCATTCACTAAGCTAAGGGGAAACTTCCCTTGCAAAGTTAACAGCCTATTTGCCTTTAGTAAATCAACCTCAAAATCCATTGTTAATTTCTAATGATATGGTTTTTTTTCTTTCCCTTTTAAGAAAATGGTACATTCTTCTGCAATGAATGTGACTCTCGTTTCTCTGAAGAGGGTTCCTTGAAAAGACACACTCTACAAATGCACAGTGACAAGCCCTACAAGTGTGACCGCTGCCAAGCATCATTCCGCTACAAGGGAAACCTGGCCAGCCATAAGACGGTTCATACCGGTGTGTTGCCGACACCTTTGCTGTGTAATTAACATTGCAATATTTGTGCTAGATTTAAAGTAGAACTTCAGACACTTAACCAAGTACTGCTTTTTACAGCTAAACTTGTGTGAAGTTTAGCTGTATGGAACCCCATACATGACTGCCCAGAGCACAACCACCTTCATGCAGTACTATGTCAATCACTCCTTAGGCGGTATGGGTGGGTGAAATCTCTGGGCACACATCACTGCTTTAGTTTGCTGAGTGATGACACTGTACTTTCCAGTCCCGTAAGGGTAGCAGGGTGCTATAGCAAGGTGCAATTTAGGCTCAAATTTGTTTTTTGGGTGTCGCCTCTTCCACAGGTGTCCAGCCTCTCTGTTTAAGGTAGTTTAATCCATCAACCAATGGAAGCAAACAAGTAATGCATCCAATGCTGCACCATTACATGCCTAGAAAATACTCTTAGCCCCGCCTTCGATGTTAAGTTGTCTGAAAGTATACGTTTCTAGAAAAGAGCCACAGTAAAAAAATGTATTTCCTTCAATCCAAAGACTTTTATGTTAATGAATCTTGTTTTCTTTCAACCAGGTGAGAAACCATATCGCTGTAGTATCTGTGGTGCACAGTTTAACCGACCTGCAAACCTGAAGACCCACACAAGAATTCATTCTGGGGAAAAACCATACAAGTGTGAGACCTGCGGAGCCCGCTTTGTACAGGTATAATTCCCAGAGTAGTTCTTTATCAGAATATTGTTAGGTTTTATTTAGCATTTTAGAATAGGCCTACTAAAGAGTCTATAGCACCATAGTTCCTCTTGTTTCTGGCCAAAGGTTACTCTGATACGGCATGGAGGGAAATCTTTATATACATAGTCATAATTGACTGGATATGTGATAAGGGCTTCTATAACTATCTTGTAAAGATAAGGCAATGCTTGTCACCTTAAATGTTTTAAACTCAGTTCTTTACTTCTAAATAGCTGAAAAGTAATTTGACAAACGCGGCTTATTTTTGATTTTGTGAATTAAACAAAACCTTCCACAAAGTTTTGGGTGGATTGGGAGGCAGGTGGGTAATATGTAAAAAGCCCTCTGGAGACAGTTAGTTTTGGTGCTCTGACCCACAGTTTTCGGAGCACCCAGCATGCAGAGACATTTCCTACTTCTACATCACTAGATGCCTTCTATAATCTGACTCAATGTGTTGAAAGCCTTAAAAAAGAACTATGGGGTAAGTGTTTTTCCCAATAGTTCTTTTTAGGGTCACGGGAGGACATATACTAACCTCCTCCCGTGACCCAAAGCTTAGTATATCGTGGGCTATTGCCCGTGATATACTGAGAGTGCCACAGCTGGGACGGATCCCAACAATACTGTCTAGATCCACCCAGCTGCGTGAATGACAGCTGGCTCTGCCTATCTAAAGGCAGAGCCAGCTGTGCCCGCCCCCTCCCCAGTCCGTTCTTCCACTCAGTGCTGGAGGATCGGAGAGGGGAGGGGAATCCCTGCGGGGAAGGGTGACTGACAGTCACCGCTCTCTGCAGGGTGATGATCGGAAAGTGAGCAAGTGACGGTATTTGTTTGCTCACTTTCCCGATCAATAGAGCCGACCTGTGACCTGTGAACGGCTTCTTTTTGTCACAGGTCGGCTCTAACTATAGGGATGAGTGGAAATCACTCACCTCATAGTTCTCAAGTGTCAGTTCAATGTATACATAAATAAAATGTATCAGCTGTAATGCCACTACTTTTGTTTCAGAGAAAACTATAAATGTTGCTTTATGAACACAGGTTGCCCATCTTCGTGCACACGTGTTGATTCATACTGGAGAAAAGCCCTACCCATGTGAGATCTGCGGCACTAGATTCAGACACTTGCAGACATTAAAGAGCCATCTTCGTATTCATACTGGAGAGAAGCCCTACCATGTAAGTTACTTATTCAGTTTAACATGTTTGCATGAAAAAGGGTTTAATTTCTGTAATCATTTTAAAAAAAATCAGATATTTAACACTTCTTGCTATCCCTGCACTCACATGTTTCAGCTTCCGTAGAGGGTATTCCACTTACCTGAATCGTGGAGTTTTTCTCCCCGCAGTATCCAGGCATCTTTTTGCATCTGCACAGCCGTGTCCTCCATTTCCAGAACTTTTGACAGGATCTGTGAACGGAGACACTGCAATTCCCATCTACCACTGTGGCAAAAGGACTTGTAGTTGTCAGTGTAATTCAAGGTGACGTCACTGCACTTTAGTCCACCCATACTTCCTCCCATCCCTGTAACTAAGTCCATACCTCGGCAAGGACAGGGACTGGGAGTAAGAGTCTGCAGGAGTCAAAGCTTTGCACCTGCTATCCCCTGATGGTGGTTGCAATGCTTTACAGCTTCCAATGCAAATTTGTTTTCTTTTATGAATGTGTGCATTTTAAAAAAAAATTTTTTTTTTGTGTAAATGTTTTATCACACTTTGACCCTTGAACAATACATTGTGATCCTAACTGCAATATTCCGTTTGAAAAGTTAAGAATTCACTAGCTTATTTAACACAACAAAGGACGAAGTGCATTAACCCTTTGAAACTAACAGTGATACATTTTTTAGTGACCTGACAGGAGACTTGCGTCTGTTATGAATAACTGCACTTTATATGTTCTTTGCTCTAGTTTCTTCAATATATCTGCTTATAGATATTGCTAAATGACCAGCCATCACCTTGTAGCCCCACAAGCCCCCATTTTCAGATTTGGCCTTTGTGAATGTTATGAAAATATTTTTTGAAGTACCGTGTTCCATGAACCTTTCCTTTACAAGTTTTAAAGTGCATTGTTGAACTTCAGCTTTTAAAGCCGTTGACTCTTATCGTCGTTCCTTTTTTTTAGTGTGAAAAGTGCAACCTCCATTTCCGCCACAAGAGCCAACTGAGGCTTCATTTACGTCAAAAACATGGAGCAATCACCAACACAAAAGTCCAGTATCGCGTGTCCTCAACAGAGCTTCCGGTGGATCTTCCCAAGTCTTGCTGAGCCCTGCCCACACCGATTTCTGGAGTGCCTCTCTTTGACCTGTTAGTGCAGATGGGTGAAACAAAACGGGTTTAGCTATTTTTATTTTTGTCCTGGTTATGTGAAATGTGCACCCTTTAGTGTAAAAAAACAACTAATATATATAAATATATATAAATATATA
>NW_017306334.1:2541315-2543530 GCF_000935625.1 Nanorana parkeri
AAAATATATTTTTCCTATATTCATATGGTGTATTATCCATGCACTCTTTTATCATTTCATCCTTGTAATTCTCAGCACAAGAGAACCTGAGTGATATGGAAATGACTGAATTCGGAGTGTGGCTGGAGATACAATAGGCAGGTTCACAGCCAGCTCTGCTGACCCAGCTTCTAATGCACTGGTGCTCCCCTGTGGGGCAGTTTCAAATGTCTGAAGCCTCAGCCATATGAATGGTCGAAATGCAGTCTGAATGCAAAGTGGGCTCAGTAAGGCCTCCTTGCTTCGAAAGATGGCATGTTGGGAAAACATCTGTTGCTGAAGTATAAGTGCCAGCTTTAAATTTAAGGTTCTTTTACTTCAACAATGATTGGAGGATCAAAGTGTTTTTACGCCTATATTAAGGCATTATTATAACTTGCTTACTTTGCTAATATTTGCCAAGAAATCCTGCAGAAAGCACCTTTTTAGTGGCTTATAGTGTGTCATTTGATAGAATGGTATTAGAACCAAACCACAATGTTTTGTGACTGAAAGAAAAATGGTACAAAATGGGAATACCAATCATTTAGACATGAATCCTTAGAACAATGTTACAATATCGAATCCCTGTACAGGGGGTGAGACGTATTCTATGGATGCAACAAAGCCTAAGCACTTGAACTAAGCACCTTGTCTACAACTAACTCTTAAACCAATAATTCAACCCCTACAGATATTTTGATGTGACATGTTTGGGACCTCCAAAGATGATGGTTACAAATATAAAAGCACTAATCGTAAGAGTGGGGCTTTCTATGCTAGCACTTTAAGCACATGATTTGTGGCGCTCCTTTTTTTTTTTTTTTTTTTTTTCTTTTATAAGCACTTAGCTGTGGAAGAAGTTCTCATAGCTGTTGTTGGTCAGTGTTGGTTGCCCGTAAAACACTTATTGGAGAGAAAACTTTAAATGGAAATACTACTGTGTTTAAAATGCTAGCATGGAAAATGCCTACATGGCACTGCCCTTTACAATCCCACAAAGTGTTCCTATCTAGAGAGCATGTGTTTTTTAAAGTGCACACAGTACTGAATGCACTTTTATGAAATGTATTTTTTAGCGCTAGGTGCTACATGTATGTACTCGGAAGTGAGGGGAAGTATAAATCAATGTACATTTCTTGGCTGCACTAAGCTTTAGTTCAGTGCATAAGTGTTGTAGCTAGGGGCATTCCTACTTTGCAGTAAGTATTTAGGTGCACTTTGTCAAGAGGCAAAGCTTTGACCTACTGGTTTACTGTCTCTGCACCATCCACTGACCTTGCATTGCCTCAAGTGCTGCCTGTATTAATGATTGGGGGGAGCATGAATGCACACTCTTTTCTTAAATCCCCAATACTGTCTGCTACAGAGGAGCAGGGCAATAAAAAGTTCAGCTAGGCCTTTGTCATGGCAGCACAGTGGTAGGAATTGCCTTAGTCATAGTAGACTTAACTGCCCTTCTTCAAATGGGAGTTATTTTTTTTTTCTGCCCAGGCAGAGTTTGGCACACATCCCACCCAGCCTTAGTCCCTTCCCTGTGAAAGCAATGAGGCTCTCTGGTGTCCAGAGGTAGCCGTGCCTTGTAAATTAGGCTGATGTGACCCAGAAGGTGCCTTTTTTTGCTATGACTGCAATATTATACCAGCACTAGGAGGCACCTAAATTCAATATTTTTCTAGTCTCATACTTTCTTGCACCCTTAAATATACAAAAGTATTTAATTTTACGGTATGCAACATGTGCACTCAATATGAGTAAATAAAAATTAGAACAAAGAATTATTGTGAATGCTTTTTAAGAGAGGGCTTTAACTTTTGTTATAGTTTTAACCAAAGGAAATGGAATTTATGGCAGAGTTGTAAATATATATATATATAAATATACCTATATAATAAAGATGAAAAACAAAAGGACAAAAAAGGTTTAAAAAAAAAATAAAAAAGCGCTAAAAAAAAAAAAATCTGAAATACAGCAAACTTTTAGATTGTATCTGCGGGCAGAATCCAATCTGAGATTTGTTTTATTGTGATAGAGCACTTACAAGATATTTTAATGTATTGCACCAGTGTACGTGAGAAGATATTTTGTCTAAACGCAACAGTCTATTTGTATTTTGTGTTTATTTGTTTTCTGGATGTGAAGGTTTACAGTATGTTTAAAAACTCAAACACCCTGTCGAAGGATTGTGTAACTTTTT
>NW_017306334.1:2543613-2554041 GCF_000935625.1 Nanorana parkeri
TTTTTTTTTTTTTTTTTTCTTGTTCTAATTGTATGTTTGTAAATATGTATATTTTTGTCTTTGGTGCCTTTTAACCTCATCAGTGCCAGAGGGATACAGCAACCTGTTGCTAGTCCTCCTGGCAGTGAAGGGGTTAATGAATGTTTGAACCCCAATTTTTTTTTTTAATTCCCAAGGTACAGCCTAAAGCTTGTCACTAATCTTTAGGAAAAGGTCAATCATTTTTCTTGTTTTTATTCTCCTTTCGTTGACTTCATGATGCTTTTTGTCCTGCTTCTGTTAATAATGAACTGCCGGGAGACAGGGTTTGGGCTGTTTCTAAAACTGCATTACTGCAATGTAAACAATAGCTGTACAAGTAGAAAAATAAAATCTTTAACAGCAAGACAACTGTGTCTGAGTGTATTTTTGCTTTGTGTATTACAATTGTAAAGAGTTTTAGGTGCATAAAAAAATTAAACTGTCTCTTTAAGGGCCTCCAAGCATACACGGAAGTAAAAAAAATCAGAACGTGTATGCAACACATATAGGAATGCAGAAGAAGGCATTTCCCTGTACATAGATTACTTTCTGGGGTTGATTGACTAAAGTCAAATAGGCTGTTCACTTTGCAAGGGCATTTCCCCTTAGCTAAGTGAATGAGGTGAAGCTCTGCTGACTCATCATCCAATCCTGTGCAAGCAAAAATACTATAATTTTTCTTCCTTTTTTTTTTTTTTTTTAACTTTTCTTTTCTCATGATTGGGTATTCTTTGCAAAGGGAATTTTCACCACATTCACAAAGCTAAAAATGAATAAAACAATCCTCTGCAAAGTGCTATTTCCCTTGCAAAGTAAACATCCTATTTGCCTTTAGTAAATCAGCCCCTCTGAATATTGCCAGCTGTCTCATTTTTGCATTTTTCTAATATGGCTCGTGGAGGACATTGTTGAGTACATTGACAGCAATCCTGATCTTTATACTGAAAAGAGTGTTTGATTTAATCCTTATCGCTTCCTTTTGTCTGAATTCTTTGAATTTGACACCATGTTCTGTTCAGAAAGCTCCGCTTTTGGATGTTTCCAGAACCAGGCTAAAACTTTACCAGTTCACTAAGGCATTTGATTTTTTATTTAATTTATTGAAAACTCATCCATATCCTTCATTAACTAGTGAGTTACTAAACTGGGACAATCATGCAGTATAGAAGTTCAGACTTTACTAGTTGCATGCATGTTTCAGGTCAGTAAGGTCTGAGTGTCTATCCTGCACACTTGTCCTAGGTCAGTGATTTTGCTATGTAGAGAAGCAAGACTATTTAAAACATGGAAGCTCCCTTCATTTTTATCACCACTTGCCCCCTTTAAGTTTCCTTTCTCTTCCTCGCCAATCTTTTCTGCCAAATTTTCCATTTAACATATTGTGATTTAATTGTGTGTGTGTGTGTGTGTTTGTTTTTTTTTTTTATCATTGCATTCTTCTAGTTGGAGAGTCTTCCCTAGCTATTCAAAATAAAAAACAGGACCCTCATGGCTTTTATATATTCACAACAAAAACTCTCCAAGAGCATTTAGTATTTACAATAGTCAAATTACCAAATCCCAGTGTTTTGGAGGTTTTAATTTTTGTTATAATCATTAGAAAAAAATATAACACTGTTTTCGTGTGACTAAGAGTTCCTTTGAGGACGGGCAGGACTCTGTAAACAAGTTCATGGTGCAGCCACATGGACAAGACCTTGTAGCAGACTATAATAAACATACATTTAGCTTAAACAAAAATTGTGAGTGTTTTGGAACCCAGCCAAGTGAGATAAAATCTACAGAGTGTGTGTCCTTATGTGGCATGTCTAAGGCTACGTGTTGTACTCATTATCTCATCTAGAATAAGCTGCTTACATTTTAAACTGAATGAATATTCCAAAGACATAGGGGTCTATTCACAAAGCTGCCGAGGGATCTGGCCGTAGCTTCGGCCAGCTTGTAGTATTCTAATGATAGTACTGAGGCTTGAGACAAGTGTCAGGGTTATTCACAAAAGGGTGAAGAGTTTGGAGAAGGTAGAAGTGAACAATCTAGGCCATAATAGCTGATTTGGAAAAATCCTCCAATTCAGCTATTTTGGCCTAGATTGTTCACTTCTCCTGCCTTCTCCAAACGCTTCACCCTTTAGTGAATAACACTGATAATAGTTGGTATCAGGCCGACAGGCACTCTAGGGTTCAGGTGTTCTTCAGGTTTTTTTTTTAGCCATTATGCACCTATTTTGAATATCTTGGCAAAATACTAATTCTAATTTTATAAGTTGCTTACGCTTAAAATTATATTTATGTCCATATGAAAAGCATTCTGCTAGCTCACTATTGTTTGACCTTATTTTTTTTGGCTCTGCAAAATGTGTTTTTGCACTTTTTAACACTAGCAGAGCAGTGAAATTAGGTTTCTAGTTTTTTTTAACCAGTCTCTGTATGTGGTAATTGGCTTAAAGTGTATTACCACTTTTTCCAGTCAAATATGAGAGTCTGTGTTATGTGTTACCTACTATACATAGAGCATCTAATTTATTTATTTTTCTAAATTCTTACTTCCTGTGTGGTCATTGGGACAAAAAGTCAGGGAAAATCTTTCATAAAAACATTACATTTAAAAATAAAATCTGTTTTTAGAATGTTTTAGGTAGTTGAAAGAACAACTCCAGGTATTTGTATTAGCCTTTGCAGTGGGGCTACTTCCGCATTGCAAGGGTTAACTGTTTGCTTTGGTCTAGGGTTGAAAATAAAAAAGTTATACACGCCTGATCCTCAGAGCCGGATTGCTTTTAGACCAGCAAAACAAATGGCAAACGCACTCATCAACTCGTAACCAGCTTTACAGCAAGGTGCACATGGAATGACCTTATACAGTACAACAGCAAAAAGTTTCCCAGCACACTCACCAGCCAGCATGCAAAAAAAAAAACAAAACCTGTCTCACCGCTAAGGTTAAAACAGAGGTTTTAGATACACGTCTTCTGCAGAATATGTGAAAGCTGCAGGCCCCTCTGTGGAGTGCATTCCTAACTCTAACATATGAGAGTCTTCATCTTGGAGCACATGTAGCAAAAGATAAATTGGGTACAGGATTGCCAGTAGGCAGCCCAACCTCCTTAAAGGCACAGGGACACACAAGGGACCCTGCACATCACAATGGCAGCTGAGACCCCCCAGTGTGTCACTGCACCAAATCAGTCAAGCAAAACAAATGGCAAACGCGCTCATTTTTTGCTGTTGCTCTTAGACCAGTCTCTACAGCCTCTTTCTTCTTTGCAGCAATCTAAGGTCACTGAGTCATCATGTTCTATACAGACGGGGGGAATTTATCAAAACTGGAGCAGACAACCCGGTGCACTTGCCCATGGCCAATCAGCTGATTGGTTGCCATGGGAAAATGCTCTAGATTCTGTCGGCTCCAGGTTTTATAAATTGCCCTTATAGTGTATAGAACATGAGGATGCAGAGGGACAGGCAAGAAGGAGCGCTGTGACAGCGGGCCACCTCCAATGATCGGGTGGCTATAACTTTTATTTTCAAGCACTTAACCCTTGCAGTGCGGGGGTAGCCCCACTGAAGGGGTTAATAACATTTTAACTGGAGTTCTTCTTTAAGAACAAAACTAGAAATCTTCAAAGAACACCTGCATGTGCTTTTGTTCAGGAACAACACAGTCCTCTTTGGCAGGGGAGGAGACCTGATTTTTCTCTGCTGCAGTTCTGTAACACTTTATAAGTTTTCCTTCCCACCCTCGGTCTGTGACTGGACAGTGAAAGGAGAAGCAACAGACTGATAAGCTCAGTGCTAAGTCAATCTGTTCTCTCCTCCTTATCAGCATCTCCCCTGTTAGCACATAAAGTCTCCTTGTGCCTCTTCCAGCCTGAGCTCGGCTGTAAATTGAATTGCAAGCGGCAAATATTAAGTCAAATTATACTGCTTGCATTTACATATATTTCGTGATGTATTAATGAATACAGCATTACATTAAAGCTGAACTTCAGGAACAAAAAAGTGCATTGAAATATATTCTTAATAGAAACACCACCTTGTGTGCACTAAATGGCTTTCCAAACCCATACAAAACTAGAAGTGACATCATCACTGTGCTGTAAATAGCCAGAGCAGAGCTGTGGGAAGGGCTCAGCAGGCCCCACCCACTACAGGCAGACTGCAGAAAACTATAGAGGAAACGTTTCACACTGGATAACTGAACAGTAGGATTGGGCTCGATGTTTGAGTCGAATGTGAGTTCTACTTGAACATTGCTAGTTCGTGTGTTCGGCGGTCTGTTCGACCACTGAACGCCCCACAAGGCAATGCGCCTTGTGAAGCCCTAATTGGCCAAAGGCTTCCACCTGACCACAGGTCAGGTGGAAGACTTTGCCCAATCAGGGCACAGAAAACAGTGAGAGTCATGGTTGGGCAAAGTCCTGATGACTCTGCCCAATCATGGCATACCCTGCTACAACTGTAAACAGTTGGGCGAAGTTAGCTGTCACTGCTAGCTCCGCCCAAATATTTATATGTTACTAGCATCTGTCAAAAAAAAAACATAATGAAACACAGTGACTCCAGTGAGGCGGCTCTCAACAAAAACAGGACGTCCCAAATACAAGGGAATTCAGGGTTTGAAGATATACACATACAATGTGTATTAAAGCACCCTCTGTACCCTACACAGGAAGTAAGGAATCCCTGGTGATTGTGCCAGTTTTTGAGTCCATAATACTACCTATCATGTTTAAGCCCTGAAGAATGAGGAGGTCTTTGAACCCCTGAAACCTGTTGGCTGTTCTGTGTTGTTGTTTATGAACCCATTCCATTATTAAATGTTTTTGGACACTCATAATGTCTTGTTTGAACTATATCCATGCCTATATATTTGTCTTGTCACCTTGATTGAATTATGGCTAAAACTAACCAGGCTATTCACAAAAGGGTGACAAGTTTGGAGAAGACAGAAGAAGTGAACAATCTAGGCCAACATAGCTGAACTGGAAAGTGAGCTGATTTGGAGAATTTTTAAAAGCAGCGATGTTGTCCTAGATTGTTCACTTCTCCTGCCTTCTCCAAACTCTTCACCCTTTTGTGAATAACCCTGTAATAGTGATATTGCTCATAACAGTAATATAAATAGGTAAAACTATCAGAAACAGTTATTTCTGGGGATGCATCGATACTGTTTTTTCACGGAGTCCCAATATTTATCTTTGCGATACCGGTACTTCCACTAGCATGGAACCAGCTTCCTGGCCAATCAGGAAGCCGGGCGGCGTGTCTTCACGGCCAATAAGGAAGCCGTCTCCATACTGTTTTCCTGGCTTGATGCTGATTGGCCAGGAAGCCGGCTCCACGTTCCCTCATGGCACTGCCAGTTAAAGGAAATCTACCTCTGATCAGAAGTGCCGGCATTGGAGGTAAGTATTGGAGCATTTGGGCAAGTATGAGTACTCACTCAAATACTCGGCATCAGCTGCAGATGTGATATCACTTAAAACAAGATACTAGTATCGGTATCGGTGCATCCCTATTTATTTTAAATAAAAATAGCATTCCAAGATCCTTAAAGCAGAACTCCGGGCAAATCAAATCTTAACTCTTGCAGTGGGGCTACCCACACACTACAAGGGTTAGGTGCTCATTTTGATTAGGGAGCTAAAATAACAAAGTTACACTGACTTGAACAATTATCCCAGCTTGCTCTTATACCTCCAGCTCCCTTCCTTACACCACCTCTCCCTCTAGCCTGTCTCCTCCTGCTCTCCACCATGGTGGTATGTGCCTTGGCATCCTCCTGCCCAATACACTGTATTGGACGAGATGACTCACAGGACCTTTGACCGCTGGAGCGGAGGGGGAGTGAGGTTGGAGGAAGCAGTCTAAGAGCAAGCCGGGATTGTGATTCAGGTGAGTATAACTTTGTTATTTTAATTTCCTAGACTAAACGAACACTTAACCTTTGCAGTCCGGTGGTAGCCCCACTGCAAAGGTTAAGATTTGATTTGCTTAGAGTTCTACTTTAAACATGCCTCTAAGACCCCATTCACATCGTGTTTTGAAAGGAGCATGAAGAATCCCATTATTTTAGATGATGCCCATTCACATCTGAGCTTCATGTCACCTGTTGCTTGTAGCTTGAAGCTCAAAAAGTACATTGACCTTTTTCGGTCCAGAATTTAGCATTTTTGCTCCCATATAATTATATATGGGAGCACCTGAAAAACGCTTGAAAAATGTGCATTTATCAGGCGCTCTCGTTTTAAAAGTCTATGGAGTCAAAACACATGATTCTGCTCCTGTACTATAAATGCATGTGCAAATGCGCAAATAAGAGCCCCTAAATCATCTGCCTACACTCACGCTTTGGACCTTAAGCCGACAGAAAGCAGTACGACTTGACTGCTCTGGGCTGTACAACATATTTTATTTTGTGTGTGTGGTTGAACCTCAACTTTGCTACTCAGATAAAAAAAAATCTATGAACTCGTTCAAGGTCATTCAGTGGCATTTGTAAGCAAATTCTTGACAGTACACCCATTTTTAAAATTAAGATAATTCTGCAGATGTGATATCACTTAGAAACAGGATCAATTTATAAGGGGCATAAAAAGGAAATTCTATATCAAACTGGCACACTGCAAGACCACGGCAAAGAAATCTATCTTTATCAGACCAAATTGCTAACCCTGCAGGAAACACAATACCGAAAAGAGTAGAAAATCTTTTGTGGTCTTTGTTAAGGTTCAATTTTTGAAATTCACACTCCTCTTGTATTCAGTTTAAGAGGTTTTTTTTTGTGCATTCCTAAAATAAACTACTCAGCTCTTCCTAGTAGCTGCTAAAAGAATAAATGGTACATCTTATGCTTTTGTTACAATATCACCTCCTGGATACAAGAGGAATCAAAATAAAACTTGGCTTACTACATAGAGCAGATATATAGCCATACTGTGTTACTCAGGCAAATATCAGCAGACTATTATGAAATCGAATACATATCAGGAAACAAAAGATAGGGCAAGTGAAAGGTAAGCCCCTTCTACAGGAAATACCTGAAACATTAAAATGAGGACATCTATACACTGTGATGACATACTGAACAGTACACAACGCTGACCTACATACAGATCAATAGATTATAAACTTTCTAAGCTTGCAAAATTAAATGCTGATACATATGAACAGTGCATTTCAGTCACAGTTTGAAATTAAAGTATAGGTCTAGGTTTTACCCAGATTAACCCCTAAACCTCTCTGTTCCCTCTGGGTGCTTAGTTCCTATTGATGTAGACGCTTCTTCATTGCCCAGGACTACTTCCCCTAAGAGTCCTTTTACTAGAGAATAGTGATAATCTTGGGTTCAAACTGAGCCCAACTCATCCAAACCCAGAAGGAAACCAACAGTGCCAGCTCAATCAGCTGCAGTTGGGGCATTCTCCATCCTGCAGCTGCACATCAACAAAGGGGTGGGATGCTGGTAACATTATTGCCCTGATCTGGCCAATGTGACTAGCATCTTGCCACTTTGTTTACTTGTAGCTGCAGGGCAGAGAATGCCCCAGCTGCAGCTGATTGGGCTCGCACAGTAGGTTTCTTTTCGGATTTGGATGAGATTGGATTATGTCTGAACCGGAGCTTATTACTACCAGAGACCGTGTGTGGGTGGGCTCTTTGGAGTCTAAGCAGCAGCATTGTTTTTCTATGAAAAATGTAAGGTATGCATGTATGCAACAGAGAGGGCTGGGGGATAGACAGAATGCTGTGTTCCAGCAGGCAGTACTGACTGACAACATTGGTTGGGATTTCAGAGCAGAAAAAGCACTGTGTTGTCAGCTTAAATAGGAAGGAAGAAACACATTAGATTTCTGGCAGATCAATGCATATTTTTTTACTTGCACCGTTTTTAATGGAATAAACCTGCATGCTTTGCAGAGAAGTCCTGGAGAGAGAGACTTTGAAAGCGAGAGCAAGTGAAACAGCATATCATAATACAGGCTACAGAAAGTACGCTCCTACTGCCATCTTGTTTTTTTGCAGTAGAGTAGAGGTTTTAAGGGGTCTTCCATAAGTCTGACCTGTTCTTTTATACCATAATCCAACTTAGCTGAAAGCCTGGATGTTCTTGGTGTTTCTAATTCTTTCTGCTGAAGATGTGGAGAAAATGTGATCTTTACCCCTGAGGACAGGACAGGAAGGAAGAAAACCATGTTATTCAAGAAGTGAGATATGTGGTGGGCATTACAGTAGATTACTGTGGCTCAGTAATGTTGCTGGAAACAGCTGTTTTAGACCCGTGACTACGCTAACTGCACCACAGAAAACTTGCAGCACAGCCCTTCTAAAGCCCCCTCCAACAGACCCCCCCCCAGCTTCTGCACTGACGGGAGACAATATGACAGGGGACACTGGTGGGCATTGTGTGGGCTTGGAATACATAATGTTCATCAGCGTCCCCTGTCATAATGTCTCCTGTCATTGCAGAAGGGGGGTATGTAGGGGGCATTAGCAGGGACTCTGTTGCAAGTAGAAAACTTGCTGTGGAGCCCCTGCTAATGCCCCTCCCCCCCAGCTTTTGCACTCACAGGTGACATTATGTATTCCAAGCTAGTCTAATGTAGTAACATTCGTTTGCTTTTTTCTAATTACAATTACAAATGCTAATCCAGCAAACTGTACACATCCCCCTGCCTGCCTACCTTTCTCAGCTTCCAGGCAGACTGAACTACTGAGCCTATTTGATATCAATCCACCGCGCTGGGGTGGCTTGATATCTCCTGCACTCAGTACTGCAGGCCGGGACTTTAACTTGCTTGTCGGGACCTGCAGCTCCTGATATCATTCCGCCGGCCGAAATTGAGAAAATAGTCCCCTCTCTTCCCGGGCCCTATTACTTCAGCGGGGCGACGGGGGGGGGGGGGGGAATAGGGGGTAGATTCGCAACACGGAGTTCCCTTGTACTGACAGAAAATCCCCCCCTCTGTGTCTCCCTACTGAAGATGGGCTGCTCCATGCAGGAAGGGCGCCGCGACCCACTGCAGAAGGGCTCGCGACCCACTTTTGGGTCGCGACCCATGAGTTGAGAACCACTGACTTACAGGATACTTTTTATACAGTTATCCTTTAAACTACTTTCCCCATCAACAAGCTCCCCTTGTTTTATACTAACATGTCCTCACTCCTTGGGAACCTGTCTGCAACCTGCTGGAAGTTGCCCCTGCTGGATCTTACATCCATGCTCCTCTTCTATAGTGCATACACAGAAGAATCTCAATTAATTTTATGGACATATAATAGACAACTTCTCTATAAGAGCAAATAGAGATACACCCCACCACCACCACCACCACCACCTCAAAGAAGAGGAAAAGCCTGGCTGGGGGATTTGGCTATGGCAGAAGCTCTCAGTGGGCCGAACAGCAAAGACAGGTGAATAAAGGACTTAGGGGTCTTGCTAGGAGCGGAAGAGAGTGGTGGTCATTTAAAGGTTAGCTGTACTAAAAACTTAAACCTTAACCTAACACATAACCCCTTAAATGCTTACCTTAACCCTGACTCTAATCCTATTCTAAACCTTAACCCCTTAAATGCTGGACAGACCTACACCAAGCAAAATAGTGCCTAATCCCTGGAAAGAAAACCAACTGCTCAAAAGATGGGCTGTCATGTCATTTCCCCACTAAAAACCTCCCAGTATGCTAATTCTATTCATAGATTTAGCAGGAAGAGATCCACTTTGTGATGGATTGAAATTCAACCTGGATCTCTGTTATATTTGAAATGCTTGATCATCTCTGGGAAGAAAAGGTTTGCCAATTGCCTGCATTATAATGGTTAGAAGATTTGCATATCCAATCTTTTAATACATTATCAGAAGCTAATCAACATCAGTAGTGAAAATGTCCTTTAAAAGTGTAGCTAATTATCTCAGAGATATGATGAAATTACTATGTTAATAAAATGAATCAGCAGAAAGCTTTACTCTTTATAGCACACAATGTACTGTGCCATGAATGGAGCCATAGAAAACATGGGCAGAATATTACTCAAAGCAAAACACATTTTAGTAATAAACATGTACAGTAAAAGGAACTTACCTGTGTCTGGTTTTTGTGAGATAAGATAAGGTTCCATTTAATATTTGCCATGAAGAAGGAAATGAAAACAACCTCAGACAACCTCCTCGAGTGGAATACAGATGACATCATAGTCGCTGCTAACTATCAGTTTGATCTGCCATCTACTTATATTGATTTAGAGGAAGTTGCTCTGCTCCCAGCTTTTGTGAAGACATTTTTATAGGACTGGTTACACTTGGTCTGTTCCCTGCAGTAAAATGCATATACTGCACAGAAATGTGAACTTCAAGCATAACTAAATCCCATCCCCAGACAAATACTGTACCCCCCTCCCCCCCCCCCCA
>NW_017306334.1:2554261-2554601 GCF_000935625.1 Nanorana parkeri
ATACTGTTCCCCCCCCCCCCCCCCCCGCATTTCCTGAGAGGTGGGTGCAGCGGTGATCGACAGATGGCAACCATCATATGCACAAATTTTTAGAGATGAGACACAGACACTTCAAATGCAGATCAAATGCGTCCATTTATTGACGTAGATGCAGCATATCACACAAGTGCATTGTTTTGGGGTCCCGCAGGATCCCCTTCCTCAGGCAGAACATGTGCCTGTATTACGGTGTGGTGTGTTTATTCACTATTTCACTGTGTATTTGGAAGGGGATCCTGCGAGACCCCAGAAGGTGCACTTTTGTGATATGCTGCATCCACGTCAATAAATAGACGTATTT
>NW_017306334.1:2555360-2637056 GCF_000935625.1 Nanorana parkeri
AATCTAACACCTTTTTTCCTTAAACAAATACACTGTTAAATGTCCCTTGTCAGCACCTCTTCAGGTGAAAAGGGACCAATGATCCAGTGCTGCAGTGTGTGCCTGCTTCAACTGCTCCCCTCTTGTTAATGTAATACCACTGCTACAGTCTTCTGGAGCCGATATGGATCCTGCCACTGGACAGCTAATGGTAAGTATCCACGTCACTCAAGCAGCAATGTGAGCACTTAGAAAAAATTCCCCTACAATTCAGAAGATAGAAAGCTCAGAATCGGTGCATCATGTGACCATGGTTTTAGGTAAGTAGAAAGGACTATTAGGTAGAGCTTATTTAGATTTTTAACTCACCAGTTAGAGGTGGGTGGGGGATAAAAGCTAGTTGGGGCAGCCTTTTTCCAGAGATCAGCTTTAATGTTTAAATGTTAGTAGTCATTTATATTGTGTGCATTTACCAGCACATTCAGGCATTTTTTTAAACTATTCACTGAATCTGCTAGAACTAGTTCCTCTGTAACAATATTCCACATTTGTTCACAGCTTCTACTGTAAATAACTCTTTTCAGATGCGGTTAAATCTCATATCCTCTAGTTGCAAAGAGTGCTCTTGTGTCTTCTGCTGTGGCCTTAAAGTAAACCACTGTATGGACCATTTACTGTATGTATTATTAATCCCAATTCTCTGAGTGCAGTCTTTACATCTGGTTTTATACACTGAATTTTTAAAACCTTAATCAGACATTTATACATTTATGTGTGTTAAGGTCCACTAAAAAGAATTGTAAATGCCCAAAAACACATGTATAATCCACACCATGGAAAATCTCAGTTCTTAAATGTTCCTCCCCATTCATATTTCCAAAAATACATAAAGTGTATCATAAAATCATGTAACTGCATGTGCCCTAACATTTGTTGCATGTGTCACTCATTATTAGAGGATGAAACAGAAAATTAACACTTTTTGATTTTTTAGTTTGAGTTTCCTGGTGATTTTTTACTTGCCTGGAATTGACCTTTAGGGCCCATTCACACCAGTTATTGCATTAAGTGCAATGCTGCAATGTGGTGCCATTTATTCTTAATAGCACTCCAATGCACCATTTTAATGCATCTACATTGCAGTGCACACAACATGCAGCTATGCACTACAGTGCATGGAGGTATGCTGGAGAAAATGGTGCATGAATTTGTTGTGTGGTGTGGTGCATGGGTAACCTAACTCATTAATGCATGCGTGTGTAACAAACTGTCCTGAGTGGTGTGAGTGGTCCACTAATAAAGTTCCCAGCTAGACTTGAAACTAATGCTATATTGCTATGCTTTTTTAATTAAAAGAGCTGTTGGCTGGAGTACATGCTAAACAAGCCCTTTGTATAGGACACATTTTAACAAGTAATAATAAAGCCCAGGTAGTGCCAATGAGCTGGTGATTGATGCATGAGGCATTTGATCCAACCAACTCTAACCTTTGGTTGGATCTATAGAGTGGATGAACTCTTTAGCCCCATATACAGTAGCATCAAAGGATGGTGTTTATCATGTGTTTTTTGGGCTCAGATGGTATATTGTGTCAAACTTCTCAATGCAATTAAATGGATGTGGTCTACTGTGACTACAGGTGCTGACACTGCAGTTCCTGAGTGTCTCTGGAAAAGTTCTGGGAGAGATCTGAGGGTTTGAACACAGGGCTGAGGCCACAAAAGCTGCATGTGTCTCTGCCTCCAGCACTTGTGTAAGAGCCCTGTAGCAAACCAAGCCTATAGTGTCCTGTAAGTCCTCTATTTTATGAAGGCCTTTTTCAGAAGTGTTTTCAGTGGTATTTTCTTTTCAGGTTTTAGAAATGTTTAACATTGTGAAGATGAAAATAGGTGACTAGTTGCTTCTGGTTTACACGAGGTTTCAATATATAAATTATTCTGAGAAAGCTAGTAGTGGAATAAGTTTATCAGAAAACAGTGTTAAGAAACCTGACTGAAATGTTTCATTTGTACTGAAAGTTTTGAGCACATTTTATTTACTCAGACAAAAAAAAATATTTTTGGAGAAGTAAGTGTATACCTTTTGTGGTTATACAAAGAACTTCATGTTTCAATTCCGTCACCTTTTTGAGACCAGGGAATTGAAAGCAATGGAAGCGACTTGTTCTGATATCTTCCTCTTTCGAGGATTATTTTGTGCAAAACAAAATTCAGAGTGAAACTTGTTAAGTAGTTTATAACAGGATGATCTTAATTTTAGGTGATTTTCAGCTTTTGTGTAGTACTTAGGCAGGATGTTCTGGTGATCAGAAGGAGAGCCCTTAATATGCCTTCATTCATTCGTATTTGAAAAAGTCAATCCATTCTAGTATAATAGAAATGTAAACATTTGTTTAATAAATCATTACAAAAAAATTCTGCATCAACATTCAATTAACTTTGTAAAAGTTACCAAGTGAGTATACAATTTTTCCTTCATAATTACCCTGGTTAAAACACTTTTGGAAACTAAAATGAGGCTGTAACTATACAAAATAGAGTTAAATATAACCTCTTCCTTTAGTTCTTCTTGGCAATGCAGGAATAAAATACTGGTCAAACTGGTGAATGGAGGGAAGACTTTTTCTTCTTTTATATCCTCTTATTATTAGCACTTAGCTCCTTTATCAGTCAACCACTAAGGGAGTTTCTTCTGCCCCTACAGATGATGAACCAAAGAGGGGCTTGTTCTTGTTTCTTATTTGTGTATCACTCAGCTGTAGTTCCTCAAATCATCTCTAAATTGGTCCTGACACTGTCCTTTCTTCTGGAGGGTGGCTACTTTTGTTCCCTATGGTTCCTGTGTGTGTTGTAAAGCCGCTCCAAGCTCGCTCCCGTGATGAACTACAATCTCAATACAAATTAGTAATCTAAATGTGAGATTGTAGTCCATCGCAGGAGCAATCTTGGAGTGGTGGATCTACAGCTGAGTGATACAAAAATAAGATACATTTTTGTGAATGGTTAAGGTACGTAAATGCGCTGTTAAGATTTAACTCCTGAGGTTAGTGTCACTTTAAGATTGGTATCAATTTCAAAATATCCTTGCACTAGCAAATTTCCATCAATCATTGTTCACACTGGGTGTCATGGAACTTATGAAGAGTTACATACCGTACTTTCTGCCTACCTATTTTTGCATGGAATGATGTTAGGAAAGAATAACTGACATATCTTGTACACATCTTTATTCTATCATTCTACAAGTAGAACCTGCAAGACTTAACAAGTCTCACAAGTTCTTAACAACATTGTCTCCAGACCTAGCAATAGTTTTAAGTAATAATAAGAGGATTCCTGATTACTCCAGACATTCTCCTTGCTCATAAAAGTGGCATAATAGGTATTCCTTTTGGTGAACTTTAGTACTAAAGACAAATCACTGGTGAAGACCAGCGTAAGCCTTGCATCTCTGATGCAGTTTGGGGAATCAGTACATCTCATCACTGCTGGCACAGAAGTTGCTAGCCAGCCTCAAGGAAATTAGTGGCTCCTAAAGCCCCATAACATTCCTAAGAAAGGACAGACACATTCAAACTTTAAGTCAAGATCTCCCTGCAGTTCCTCATTTACTTTGCAAAGTGAACATTCAGTTTCTAAAGAGTATATTCGCTTTGATAGGTGAACAGTCTTGAATCATTTGTAAATCAACTTCATAATACATTATGTCTGCCTTTTGGCCGCTTCTCTTGTAAGTCCATATACCTGCAACTAGGCGCTAATACAACTGGTGAGAGTTCCGGAGACTCACAGGCTTTTTGGTGTTTTGATTTGCATGAATGTTCAGTTAGCTCAATGAATAAGGTGAAGCTGTGTTAATTTTGATTGTACATGATTGAAAACATTTGTGAAAATTAGTATTTTTAACATTTTGTTTATAGTAGTGCTTTGTTCAGCAACTTTATTTTTCCACTATCAGCTTCATATCATTGGTCTGCACTGCCTTTCTGCTTGTGTTAATAGTGGATCATGCCTATGCAATGTGTGAGCATAGTCGCTTGTAGTCTCCATCAGTGATGCATGTGAAAGTATGACAACACAGGTGCACAATTGTCACCCCATAACAGGAAGTGTCAGAACAAGAACTTATATGATATTTTAGTATTGCGTTTAGACCTAATTTAACTCTTTGTCTGCTGAATTTGTGTGTTGTCTACTTCAACTGCACCTCTAATGTCTTTCCTGCCCCTCAATAGACATGTGTGCCAGTAAAAAAATTGTTTTGTTTTGTTTCAGATGTTTATTTAGTTTTTCAGGATTTGGGCCTGAAATTGAATTCGATTTGGCATTCGCATTCAGATTTTTAAAAAACTTTGGACAATCCACTGAAAGAATAAAAAAAAAACAGCATGTGGTTCCCTCTGGCAATTCATACCATAATGCGTGGGGTTATCCCTAAAATCCCTTACCAGACCTTTAATTCGAGCAGCAGCCTGCACCATAACAGGCAACCAGGCCACATTCCCTTGACATGGGGAGGGTGCTTTGCCAGGGATGGACCCCCTTGAAAAGCACCTTGTTCCCATGTCGATGAGGGCAAGGGCCACTTCTCAACAACCATGGCAAACCACCCTCCCCATGTCGAGGGCATGTGGCATGGTATGATGCGCGGGTGGGCGGCAAACGCTCATCCCAAATGACGCACAGCTCTCCACTGCTGTGTTCCATTCCAAATGACTTTCTGGAAACATTTCTGATGCATCCGAATTTCATTATAAAAAATATTGGGATGTGTTATTTCTGTTTGGACTCATTATTTCATGCCCAAATATGCATAAATTTGTATGAACGTCAATTCAAAATGAAACAAAATGTTTATCATTGTCTACCTTCCAATACAGATAATCAAGCACAGGAATGTCCTTGATAGTCTGTATACCTGGCACTGCAACTGGCTTCTGACAGCTGAAGCAGGAAGTGCTATGAGCGCTTCCTGCTTCAGTGATCACAGATCACAGAGCAGATTAGGCAATGGACATTCCCCAGTATGTTCATTCTCTCCATGGTGACATAGTGTGCCATGGTCCAGGGCCCCCAGAGGAGGCCTGGGGGTGTAGGGTACAGCCACCCAGATCACTTGTAGTTGAGGAGCTGGCCCTGCCTGTCTGACATCATTGGCTGCTAGGAAGCCAGTGGTTCTAGCAACCAATGCATGATGTAAAGGGAGGGCCTGCACTGAGTTATGGCTGCAGATGTGGTAAAAAGAGCCCCAGGCTACCTGTCCTCATACCATAACTGCACAGGTACTCATTGATGGCACACTGCTGCTGGTGCAGCCTCGGCAGCATGGCCAACATCAGCATTTTCTCCAGGTGAACACTGACATTGTATGACTGCCTAAAGTAGTCACAAACTCTTCTGGCCTGATGAAGGACCTCCTGGAAGCCAGAATATTTAATGAGGAACTGTTGCACCACCAGGTTAGTGCTGCTTCTACACATGACCTTGATTGGCTGAAGATAGTATGGGGTCAGCCACCTCTTGGCCTGGGTAGCTGCCAGAAGCTCTAGCCCAGTGTGGCTGCCGTCCTCCAGACATAACAGCTGCAAACAACATGGCAGTGTTTAGCCTGGGAAGTTGAAAATGCTCTGAGGAGCTTGGAAAGGGGAGAGGGGGGAAGTTAGTGGTTCCAAGAAGTTGGAGGATGAGGCCAGTGAGGAGGAGGGGGTACACGTGACTGCACTGTCATCAACATACAAGATTCAGGGCAGCACTACTCGCTCCAGAGGTGTGCCCTATTCTTCATCCTTCCCAGCCACCAAATATTGACCCAGTGTACCGTGAAGGATATGTAGCATTCCTGCCAATGCTTGTTGGCAAATTTGTCTGTGGTCATGTGCACCCTGACACTTACAGGGTGGTCCAGCGACACAGAAAGCATTACACACACTGCTGGAGGGCAGGTATGGTCTTCTGGGCAGAAAATGGTGGGTAGATACTTACTGCTGTAGTGAAGCATAGGCCATACACTCACAGAAGGGGGCTAATTCCATGAGCTGGAATGGGGGCAGCTGAAAAACTATCAGTTTTGTCAAATTGGCGGTTAAACACTGGTCATGGGGGTGATTTTTGTCTTCCATTCCAGCAGCTGTGAAAGAGACGCCTGCCTTCAGAAAGATGGTGCTGGAGATGGCAGGGTGGGCATAGGAAGCTTTCACTTGACTCTACTCAGTATGGCCCCATGATGATCCTCTTCCCTGCTTAACTTGGCATATACTAAGACTCTAAAAACCCCTGTAAGACTTCCCTCCCTGTCATCAGAGGGCACAGATATTACAGCAATTGAAGATAATTTTGTGGAGCATAAAAATGTGGAAAGCTCTATAAAACAAGGAGGAGTGCGGGCCTTTTGCTGCCAACTTGTCTCACCTGGGTGCTGTTCCCACTGAGCTTTGTGGTGCAGAGTCATTTGTTTAGCTCAGCTCTATCTAGTGGTCAAAATGAAGTGTTTTCCTGATATTAAATTTCACCTGGAAGGGAAAATATGCCAATAACAATGGCCAGTGCGTTTCGGGGTCTCAGAGCTCTCCCCTTCCCCAGGGCTCAGAGTGTACTACTGCTGCTTTCTGCTCCTGGACACTCTCCTCTCCTTGTCTAAATAATAAAAATAACTAATTGTGGTGATAATGCCATTCTGATTCCTTCCAAATATATAAGCTCTGAGGAAGGGGGAGATCTCTGAGCCTTTGAAATGCTTCGGCCATTTTTTATTGTCTTATTGAACACATATCATTGCTAAAAAATTTTGCACTCTCAGCTCTTTGGTTTGGCACTTCCAGTGGACTGGACTTCTTAGACAGAGCTCCCTAAGAAATGTTATTTCCTGTTTGTGTGATCGGCTTACTGCTTTTCCTTCCCAGAAGCGTGCACAGGGATACAAGTCAAATTGCAGGCATCCCCTGCAATGGGAGATTTATAGTTGATGAGCCATTTTTAATGACTTTTCCTCACCTAAAGGGATGCCGACACGACAACTTTTCTTATTATAATTCTGGAATACCTCTGTTGGTTATACTGAAGGCAGACCCACCTTCCGAACAGACAAATGTATGATCATAAAAACGTTTCTTTAGTATATTTTTACTAACAATGCACACTAACATGTGGATAACAAGAAAATGGCTTGATTCCCAGTGTTACACAGCTGAAAACCCATTTCTCTTTTTGTAATATTAGACTTAGGAGGATCCACTCTGCTATCTAGTGACCACCAAGATGAATTACATGGTGATTAGTGTGGATTCATTCATTGAATTCTAGTAACAAATTTTATATCAAGTCTTTTCATTTCACAAATACGAGAACCGCAAATTGTTGTGCCTTCAGCTCTCTGTCAGGTATATGCGCAGACACTTGTCAAAGCTCAATAAAACTGTTTATGGAGAAAAACCTTAATTCTTATCATGCAGTAGGAGTTTTTAGTGGGAGCAGGGAAGTATTTTTGAGAGTGTTGGGCATTTAGCTGCATATTAGTTTATTTTCTCTTGAAAGCAAAGTAGCGAGAACATTTGCATTTTAAGTAATATTGACTAGCTTAATATTTGAAACTGCCTACTTTTGAAACATTGTTTTTTTATCACATAATATTCAAAACTGGATTTAAAAATTGCATACTAAGTCTGTTTAAGATTAAGGGGGTTATTCACTAAAGAGCTAAAGGATCCAGCCATAGCTTTGAAGCAGAAGCCGACCTTTCTTCACGCAAATGACAGCTGGGCGGAGCCAGCCGTGATCTCACGGCTGGCTCCGCCCAGTTTTAATGACAGATCAGCATCCCCAAATGACCTGGGGACACAGATCTGTCATTAAACAATAACAACTAAGCGGAGCCGGTCGTAACGTCACGGCCAGCTCCGAACAGTTGTTATTCATTGGCCAGGACCTGCTAGAAAACTGCCAGCACTAGCTCCACCCAATTGTTTTTTATTCTGCTGGCATCTGTCAGATGCTTCATTATGCGGAGGGAATCCATCACATGCGGTCAGGTCGGCGTGCATCGTTTTTTTTTCCTTTTCTTAAAATCCAGATGTTGGATCGGCTGAGTCGAACTCCTTCTGCACTTCGGCTCAGCTGAACACTGAAGGCAGCCGATGTACGGCTGATTTTAGCCGATTTACAGCCAAAATCAGCCATACAGGGCTGAAGTGAATAGCCGAACAGCGTTCGGCTCCCTTCACTTTGGCTCGGTTATTCACTTGGCTGCCTGCGGCAGCCAAGTGAGTAACCCCCTAAATGTTTAGGTGTCTTTTTATTGCTGCTTCATATTACATTTTTTATTGATTTTAAGGACATTCATTAATAGCCTTTTAATTTGCATGATGAAATCATTCGGTGTATTCTCCTGTTTTTCCCTTTGCATCACTGTTGGCGCTCCTGTAACATGGAGGAGCCACACAGCAATGCTAGGGCGGTCTAATTTCTATTCCAGAAATGACAGAGAGGGAAATAATTCACCTGATTTTTCTTTGCTTCCCTGCACCAGTGATACTTTCTCGTTTCTGTGGACATCAAGGTCGCGTTCCTACATGTCCTTGTTTCTCCCGTGCATCAGTGTTTCCTTCCTTCTCCCGTTTCTCCCGTTCATCAGTGCCCCAACACTACCAGTTCATGGCCCTATCCTTCGACTTCTCATCTGCACTTCAGGGATTCACCAAGCTGCTGGCACCAGTTGTAGCCCTACTGCGCTCTAATGGCATCTGCTTTGTGGGATATCTGGAACAAAAACGCAGAGGAAGAAGCACTATGACCAAGTAAAAATGGATGGGTGTGCGTCAAGATCTGGATCTGAACCCGGGGCCTCTTCTGTGTCTGGCGGTGGCTCTCCCTGCTGAGCCACTCTGAAACCTTGGATAGCTCCTTGTCTGCTATTTTAGCGATGCCTCTGCACTTCCTGTTTGCCAGATTATTGTGCTCCTGCCAATACCCTGCTTCCTGCTCCCTCTGTGATTCAATCTGCTCATACTGCTATCCGTGTACCGACCTTTGGCTTGCTAAGTCACCAACTACTCTCATCGTCTTCTGCTTCATACCTGATACCTTTGGCTACTGACCTTGGCTTGTTCGCTGACTACGCTTCTGCCTGCTCCTATACTACTACCGTCTGCTTGTGTACCAAACTCGGCATGTTATACCACGAATTTGCCTGCTGCTTCAGCTACTGAACTCTGAGCCTGATCCCAGATTGTGACAGTGTGGTTGCAGGTGGGCTGGAACGGGATACTGATGTTAATTCAATGTTGTCTGTGGTTGATCATGTGGTCAATATCCTTTTCCAGGTGGTGTAGGTATAAATCGAGATGAGGGGAGACAAAGATGGTGCAAGTGAATCTCGAGCAACAAATAGGATAAAGTGTGAACATGTAGAGACTCACCAGGAGGTTCTTAAAGATATGATGCCATCGACGAGGGAAGTCTTATGCTTTTTCATATGCCTGGAGATGATGTTTGACAGATTCCTTTGGAACGATATTGGTCTGGTGGTCGCAGGTGGATTTTAGGGTTTGAATAGCGAGTGTCAGGGTCTTCCTGAAAGATGTCTGATTCCACTGGAGAAGGTGTAGCTGAGAGTATAAATCTTCAACTGCTGTGAAGGGTTAAAATTGTTTTAGCGTTTGGTGGTATGTCCTTTTGAGGTTTGTGTGTGGCAGTCGGTTGTGCTTATGGCCGATTGTGGTCTGCTCTTGGGTTTTGCTGATGAGTGGAAGGCTGGCACCAACTTGGAGTGCTGATGGTGCTGGGGCGAGGTTTGGAGCAGGACCCGATCCTCGGGAGTCCTGTCAGCAGGTAGTAGCCGGGACCAGCCCCCACACCAACTGGTGTGCGAATGCTCATTGCTCAGCATTGTCACATGGGCTTCTGAGCCAGGGACCAAGTCTCAAAAGTAAGAAATGCTTCTCATTGGTCAACGTGGTCTTGTGACCATGATGACCAATGAGCGCTTCCTGTCAGCATTATGCTCATTATACACCATACAGCTGGCACTGAGGCCAATGGGGGATTACACAGGTATGTGCAGTGGGGGCTGGGAGAGGTGGCAAGGTGGTGAATGTTAACTTACTCTTTAACCAGTTGACATCCGGGGTGTTAAACCCCCTTCCCATCCAGGCCATTTTTCAGTATTCAGCGCTGCGGTACTTTGACTGACATTTATTCCGTAATAGCACAGGTACACTGACAGGTACTCTTCATGGAGACATTAGGGGTCTCCAGACCCCTAATGTCACCTGGAAGTCAGGAGGGGGGAGATGGCGGAACTCGCGATTGGGGGGGCGCTCCGAAATTCAGGCCATACAACCGATCGGTGGCTATAGAGCCTCTGATCGGTTGTATGTGAAACAGCCGTTAACGGCTGTAGTAACGAGCGGGTCTTTCCTGCACGTGCGCGCGCTAGGGGGCGTGCGCGAGCAGGGGAAAAATGTCGTCTCGCGACGGCAACCCGCCGATGCAAGTCTGCCGTCCGTCCGTTTTTTCTTAACGGGCGGACGGCAAGAGGTTAAATTATTTTAGTAACACACCTGTATGTACTCTTTATCTCTATTGCTATCACATCATATAGCTATATGATGTGATAGCAATCAAGTCAATAAACCATTTTTGACTTGAAATTCTATTGGAGTGCGAGTGACTTTATACAAACACTTATCTTGGATTGCAGAGGCATCTGCAGTCACTTTGGCACCCACCCGACTCCAAGGGTATTATTCGGTCAGGAGTGCGATGGGTACACTGGATTTTGGATTTTTTACTCTTTATCTCTGGTACATTTTGGCCTATGATCCCTAAAAAAACTGTCCTGCTACTGGCCAATTTTGCAATGTTGTGTTCACGTCAGTATCTTAATTCTTGTAGTTAAACTCCAGCATGTGTTTTTTGTCTTTAGTAAATTTGGGCCTAGCCTTGCTATTTAAAATTGCCCTGCTGCTGGCCAACTTTTCACTGCTTTTGTCATGTGTGGTGTCTTAATTCTTGTAGTAAAACATCTGCCTTATTATTCTCTAGTACATTTTGGCTGATTCTCATTAGAAATGTCCTGCTGCTGGCCAATTTTAAACTGCTGTATCATGTGCTGTCTGTTTATAATAATGGGAGCTTTGTAGAAATTGGCCAGTGGCAGGACTGTTTTGTTTCTGTAAGAATAGGGACAACCACAGAAAACTACGGGCCTATTACAGATTGATAAAAAAAAAATGTGTCGCTGCTAAAGCTACCTGAGAAATGATTAAAATTGGGGTGCTGCTGCTGTATGTAAGCCAAGTTAATTGTAAAAGAAAAATAAATAAATTTCACTGGCAATTATACACTGACAGCATATGCTGTTGCTGTACTGTTCCATAACACCACATACAGCTTTGAGGCACCCCTCCCCAAGCATATGTTTTTTAAAGGATTTGTGTATTTTCAATGTTATCATCAAAGCCTCATGAAAAGACCATCTCCCCACTGTATGGTATTTTTTTTAAACTTTTTTTTCAGTGGTACATTGTTCGCCATGACAGTGCCCATATTTCCATGCTTTTTTAACAGTAGTTTCCCCCACAAATGGCCAGGAAATAACAGGATATCACTTAGATATCATGGGGATTTGCCACTTTGGTTCACCAAATTTCAAACATGATTTGGCGGACCCTTGGCAAAGCGAACCTGGGCAGATCTGCCCATCTCTACAGTGGAGAAGTTAGCTAGTGAAGGGGCAGTTAATGGAGAAGTGTGTGGCTACATGAACTTAGTTAGAACTAAGGAACATGCAGGTGTTTTTATATACAGTATAAAGAGGTAAGAGGCAATGGAATGCTTTTTATTACAGTAGGGTTCTTTAGGAAAGCCCTCTACCATGAATTATTTATTTTGTTTTTGGTGGAGGATGAACTGGCAAGTGTGCAAAATTAAATGTGTCTTTGTAGCTAAACTAATAAGATTGGATTGTTGAATTTCCTTTACTCTCCGACCATTGCCCACACTATTTACTTCTGTCAGGTGAAAATCTTGTCTTTAAATTGCTAAAGCATTAGCAGCATGTAATGTCTTCATGCAACCATTAGATGGCAGTACAAGACTATTTCTAGGACAGTATGTCACTATAGATAAAAACATAGATAAACATTTTTTACTAGGGACTATCTAGCTATTTTGTCCCGACTGTTCTTATATATTTCCCCGGTAGGATAAAGGGATTTTTCGACATTACTCTTTGATCTCAACCACCTGCTAAGAAACTATTACACCTCAGAATAGGGAGGTGATATGAAGATATATATATAGGGGTAAAAAATTAACTTCTTTGTCATTGTCGGTGGTTGGAGCGGGTAGCTTATTATGATGCCAGTACTAGCTGAAGCCGGGCGTTAATTGTACTCTATCAACTAAGATCAGAAACTATTCAATATTATTGAATGGTCCTCTCTTTTTTTTATTATTTTTTGGTAGAGGGGTGGTAAAATCCTAAATTATTAACACGCTTAGGCTATGCATAAGTTCCTGCACATGGTAGGAAGTGCATGGGAGACCACTGGAGTTGGAATAGCAATGTATCCCTTTGAGACGAAGACTGTCCTATTACATTGTTTTATGTTGTAGATGTTTTTTATATGTCTGGATGAAAACACTAAAAACTTTGAAATATAAAAAATTTTTAAACATGAAATAGACAATCAGCAAAATGGTACATCAGAGAGCATTTGTTAATGTTGTACTACTGCTTCTTTCTTAAACAATGTTAATCTGAAGAATGTTCTTCAGATGTTAAAATATATGAGACGTTAGTGGTTGAATTTACATCTAATTTAACAAACTTTGCTTGACTTGTTTGAATTGCTGTGCTGGTGTACATTTTCTTGTGTGTCCTGCCTGTATGCACTGATATGTACACCCAAAAATCCTTTTAAGGACATATATCTGTCCACAATGACTGATTGATAGCTAAATCTTCAACTGTCAGCACCTTAAATTCTTTTTTTTTCCTATGAATTGGGGTCTTTTCTTTTTTTGCATAGTTTGCAAGAACAATGTGCACCTAAAACACCTGACACATTACTTATGTTCTCTGTACCCCCCTCTCCCCATAGATAAGAGAAAATGTAGGAATACACCAGTTAGGCCTATTATCCCTGATTAAAAGTGTCCTATTGTTGGCTAATTCTACACTAATATATCTGCTACTGTCTCTTCATTCTTTTATTTAAATCCCAACCTGTGCTCTTTGTCTATAGTAAATTTAGCCTTTAAATTGTTATTTTCAATTGCCCTGCTGATGCCTTATTTCATACTGTTTTATCATCTGCAGTCTCTTGATTCTTGTAATTAAACCCCTACCTGTGCTCCTTGTCTGTAAAAAATGTGGGCCTAACACTTTTATTTTAAATTGTTCTGCTGTTGGTTAATATACACTGCTTTATCCTTTTGCAGTCTCTTAAATTTTGTAGCAGTACTGTGTTCTTTGTCTATAGTAAATTTGTCCTAAAATTGCTATTTAAAATTGTCCTACTGTTGGTCAATTTTATTCTGTTGTATCCATTGCAGTACCTTCATTCTTGGAGTAAAACCCTTACCTGTGCTCTTTATCTATAGTAAATTTTTGCCTAAAATTGCTATTTAAATTGTCCTGCTGGAGGCTAATTTCACAGTGCTGTGTCATCTGCAGCCTCTTAATTCTTGTAGTAAAACACCTGATGGTACTCTCTGGGGTCTATTCACTAAGCTGCTGTAGGCAGCCGAGTGACTCAGCGACCCCAAGCGAAGTGAGCCGAACGCTGTTCAGCTATTCACTTCAGGCTGGTACGGCTGATTCCAGCCGTATATCGGCTGAAATCAGTCGTACATCGGGTGGCTTCGGGTCGGCCGAACATGCTAAGCATGCTAGGCATTCGGCTCGGCTGTTCTGCTCGGTCCCTCTCATTTTGTGTCTTTCTCTAGAGGCTCCTGTTTCCAGTTATGGTCCTTTCTGTCTTTTCTGGGTCCTGGTATCCACCTGTTGCTCTTACTGATTTCCTACTGTCCTCCCTGGATCCTGCTGTTTGACTTTTTCTTGTTCTCTGCATTTACACAGTCCTAACTGGCATTCACTGCATTCCTGGCCTCTTTCCTGTGACTAAGCACAAGTGTACTTACCCTATTTATCTATTCAGTTTAGTTACGAATATGCATGGGGGGGCGTGGCTAAGGGCATGCCCCTGATTGGTCAGGACTTCTTTTAAAAGACACTTCTGTCCTTTCTCTAGTTGGCCATTTTAGCATTCAGATTTCTGGCACTTGAGTATGCATTTATGTGATCCTGGTTTCTTGTATTCTGTTCACATTTCATGTTGCTCATGTGATCCTGTCCTCATTCTGTTCCTAGTTCCTTAGTAATTACCAGGTTCCTGTTCCAGTATTCTTGGCTGTGTCTCCTAGTTTGTTTACATAGTGTTACCTGTCTTTCCCAATCTTCCTAATCCCTGCATTCTTCCTTTGATTGACATCTCTGATCCTGCTGTCTACTAACTCTGATCAGGTGGACTACAAATGTGAACTGACCTTACTGGTATCCTGCCTGCCTTGACCTACATCACTGCTCCACCCTATATTTTTGATACTTGGATCTCATTGCCCTTGGCCACGACTTTCGACTACTTCCCTCAACTACCCTATGGTCCTCACTTGGAAACGGCCATCTATTAAGACCAGATAATTCAGCTCCCAAAGTTGCTGGGGACACCTGAGTACAGTGCATGCATATAAAGTGCTCTAGAAAAAGGTGGTTGCTAAAGTGAAAGCGCACCATAGTAGTGGTCATCTGGTCCCATCCCTTATGCAAACATGTCAACTGACCATCTGCAAACTTTTACATATGACTATAGGAATTTCTGACTATGTTTGTGTATATCTATGGATCTATAGTAAAAGGGAGGAAGAGAGAGAGAAAATACATGTATTTTTTTATCATATTATTTATTTATTTTTTTACCATAAATGTTTATAATATTTAAACCCTGCTGTTCACCTAATTGGATTAATTTGGATTTGTCATCTACAAAACAATGCCAGCTGAAACATGAACTTTACAAAAGATATGGCTCTGTCTCTACAATGAGAGTACTTAAACCTGCATCAATTAGATAATGTAACATGTTTGCCAAGATTTTCAGTGTTAAATGTTCAAATAAAAGTGTCAATAAATGTAATGTAATTCAAATGTCACACTAGGTCCAACTATAGTGATTAACCTTCACTACAAGGCAATGAGTAGTATCACAGCAGTATGACCCTCATGTAGTTCTCCAATTTAGTTATTTTTTTAAGTTGCCAAAATAGCTTATTTTCCTCTTCTTATTACTCAGAAATGCTGCATGGATTTAAAAAGTAACTACATTGCCACTGTTCACTTTATAACACAAAGACAAAGCAGTGTTTAATTAAAAAGTGACACATACCTTTAGTGAAATCTAGTAACATTCTACATGTTGTAATATGTTGCATTAGTGAAACAACTATCCCTTATTCTGTGTCCTTTTCTCTGTAAAGCTATGTAAAAGAATCTTGTAAGCCCGTGTGTCTCTTCAGCAGTGGTGATTTATTGCTTTGGGGACCTAGTTTAGGATTGCCGGTGGGACAATCTGAGTGGCACATACGGTTTGAGCAGATGCCAGTTTGCAACTTGCATTGAAGTGGAGGACACTGGCTGCTGCTGACACAAAACATCAATCAACCTTCAAGAGCAGCCAACCAGCTAACATGCTCACTGCCATTCCTAAACAGGGACAAGAACACAGTGAACAGTTGAATTAAATTTAAGTTTAAGCGTGTTTTAGACTAGAGTCATTAGTGTAGTACAAGCCAGGAAGTATTTCTGAAAGGCTCAATGGATATTTTGCTAGATTAATCCAAATGATATTTAAGTAACTATTTGTAAATAGTAAAAAAATATAATTAATCCTCTAGAAAATATTTCTGCATACTTATTTGTACTGGTAGAAACCATTCATAGCTAACACAAGCCTGTGCTTTTCCTATGCATAACACAGAAACAGGCGTGGAATATTTGCTCCTTCCCTGCAGAATGTAGATATCTTTACTTTGCTCCTTCACTGCTTTGTTTAGATGTAAAGAAAACACCAAATACTTCTACTTATGTGGTAGAACTAGTGCTTTGTGACTGGCCAAGGGCTGGCCCATGGGGATGGTAAAACAGTTTTCAGCCCTGTGTAAGCTCCCACTAGAGCAGTGGTTGTCAGTCTTTTTAACTTTCTTAACCCTTGGCAGCCCATTTTTATAAATTGTACTCCTCCACAACAAATATTTTATACCAAAAAAGGTTTAGCTGACATCATCCAGCATTAATAACAATTTACTGCTTTGATTAACAGTGAAATGTTACTTTACCAAATTCAGTTGGAATGCTGTCTGTCTTGGCTCCTCGCTGGCTTTCCTCCTGCCAGCTCCTCTCCAGACTCTCTTCTAGGCCAAGAATGCATTGGTCATCAGTGGATGCTTTTTGGAGGGACAGCTGGCATCTGGCTCTGGTGGGCATCAGACACAATCATGTGCCATTGCATTGGTCACCAAGTGGTGTGTTAATGGACACAATGGGCACTCAGGCACAGTGAGTCCTGAAGCATATTGGAATGTGGAATGTTGCAATGCGCAATGTGACCCCAATGTGTGGGTGGACAGCTGCTGCAAAGACACAAGGAGAAAGGCAGGCACCTGCAGAGTGCAGGGCATGGCAGCATGTTGTGATTGCTACCAGTGGATGGAACTTACATAGTAATAGAGTGACGTCAGATCACTCTGCTCCTCCTGCTCCTGCCCCCTGAGGCCTGTGCTGCCTCTGGCTAGTGCCACTTAGTGACCAAGTGACACTATATTTTTACTCTTCGAGGGACCCAACTGCCTTTTTCTGCAGGAATTACTCTCCCAATTTCTCCAATAATGCCTTGCTGAATGGAGCAGCAGAGAAGTAAATGAAAAGTATGCTTGTGTTTTTGGGGAGGGGGGCTTTAAAGTAAACCTGTTGATATCCTTGCATAGGCAAAGCACATATTTGTTTTATGTGAGGCTTAAAATAAGGTTATATACACTTTAGAACTTATAGTAACTATATACTGTTATGAAAATCACATAATTAAATAAACTTTGCAGACAAATTGTTAACATTTGACACAGAATCAGTGGAACATCAGTGTCTCTTATACCTAATTCAAATGATGCAATTTTTTTTCTCAGGCAGCCTTAAAATTACGGCATAAATATAATTTCTTCTAAGCAATTTGCTATATGAAGTCCAAGTGCTCATTAAGTGTAGCGTTGGGTTTGTGTTAAACTTTCTTTAATCACTTCAAGACCAGGTGTTTAGACCCCCTTCCTGGCCAGGCCATTTTTCAATGTTCAGACTAACTGTGCTGTTACAAGCACCTGTAGATGAATACTGTGATGCGTCATAGAGGCACATCCTAATGTGAGGAAAATCCCCATGTTAATGATTCCAAGGGGAAATGACAAAGTCAAAAGATGGAGATCTGATTAACTGGCTTAGCTCCAGCGTGGCTGTCACAGGTGATTAAAACCCCGCAGGTGTAAGCCAAAAGTATTTGCCTGCAAGATGAATGCAGTTGAAGATAGATTAGACAAGGCAGAGCTCTGTGGGATGAAATACTTCTTAACTACCAGTATACCACCTTTTAGTATCAAGTAATACGAGTAGCATTTGTTAGGTCTATTGTTAAAACTTCTAAATAAATATCAATATTTAGTGTGTGGTAGCAACATTAATCATCTGCACTCCTTTAGTCAACAGTTTGTCAACAGTGTTAAGAACACAATGGGTGGAGGGGGTCCCCAGAACACAGCAAGCAATATTATGTGACTGCCCTCGCATTACATCATAGACTTCTTCAGTCTAAAGACAGGTATTCTTTACCATGACCATTACCATTCTTTACCATCTTCTTGTTCTTTGGAATTGCAAGAACCAGTGGCATAACTACTGTTACAGTAGTCCACACAACAACTATGTATCTCCTATTCCTGACCACTTCTCTGAGTTGGCCACTGTTTTACTTGGCCTCTCTATCTTGAATTTGGTGCTGACAGATTCACCAGCAACGACATAATAATACAGCTATTTCTGGCAGTGTCGCTGGTGCCATGCTTGTCTGCTGAACCACAAACATATATGCATTTTCTTGAATGATTCATTCATTGATTTTCATTGTTCAAAATTGTTGTGCCCCTTTCCTTTATTGTAAAAAGTTCATCATGAATTAATTGTATATATTTTAAAAAAATGCTTTGCAATTGTTCTCCCTTTTTCATTTTATTTTTGTGTTTTCAGTGCATATCACTATTATTTTAATTATTGCAAAACGTGCATTTCTATCTTTGTCTTATCAGGGACATTTAATATACTGCTTAATTTATTGACAATATTTTCCTCTATAGAAACATGTAATCCTCAGAGATGATGGAGTATGCAACATTGTAATAGTAACTGTAAGTTATTTTCTTTGTGTATAATGTATGAATTAGTTACTGTACTATCCAGTGAATGGTGTTCATCCTGTTTGGATTACTTATTAAAATTATGTTTATCAGAGAAAAAGTAGAATAGTTATACTTTTATATAAAACATGTATATTGTACTGCAGATCCTTGGATTCAGCTACCTATTGTGGGACTAGCAATCAGAGGTATCAGTGCTTTAGATCATCCCACACTGCAGATATACAGCTATGAGGATGTAGGCACAGGAGAATCTTGGTACACTCATGGGTCAGCTTGTTAACTGTCATCAACTAGCATTGTACCCGCCCTCTGCAGTTCCCCATCAGGTCCATCAGCAGAGGGCGAATAGCCTTATTTTCTGTGTCACACATCATAAAACTGACCAGCCCCATGTTGTCTCTGGTGGTGAAATGCATACTGTAACTTGTACTGACTTCCTTAAACAGTAGGAGCAATATATCAATAAGTAATATTTTATGTCATGTTATGCTTTGTATGTACACAATCAATGGCAAGATCTAATACAACATAAATCTTCCTCACAATAAAATGCACATTTTTCATCAGCTGGGGGACCTTTAAGTGCCTTTTTGGCTCTTATGTAGTGTGAATATTTTTTTTTTAAACGCTTGCCAATGAAATGATGCAAAGTAAAGCCTCATTACCTCTGTAAACACCTGTATGCTGTTACACCACTGGGACTGCTCATCGAAAATGCTTTAATTTCTTTCTTTTCTTTTTCATACAATTACACTGAGACAAAGCACAATCACGAAAGATAATTAGAAGGTGCAGAACATAACATGTATCAAGCCAGCTCTGTCAAGCTTCACAGTTTCTTCCGACAGACAGAGACACTTGTTTAAAAAGGATTGTCCACTGAAGTAAAGTACTGAGGAAATGCCTCAATTTTTTAAAGACTTGAAGGAAGGAAAATTAACTACGGGGCTACGTGACTGAGGTGAGGAATAGTCAACTAGAAAGAATTATCTTTTAATACAGGAACAGCAGACCTAGCCTGATTGGAAGGCAAGAGTTGGGTGGTAAGGAGGAGCCACAGGAGTAGAATTTGTGAGGACTACTGGGAGTTCATGCAGAAGGTCAATAAAGAAGTACACTTGTTCCGCCTGTCCACTCTCGTTTACCGTTGTCAGCAGATTTGGTTTTTCATGTGATTGTCACGGTGGTTTGATAGGTTAGGGGGTCTTTGGGGTTCTGTGAAAAAGGTGAGGTGGTTACAAAGCAGGGGGCCCATCTGGGGAAACAGTGCTTCCCCATTGGTGTCAGTTGTTGTAAAAGGGTCTCATTCCCTTGAGAAGTTGGAAGTGGTCGATTCTGGAGCTGTCCTCAATCCACAAGGGTGGATTTTATTTTAGTTAGGCCTTTTTGGCTAGTGGACACAAAATACCCTTTCTCATACCAATAGTCATTATCTTATTTACTCAAATCCTGTATTTGGTTACTGTTCATTTGATCTGTTATTTATTTCTGTGGTTAAATAAAGGGCTGCTGTGGTCATCAAAACAACATGTTACACAGTCCATGTGTCTATTTGTAATTTCAACAAGGTAACACAAAATAACAATATTTAGTTATTATCATGACAACACTTTTCATTCTAATCTCTTTCTATAATGCTGTCTTAGCACTACAAACTATCCAAATCCTGTGCGCTTTTTATGGTACCTCAAATCTGAGCATTATAACAGCTGAGCTGAGCATTATAACCCTTGTAGATTGTAAGCTCTCACGAGCAAGGTCCCCTAATCCTTTTGTATGGTATTGTATCATACTTGCATTGTCTTCCCATATGTTATAAAGTGCTGCTCAAACTGCTGGCGCCATATAAATCCTGTAGAACAATAATAACTTTTACTTTGCATCAAAATTATCTCTGGCATTCTACAGAATACTATACTTTCTTTGGTTCACACCTGGGCATTTTACAGCGCGTTCCTACGCTCTGTAAAATGCTCAACATGTGAAAACCAATGATTGCAAAACGCCCTACGCCCAAAGAAATACAGGAGCTTCTTTGGGGCGTATTTGCCGCGCGTATCCATTGGGATACAGCCAGGTAGCCCTCGGAAACATGCGTTTGTCACTCGGTTTTTTTTATGCGAATCGCGGTAATAAATGAAAGACAATAATGAAATGAATAATGAAAGACAATAGCCACAAATATTTTAAAATGGCTGGACAGTGCAGCTTTAGATGGCAGAGGGCATCAGCAAAAATGATACAAAAAAGCTGCAAAAAAAGCTACACTACAATTACTCACAAGTCTAGTGGTCTGGGTCCCACGTTGTCTAAGCTCTTGGTGCTGCAATCTAGTGGAAATTTCCTGGTCTGGATTTCTCCAAAGTGGCAGATTCCCAGCCATGCTGTTTTTATTTACTTATGATTTTTTGTTTCATTTTGGACTCCTCCCCCTCTGTACAATTTCCCCCTTTGTATAGAAAAATGTTTCTCAGATATGTGGTGGGCTTCTGATGCTATTTTTTTGTACTTGGCTGCTGTGGTTGCCCTCCAATGGGCCCCAAAAAGCCACCAGGTTTTTTCCCCCACTGACCCCAGTGGGGCTTGGATTTGATTTCTTCCAAATGCTGAACAATTTGATCTGTTTGGCATATTCGAGTAACATTATAGTGACATTAAACTCAGAAGTTAAATCCTAAAAATGCATTCAAGTACCCTAACTATTAACAAAAATATATCTTATTTGTGTATCACTCGGCTGTAGATCCTCAAATCATCTCTCAATTTGTGCTGACACTGTCCTTCCTTCTGGAGGGTGGCTACTTTTGTACCCTGTGGTCCCTGTGTGTGTTGTAAAATCTCTCTAAGATTGTTCCTGTGATGTACTACAGTCTCAATACAAATGAGTAAACTAAATGTGAGATTGTGAGTGGTGGCTACTTTACAACACACAGGGACCATGGGTAACAAAGGTAGTCACCCTCCAGAAGGAAGGGCGGTGTCAGCATGAATTCAGAGATGATTTGAGGATCTACAGCTGAGTGATACACAAATAAGGCCCAGTTTTGTCAATAGTTAAGGTACTTGAATGCATTTTTAAAATGTAACTGCTAAGCTAAGTGTCACTTTTATTAACCAAAATTGTCAACAGAGCCATATATTCACGGGTTGGTGCTTGGATGTGCTGAGCCATTGTAAACACTAGTGATGATAAAACCGATAAATCTGTGTACCTGCATGTTACTTTATATGCTAAAACAGAACAATTCAAGTGAATAGCAAACTTTTTTTTATCTGTAATGAGTCCCATGGTGAATAATGCACATTTGTAGCAGAAGTTAGATGGTTAAACATCACATGAAACAAATAATCATATGGTGCTGTTTACTTGTAGATGTGTTCCTCCACAATAAAAATAAAACCCTATTAAGCAATATATCAAAGTCAGAATTAGGACTAAGCACAGTGTTTAACGGTGGCAGAACCAATAAAGATCTAAAATTAAATTTGAACAGACTCCATCTCATCTGTCTGAGGGACGTCGGAAGAGGAGAAAGCAATAATGACTGTCCCATTACGTTAACCGAAGCAGATGAGACAGCTGTTGGGTACCACAGTTCTGCTCACAAAGACAGAGCAGTCACACGGTTCCTCAGCAGTTTACTGAATGGCAAAGAACAATTGTGCTCTAATACACTAGAGATGATTAAACTTCAGATGCGCTTTGTCAACTATTTAATTGTTCCACTCACAATTTGCATGTTTTCCCACTTTTTTTTATGGGAAATAGAAAATGATCCTTTCTACATACATTTCATCCCTGTTTGATCTGAACATATACATTATCTATCAATGTCTCCAGATAGAAATATCATATGGGGAGAATTTTTTACTCCAAAGGGCACTGGGGTAAACGTTTTTTATCCATTACAACTATCAGTACCATTAGCATCTTGGACCAGAAAAGAATGGTGAGGACTTACAAAAAAAAATTAGTTTTTTCCCCAAGGATGGTGACACTACAGCATGGCAGCAGACTCAGCCCCTATCTTGACACAGTAGGAAAGATGGAAATATAATTTTTTTTTGTATACGTAATTAATGTTTTACGGCAGTACTTGCAACAGATAGGCAAGCAACCTTGGTGTTATCATAAGCACCATTACCATCTTGGAACCGAGGTGATCTGTTGATCGGAGGTAAATGAAAAAGAATTGTAAAAATCGCAACACAGCAACAAAGAATACTAGTCTTATAAGCACAGCATTTAAATAAGCATTAAGCACCATTAGTGCCATGGACCAAGGGGGCTGATGATATCCAGTGTATGTGGTACAGTAGTGAGACATCATAGTCTTCATGGACTAAAGATAAAAAAAAATCTTTACAGATTTGGCAGCATCCGCATCATCATCTTGACCCAAGTAAGGAGGGTAGGGATTTTGTTAAAGCAGAAGTTTGCGCAAAACTATTCTTAACCCTTGCAGTGTGGCTACCCCTGCACGGCAAGGGTTAAGTGCTCATTTTTGTCTAGCTGCTAAAATAAAAAAAGTTAAACTCAACCCAATGGGTAATATCTCAGATCTCTCTGACAGTTTGATAAGATCTCTAGATTTGAGTTTCTAGGTCTACATAGCTGCTGTGGCATGAGGGGTTTCTACTCTCCCTGTTGGCTGCTTAAGGTATTTTATATCACTTATAAAGCAACAAAAGGTGTTGTAACATGCAAAGGTGGATGGGAACATGGAAAACTATCAGGTAGTCAGGAACAGAGTAGTAAACCATGGAAGAGAGATCTCACTGTTGGAGTATTCAAGACCTAAAAAAACCCCAGAGGCTGTGGCAGGTCAACAGGCTGAACCCCTAACTAAAGTATACGTTTTTTGTTGAACTTATCCTTAAAATGTTTTTGTGATTTATATTAGCAACATAGCAACAAGAATTCACAGGGAAGCTGAGTTAAAAAAATATATATTTTGGGGGTCCTGCAGAGACACACTCTGTAGAGGGGCTGGCAATAAAAAAAGAAAACTATTTTTTTTTACACATTTCTTTTATAGAGTTTTTCCGGAATCACTACAGCAAAGTATCAACCCTGAACCAGACACTGAAGTAAAACAGCAAAGCATCATAGACTTCCATCCATGGAATGGTCAGTGGCTGATGGTGAAAATGAAAACTGCAGGGTGTGAGAGTACCACAACAACACTTATAGAGACATTGTTTTAAAGCAGTAAATGTGACAATTAATTACACATTCATGAAGGTGAACCAATCACTGTATTTAAAAAAAAATGCAACAAGAGGATACACCTGCAGTATATGTTTGCTAATTATCACTGCTTTATAAATATATTACAAAAAGTCTCAAGAGGGGTGTAACCTGTTTATGAGGGACAGAGGTGGGAGAAGGGGGGGGGGTTTGCATTTACGTAAAAAATAATCTAAATGTGCATATAAGGGACGATATTGCGTCAAATAATGGGGAAGACGTGGAAACCCTATGGCTGGAGCTGGATATGATGGACGCTAGCCGTAAACTTTTCATGGGTATTTGCTATAAACCTCCAAATATAGGGGAAGAGGGAGAAGTCAATCTTCACTCACAGATAGGAAAGTCTGATCTACAGAAGTCTGAGATATATATATACTCTAATATATACATATATATATAATGAGACTGTCACAGGTCAGCTCAGTAGATCGGGAGGTGAGCGAACAAATACCGGCGTTCGCTTACCTCTCGATCCTGATGGGGGGGGGCTGGATTCCCCCCTCCCCGCTCCGATCCGCCAGCGCTGACAGTGACACAGCTGGGCGAATCCCAAGATGACTGTGGAAGCCCCTTGGTGTGCAGAGGCATCTAGCCCAGTGTCCAAACATTGTATATTGACACCATCTGTAAATTATTGGTGATAATAAGAAAACTTTTAAGGACCTAGCACCATCTACACTCTATCCCAAGAATCGGGACATACCACTGCATGCACTTTCCCTACTGTACAGAAGAACTTCCCTGAAACTACCTCACACAGCTGAAAAAGTTCACCTGGAGCCACTTAATGATACAAATCTTCCTGGACACCTACCTTAGAGAAGATGTAGCTAGTGGAGGTGCTTATTTAATAGGGCTTTGTAATAATATAATGCCTAAAGTGTTGTATGCATAGTATCCCATAGTAGACAAAAATAATTTTTTAGCTGATACGACTTGGTCACTATACACTGAGTGGCCAGATTATTATGACCACCCCATCAGTACTTCGTTGGGCCATGAGATGACTCCACGAGATGGCTTCTTTGGGCCACCTCCTGACTCCACGAGATATTGAAAGGTGATGAGAGGAATCTGACACTGCACTGTTGCTCATCTGTTGTCTTGTACCAGTCTTGCCACTCTCTGTTCTGCACTAACATTGACTAGTCGCTGACGGCTAGGGATGGGCTGCATGTTCGAGTCGAACATAGGTTCGACTCGAACATAGCCTGTTCTAGCGTTCGCTGAACGCCGAACATTACGGGATGTCCGCGGTCTGTTCGACCGCGGAACATCCCACAATGCACTGCGCCGTCCAAAACGGTAATTGGCTACAGCCTGCGGTCAGGTGCAAGACTGTGCCAATCATGGCTCAGTACAAATATAGAGCCATGATTGGGCAAAGTCACGATGACTCTGCCCAATCATGTCTCACAGCTAAGTCCCTGCAGCACACTATATAAGGCTGCTGACACCGCATACCAACTGCACATATCTAGTGCACTACTCACTTAGTAGGCCTGAAAGTATCTAATTTTGACCTGCCATGGTGATGTATGTGCCAACTACTCCATTGAAGTGCAGGGACCAAATCACCACCTAATTTATTCCCCCACCTGAGGTATAAAGGATTAAAACATGACCATGTTATTAAAAAAAAGCAAAATTACTACAGACATTTCCACAGGGATCAGCTGTGGGATAAAAAAAATGATGTACAAAAACTTTGAGAATTCAGAGAAATCAAAATGGATCAGATCTATACCGCCGTTTTGGAATTTGATATACACTAACAAGAACAATCAGTATAACAAGTTGTTGATCAGTCATCTTTCCAGCCCTACATCATTTAAATTCATCTTGTCCAGTGTATTTGAACTGTGGCCATTTCGAATAAATCATTCTTCTATAATTGTAGAGGTTGTCATGTGCTGTGTTAATGTAGGTTTGCAGTTTTTTTTTTTCCCCTGGAAAAAGCCACTGCCTATTCAGAGTAACATATGTAATTTTTCACTCTACTTATGAGCAATGTGGATTGTGTTCCCAGTTGTCTGAGTGCTCCTGCTTTTCCTGCTGTCTGGAACAATGTGTAAAAGCATCCCACATAGAGACAATTGTTCTCTGATGTGACTGTCAATATTAATTTGGTGTTCAGCTACAAACTGGACACTGCATGCTCCTTAAGTGTATCCAGTGTTTATATGAGCATCCATGAGAAGCAATAAATGCATCCGAAACAGAAAGCAGCTGTCTGCAGATGAAGCTGTTAACAATCGCAATCCAGGAGTACTGAGGGATGAGCAGTAATGCACAGGAACCTTTACAATGTATTAAACCGTTAAACCTTAACTCAGGGTTAGGCAACCTTGGCACTTCAGCTACAGACATGACAGTCACTGGCATTACTCCCAGAGGCTTGATGGGATAAGTAGTTTCACCACAGCTGGAGTGTCCAGGTTGCCTTCCCCTACCATAACTTATTCTCCAATGAAATGTAATTGCAGCAAAAACACCTAATAGAAATACTCCACTCCAATGATTTTAGTAGGGACTAAAGTGAGATAACTGTGTTAATATCATTAACTGTCTGCCGTCCGCCTGTTGTAAATAAATGGAGTGATGGCAAGCTCCCTGCAGTGGGTGGCCGTAAACATACAGCTTTTTTTTCCCCTGCTCTCGCGTCCCCTAGTGCGCGCACAAACAAAACCTGTTGACAGGTGTAAACAGCAGTTAACGGCTGCTACATATACAAGCATTCAGTGGCTCTATAGCTGTCTGATCGATTGTATGGAGCCCAGCAGTGTGTGTCTCCCCTCTTGCAGCGCCGTCCCCCCCTCCACCGCTGTTACCGGCTGTCCCCTCTGTGGGCCCAGGACCGGCTTGGCGGCTCTCTGCATTAAGATCGAAGGGAGATCAGTACTTTTCCACTCGCTGATCTCTGAATGCAGAAATGGTGTGTATTGCATCACTTCCGCTCTATAGCCGTCTGATCGCTTGTATGGAGCCCAGCAGTGTGCACCCCCTCTTGCAGCGCCACCCCTTCTCCACCATTGTTACCGGCTATCCCGGCTACGTTGCCGGCTATCCCGGCTCGGTGGCTCTCTGTATTAGGATCGGAGGGAGATCAGTACTCTCCCACTTGCCTTATCTCCCCTTCGATCTCTGAATGCGGAAGTGATGTGTTTTGCATCACTTCCGCATTCATCTGTCATTTCTCTGGCTGCTATAGCCAGATAAGGAGCTGATGAAACGGATCTCTGTTTCATCAGCTTCTTTGGGGGTAAACAGGTGACATTAGGAGTCTAAGAGACCTCTGATGTCTCTATAAAGAGGGCCTGTCAGTGTGCCTGCACTATCATGTAGGGGGATTGTTATCCCCCTATGTGATAGCAATAACATGAAGTGTAAAAAAATTAAAGTCACATGTATATAAAAAAAGTTTATTCCCCCCCCCCCCACACGTTTACGTACATACAAAAGTAAATATGCGTTGGGTGGGCCAATTTTTCCTTAATACAGTAAAAAAATAAAAACCCCAGTGATGAATAAATACCAACAAAAGAAAGCTATATGTGTCCCCAAAAAATGGTAAAGTACCGCAGTGCTGAATACTGAAAAATGGCCTTACCAGTTACTTTGGCTGTCAGCTGTCTGCTTGTTTCATCAAGAAACTTCCCACAGACTTAAAGCAGACCTTGCAGTAAAATCTAAGGTCCACTTACACTGCTCAGCCCCCTTTCCCACACACACACACACAAATCACCTGATATTAGTAGAAATAAAATGTACCTGTAAAGAAAAAAGTTAGTACCTCACCACTATCTTCTGCCCATGGCACCTAAGTGAGGATGTATTCTCCAGTCATATCCTGGGGAATACAGAGTAGCAGAAGATGCTTTTTGCAATGGATTGGAGTCCATTTCCCTGGAATCTTCTCGGAAGGATGGCCACACTACACCCAGTGACAAGGTGTAGGTCAGTTAAATATAAATCTAACTTTTTCCATTACAAGTATATTTTACACCTACTAGCAGTAGGTGGTTTGTAAACGGGAGGGGGCATTGGCAATTCAAGTGAGCCTTGTATTTTCCTCCAAGGTCCATTTTAATGGGACTCAGCAGTGGTAGATTGGTAACAAGTGTACATTTACAGTCCATCACTTTCCCCCTTTCCAGTCTAAATATATCAGGAGAGATTTCTAATCGAGCAGGGATGTTCAAATTAGGAGAACTGCTATTTCAGCATTTTTTGATTCTCCTTAATATTTGTTTGTAGGTCTGTCTGATCTACGGGCAATTTTGGAATAATTCATGAGTTATTGGTTTCTTTTAGACACATTTGTATGCATGTATTTAGGAGAGTCAAACAATTCCCAGTTTGCTGATTTGCCTCCTTTTAAAACAGATTTGCACATCATTACTCTCTAGAGGAATATGCATTACAGAAGCATCGTCCACTTTGGCGCTGCTGTATTAGTAACACGCACGTTCACGTGTGTCTGCAGCTTGTATTTAACTCAAATGACTACAATGACGTACAATCTAGCAAGAGACGTATACAAGTCTCTTTGGTATTTAATTAGAAGTAACCCAGGGAGAATATTTATGTTAGAGGTAAGGATTATCTTTCCACATTGATTGAGAAGTTGATTGAGAAGTTGATAAAAGAAGCATATTCCTTTAAATCAGGTCTCCAGCCAGCTTGAAACCCAAAAGGATGTTATAGTTTACTATTGTCTCATAGAAGCACCATGCCAATATTTTTTTTGTCTTTATTAGAAAAAAATCACTCTCCGCAATAAATATGTATCTTTTCTTCAATTTTAATACATTTTTATGTATCCATAGTTGCTTTCCCTGTAAAGGAGGCAATACTTATCCTGTTCGGAAAATAGAACAGAACTGTTGTCTGAACATCTGGAGGCAATAGGATATTCATGAGGCTGAGGTTAGTATCTGGATGGATAATGCCTACGCATTAGAGGTAGATGCTGAACAGTATGAACAGTGATTATCCAATTTCCAGCAAAAAGCTGCAGGTACATGGCCAGCAAGCTCAGTAGAATGCACTTTGAGAAACTCACACCTGTACCCTACTTGCATTGGACACCTGTAGCCATTCACACCTAGAATAAAGAATACATTAATGACACTTTACTGAAACATAACCATTTATTAAAAATTTATAGGATACATTGTGAGAAGAAAGGGAATTCTAACTTAGGACGTTATATTTACTGAGTCATTACAGCTAAGGTAAACAGCAGATAAAAGGCCGCTAATGGAAAATGAAATTACAGGGCTGACTGGTTTCTACAAGGAAATTAATTTAACCTCTTGAATACTTTTGAATGTGTATATGGAGGAGGGGTCAGGATCGGATTAACAATTGAAAGTCCAAGCACATGAAATAGGAATAATTCGCCTTTTTAACTATTCAAAAGAGAGAAAATTGACTTTAAGTGGAGATTGACATGGTGCATGGTCTCCCAAATGCCTTGGTGCCTGTTATGTTTACACTGCCATAAAATTTCACTAATCCCAAAATTGGAGAGCAGTGGCTCAAGTTCCTGTCACTGTTTGAAATGCCTGACAATTTTGAGGCTGAGGTGTATTACAAGCATGGGAGAATCTACTGCAGATAAACTTATAATCACCTTCTCTGGAATTTTGCACAGTTAATTAACCCAATTTCATTTTCATTAAACTCACCTCTATAGTTTTCCATTCTTCATTTTCCTCTGTTCATTTCTACATAAATATAAACTAACTGCTTGTAGCAATGCATTTGCTGACACCAAACCATACACGTAAAGGGAATTCCACCTCAGTAATAAGTTACTTTATTGTTTCTGGGAAGCTATTTGATTCATACATTGATTTTGCATAGAGTACGTATTTCAAAGTGCAATATTTAATGTATACTACAAGTCAGATCAAATATGTAGAAAAGGGTGATGGGCTCCTTGCCAAATGCCAATCTCTATTCCCTAGGAAATACTAAATTGCACAGTGAAGATTGACAGGAGGGCTCACTTACACATCCTTAGCTAATCACATGATGGAATATGTCACCTGCAAATGAAATAAGGTTTTAGTAAGCTTCTGACATGTTTGCTGTGTAGAACTTTCTATGATCGCAAATTAGAGTTCTGGCTCATAAGTAAGTGTGTGTATATGTGTGCTGATGTAGATAGATAGATAGATAGATAGATAGATAGATAGATAGATAGATAGATAGATAATCCATATACTACATTTTCAAAATAAATGTTTCTTAAATATAGACAATCTTGCTGGTGCCCATGTGCACTGAAGTTGCCCATGGGCAACATGATCTGACTTCCCTCTGGGTAGCAACCGAACAAGCTTGTGTTGTTACAGAGAAAGAAGGAGGAACAGAGTAGTGTAGGAAGACACTGCTGGTTCTAATTATCTTGAGGGGAACAATTGGGACAGATTTTCTAATTGGTCTAATTGATTTGCCCCCAGAAATCTGTCAGGCAGCAGGTGTTTTCCTGTTTCCATAAGCATGAAATTGTCACCCAATCCTGCCCAGAACAGCCAAATGTAATTTCATGTCGATGGGGTGCTTAAGCTTGGGATCCTTGAGGCAACCAGTCAGCTTCTGAACTTTGTTAATGGCCATAGTGTGCTCTTCACTGCTATAGGAATTTTTGACAGATTAGAAACCTTTACAACTCAGTGTCTCCTGCCGTATTATGCCAACTCACTTTATCCCAGATTAGTAATTGTTCTGCTCTGTGTACATGTATGGAACAACTGCAACATAATCTTAAACCACTGTGAGTAAAAGCCTTTGCTAAGTTCCTAAAAATGGCTTAAGCAAAGCTGACAAAAAAAACAGGTCCCTGTTTGGCAGATATTTAATGTTAGTAGAGAAATGAATAAACACATTCACATCAGTAATCTGAATTTGCAAAAAAAGAGAGGAAAAAAAAAAGAAGGGAAATGACACAGCTGATTCATAGACAGGGAACACAGGGTGGTGACTCTGGCACAGACTAGGTTAAATGATCTTGTAACACATAGAAACCAATGGTGTTTCAATTACGCTGAAAGCCTATGCAAACAGTATAACAATAAAATAACAGAAAAATAGTGAAAAAACCCTTCAAATTCCTTCTTTTGTTGGTGTATTTAGTGATTTATCTCCTTTCGGGTAATGGTGCGTAAAAGCGGTGGTTATCTCAGGAAAGAGAGGGGGAGGAAGGGGCTCTTCCTTCACTGACGTCATACAGAGAATTTAAAAGGGGGCTAAAGAGATCCCAGGAGCAGAAGCAGAAGAAACAGACACAGCAGCTTCCTTTCTGCTCTGATAGCAAAGCTTCTACAGTCAGCTGAGAGAACTTATTGAAGAGATGCAGTCCTGTCGAGTTCAGTGTGCCCTGACCATACTGTCACTAGCTCTGGCTATGAACTCAATTTTAGCGGCACCCACAGACCCAAGACTACGCCAATTCCTACAGAAATCTCTGGCAGCAGCAGGGAAACAGGTATGTAGCCTCCTAAATGACACTTTTTGTGCAATCAGCAGAAACACTGCCAAGCATAGGGAACTTTTTACTAGCAGATTTGTAAACTCATTTAAAGGGTACATAGTGCCTTTCTATATGATATCAGGCAAGGGTTCAGGAGCAGCTACAGATAATAGTGTTAAATAGTTCTACATTTGTGTGTTTCACATTTTTTACCCCTTATTGACCTGGTTATTAAATGTCGATAATGCTAAATTGTTGATTTATGTAGAGCAATGTTGCACTAGAACTGCTGGCATCAGTGTTGAGCTATCCAAGGTGCTGAATGTACTGCGGAACTTGTGCTGAATTTACACAGGCTGTGGGTTCATATATGAAAACGAGAAAATTACAAGAACACATATCTATTGAACGAGTAGCTAAGAAAATGATAAAGTAAAATTTGATTGACTGATATTTGCGTGAAGCCTGTTTTTGCTTTCCTCCAGTAGTCGTATAACAACTACTGTCACAATGATTTTTGTGATTATGCAACAGAATTTTTATGCTGCTTTGACATGCACAAGATCTAAAATCACTTGAGTAAAGGCTTACATACAGTTTAACACAGTTAAGATGAACTCTTTTAACTGAAAAAAGTAAACATGGTCACTAACTGCTATATTACGTGCATTGCCCAACACACACTGCAGTACGTAATGAAGTACAGTCTTGCACTTAGGGCAACATTTAATAAAGAACACACAGTAGTTCAGAACTTCAGACACCTCCAAAGCCCTAAATGACAACCTGCAATTTTTACTTTTTTCATGCATGATATATAATATGGTATAATTTATGTCCTTGCGGAAAGTGTCTCATGTTAATCTGACCTAAAAGGAAGGCTGAAATATTTTATTAATATCTCTATGTGTAATTGTCATAAAACTCTTAAGCTAACAACCCTTTCCTCCCTCTTTACAGGAGTTGGCCAAGTACTTCCTGGCAGAATTACTATCAGAGCCATCCCAAACAGACAATGACGCTTTGGAATCTGATGACCTGCCCAGAGGTGCTGAACAAGACGAAGTCAGGTTGGAACTAGAACGGTCTGCAAACTCCAGTCCAGCTATGGCCCCCAGAGAACGCAAAGCTGGCTGCAAGAACTTCTTCTGGAAAACATTCACATCTTGTTAACCTTCACCAGCCTCCCTACCCCTCTGGTCCTTTATTTTCCTACTCCTCCAACCCCAGACAAGCCTTGATCACACAAGCCGAAGACTGTAAATACCACACACAGTTATGGTGAATAAAATATATTAATTTGAAGTTGTTTAATAAAACTTTTAGTTGAAATTGTAGATTATTTGCTTGGGTTGTGATTTCTTTATAGTTTTCACGATATGCACTTTTCAATTCTTACAGATGTACTATTTTTTAATTATCTGTTGCAATAAAGCGTGTTTCAAGCTATGAATGTAATCTTTCTTTTTTTAATAATGTTTTTAATGTCATTTTATAATGAAGGTGTATCAGGATATTACACAAGCACCATTCCTATACACAGGTTTCAGATCTGATCAGCACTGTGAAAATACAACAGAGAATGTTGGGTTAACCTCTTAAGTTCTGGAGTACATATAAGGTTTGCTGTTCAAGCCATTACTTGTACAAAACCATTATTTGGGGAAGAATAATAATCAGCTTACATTGTTTAAAGAGACCAAATGGTTTAGTCCCTTTCTTTGTTCATAAAGGATAGCTGCACTTTCACTAGCAGTATTCATTGATGAGCCTTATATAGCTCCCCTTACCTTGTGGCAAAGTTTCCTCAGGTATAAATGTCACATGCTGTAATTCCACTGCCAGTCTTGTAAATCAGGACAGCAAGCATCAAGCACAATACAGAAACGACACAGAGTTACTCTCCATTCTCCACTCCCGCATGTTCATTATCACAAAGGCTCTAGAGAGAAGCTATATCTCCATACTGTCCATGTGAGTGTTTCTTGTTGGAAAGCCTGCCTCTTGTTTGCAGAACTCACCCTCCCTGCACCAGATAATAGAGGAGTTCTGTTTACAGAGAGTAAAGGGAAATGATTAGTATACCAAATAATCAGCACCAAAAATACAGCCACTGATCTCCAATGACTTCAGTCATTTACATCCATTATTCATCCAAATATGTAACAATAGGTCCAAAAATCAAGCTTTCAAAGTATTTTTCATCTGCAGTATTAAGAAACTAACTATACAGAGATAAAGATCTTAATGTGACCTTCTCTGATAATTGTATGGATCAATACAATTGTGGACTTATTTTGGAATGCAGAGTATATCATTCTTTATGTCATATACTGTAAATGATAAACTTAATGTGTAAGTTTACATCTGTTATATTACTTTCATTATTTAAAAGGTCAAATGCTCTTTCCCAGCACAGATGCCCTACCTGAAAGTCCCCTCCTACATTAACCTTTCCTGTAATCCTAACCCTCACATTAACCCTTTTTAAATATCTACTTCACTCCTTGTTTACAACTCTTCTTTGCCCATATCTTAAAGGGGGATAATTAAACAGAACCTGTGCCTGGTCACGTAATACATTGTACACATATGCCACCAAAGTCCTTGTATCCATAAAGTATTGCTAATTACTGTGCCACAAGCGACAGTATTACAGACACATATAAACCTCAGGACAAAGAATATTTTTTTAAATATAAAGAATGGAAAAAAACTTTTCCATGTCCTATGTTTTCTACACACAAAAGGTATTACTTTTTCTAAACCTACCTAACAGAACTTCCTTAAACCAACAACTGTGGAGACATTAAGCACTTTGGTCAGGACTCTGTAACATACAACACAGTGTATAGAGTGCATCAGTTTTGGGTGGAAAGTGAGAGGGGGATAAAGAGGGAAGGAGAGAGTGATAGGGGTGAGAGAGCAAAAGCGAGGGAAGGAGGGAGGGAGAGAGAAAGAGGAGAGGGATAGAGAGGGAGGGGGAGAGAGAGGAAGAAAGAGAGGGAGAGAGATGGAGAGGGGGAGAGGAAGGGTGAGAGACAGAGAGAGAGGAAGGAGAGATATATTGGTGAGAGAGCAAAAGAAAAGGAAAAAGGGAGAAAAGGAGAGAGAGAAAAAGAGGGGAGGGAGAGAGAGAAAGAGGGGGAGAGAGATGGATAGGTGGAAAGGGGGAGAGGAAGGAGGAGAGAAAGAGAGAGGGAACAAGAGAGGGAGAGAAGGGTGAGAGAGAGAGAGTGAGGTAGAGAGAGAAATAGGGAGTCTGAGGGATAAGAGTGAGAAAGGAAGGCAGAGAGAGAGCGAAAGGTGCAGTACTCCTGACTCCTGAACACTTATGTTCCTCCTTCCTAGCTGGAGCCCCGAACTTAGCCAGCACCCTTTCTATAAGGGTTGTGTACAGGTGTGCAATTATTAGGTGTTGGCCACTACTAAATGATGGACCCAGGAATGGAGATTTCATTCCTCTCAATTCTCCCGGTTCTAGGATCCCATGCCAAATCCAGAAAACCTGGGAAGAACTACAAAGTCAGTTCTTTGCCAGTAAAAGAACTTGCTGCTGGAACCGCTTAGCCCCTCTGGCTAAGTGTCCTGGGTGACTACAACACCCCGTTCTACCATGGGATTGTCACGCAATACCACAATATATATACAGTATATCTATATATGTATATATAGATATATATATATATTTATATATATCTATACACACACACCAGCCACTTTATAAAGTACACCTTCCTAGTACCGGGTTGAACCCCCTTTTGCCTTCAGAACTGCCTTAATTCTTTGTGGCATAGATTCAATAAACATTTGTCAGATATTTAGATATGATAGCATTGCGGGCCCAAAGTGTGCCAAGAAACTATCCCACACACCATTACACTACCACCACCAGCCTTCATCCATGCTTTCATGTTGTTTACACCAAATTTTGACCCTACCATCTAAATGTCGCAGCTGAAATCAAGACTCATCAGACCAGGCAATGTTTTTTCAATCTTCTATTGTCCAGTTATGGTGAGCCTGTGAGAATTGTAGCCTCCGTTTCCTGTTCTTAGCTGACAGGAGTGGCACCTGATGTGGTCTTCTGCTGCTGTAGCACATCTGATTCAAGGTTCGTTGTGTTGTGCATTCAGAGATGGTATTCTGCATACCTTGGTTGTAACGAGTGGTTATTTGAGTTACTGTTGCCTTTCTATCATCTCGAACCAGTCTGCCCATTCTCTTCTGGCCTCTGACATCTATTAGGCATTTCCGTCCACACAACTGCCGCTCACTGGATATTTTCTCTTTTTCAGATCATTCTCTGTAAACCCTAGAGATGGTTGTGCGTTAAAATCCCAGTAGATCAGCAATTTCTGAAATACTCAGACCAGCCCGTCTGGCACCAACAACCATGCCATGTTCAAAGTCACTTAAATCCCCTTTCTTTCCCATTCTGTTGCTTGGTTTGAACATCAGCAAGTTGTCTTCACCACGTCTAAATGCACTGAGTTGCTGACATGTGATTGGCTGATTAGCAATTTGTGTTACCAAGCAATTGAACAGGTGTACCTAATAAAGTGGCCGGTGAGTATATATATATATATATATATATATATATATATATATATATATATATATATATATATATATATATATATATATATATATATATAATAGATAGATAGATAGAAAGACTGTATATGTGAACATGTGAATACAAATTGAAATTCCTCTATCCAAAAAGTGAGAAAGATAAATAGAGATAGATAATGTTGCTAGGATAAATATCTAGCACATAACACAAGTAGAATGCACAAGGTTTTGCTATGGCATCTTCAGGTTTTCAAGGGAAGAGAAAGGATTAGAAGACTTGAAGGTGAAATGGATCAGAAACATGGATAGAAAATTAGATTTATCTTAAAATCATGCTATGATTTATAGACTTATAGCTCAGATGTCAGGTATTCTGCTAGAAAGAATCACTTACTGATAAAACTTACAATTAACATTCTCTGGCATCTTTCCTGATAGATTTACCTTCTTCGTTTATTCTTCTCTTTCCCTTTTGCTCAGTCTTATGTGAATAATCACCAATTGCTTCCAGCAACATGTTTTGCTCACACCAGAACAGAAAAGCGAAGGGAATTCCACTTCAATAACAAGCTATGTGACCCTTGATAAAACAGATGGAAACATGCAGCAAGAATGATACTCATTGTACAGCCATTTAACTCATACATTGATTTTTTTAATGGAATACCTTTATCAAAGCAGCACAGCAAATGTTCTACCAGTCCCAGTAACTATATAAAAGTAGTGGTGGTGGTGGGGTTCTCCCTGGAAAATACCACTTACTTTCCACAAGGCAATTACTACATATTGTAGAGTGAATATTGTCAGGATGGCTTACCTTCCCTTCTATAGCTAGTCATGTCAAGTCATATCCATATGCAGGTGTGTGTATGGATGATAGATAGATAGATAGATGGATAGATAGATAGATAGATAGATATATAGATAGATAGATAGATAGATAGATGAAATGATCTCCCAGAATCACTATTTTTGTTATTTAAATATATTCTAAGCCTACAGACTTTAAGTAGGTTGTGTTGGCTGCTCTTTAAAGTGGAAGTAAAGATTTTTTTTAAAAACTGAAAACAGTCAGGTTTATATAGCAGAAGAGACTATCAGGGTTATTCATAAAAGAGTGAAGAGTTTGGAGAAGGCAGGAGAAGTGAACCATCTAGGACAACATAGCTGAACTGGAAAGTGAGCTGAATTGGAGAATTTCTCCAAATCAGCTATTTTGGCCTAGACTGTTCTCTTCTCCTGCCTTCTCCAAACTCTTCACCCTTTTGTGAATAGCCCTGTATGTAAGTCTCTTTTGCCAAAAAAGCTCCTACCTGTCTGTCAGCATATTTTTTCTGGTGCGCTAAGCTGCCCATGCACACCTCAGTGGACAGGCTCAGCGAGTTGCTGTGCCACAATTAAGTAATTCTTGCGTGAGAGTTACATCACAGAAGCCTGACCAATAAAAAGGCTGAAGACACAGAACCTGGAGAGGGGATTGCAGGCAGTGCAGTGCTGGAAAGGATCACTTACAAGGTAAGTTAGCCATAATGTGCTAATATGCTGCGCATACTAGTTTATAATGGCAAAAAACTTTCCTTCCACTTTAACTCAGCTGAGAGCTTTTGATTCCTCAAAAACATGCAGCATAAAAACAGATGTAGCAAACCTTTACAACTAGACCCTTCCAGATCCACCTTTGTTATTTCAGCTTGATTTTTCCCACATTAAGATCTGCTCTGTCTTAGTTCCTTGATCTGTGGACTTCTTTAACTACTACATTACAGAATAAATGTTTAAACCTCACTGCACAGAAGCCAAAAAGTTATTTGAATAAGTAGAATAAACTACTTAAAGTAATTAAAAAGAAAGCTGACCACCAGTTTTAAGCAGAGTAGGCAGGACAAACAAATGTAGCTTTTCTCTTGTTCTAAGTATATACTATACATAAGTGGATATAATCAAAAAGTTAGAGAAAATGACAATTGATGATACAACTAAGTCCATGTTTTGCAGGTATTAAATGTTCTTTGTTTCTCAGCTAAAGGAATGATTAATCATGTTGCCACCAGTGAACTACAATAAAAAAATAGAAAATGACACACTGTTGATTCATAGTCAGGAACACACAGTGTGGTGACAGTGTGGCACAGACTAGGTTAAATGATCTCATAGAAACCAGAGATGCTTCAAATATGCATAAAGGTTAAGTGAACACTATAATCATGAAACACCAGTGAAAAAGACCAAAACCCTTCAGATTCCTTTTGTTGGTGGTGGCTTTAGTGATTTATCTACTTTTGGTTAATGGTGCGTAAAAGTGGTAGCTATCTCAAGGAAAAGAGGGGAGGAGGGGGCTCTTCCCTTGCTGACGTATGATTGAGAATTTAAAAGGGGGCTAAAGAGATCCTGAGAGCAGAAGCAGAAGAAACAGTCACAGCAGTTTCCTCAGCTCTGATATCACTGTCTCTGCAATCAGCCAGGAGATCTTATTATAGAGATGCAGTCCTGTCGAGTGCGGTGTGTCCTGACCCTACTCTCACTAGCTCTGGCTATGAGCTCGATCTCAGCTGCACCTTCAGACCCGAGACTACGCCAATTCCTACAGAAATCCCTGGCAGCAGCAGGAAAACAGGTATGTACCCTCCTAAATTGATCTGTCTGTGCATCCAGCTTAAACACTGCCAGGGATAGGGAACTTTTTACTTGCAGAGTTATAAACTTTACTGACAACAATCTTTTTATAAATGCTTTCACATGATTCGTACAACTTTCACCCAAGATTCACACACTTTTCTAACTGTAATTGGAAAAATGTGTGAAAGTTGTTTAAAAACATTTATAAATTGACCCCTTATAGAGTATTAAATATGCCTTTCTATATGCTATCTGTCAATAATTGCAGACATGAATACAAAGCATGCAACCTAGCTTTGAAGAATTCAACATTTAGTTGTATCATATTATTTACCTGACCTGATTCTTCAGTATCAGCAATGCTAGATTATTGATTAATGTGCAGCTTTTTTTTTTTTGTACTAAAACTGTTGGCATCAGTGTTGTGCTATCCGAGGTGCTGAATTCATTGCAAATGTGTGCTAAATTTACAGAGACTGTGGGGGACATACATGAGAACTAAAACTTATGCTTGTGGTGCAGTTGCCTATGGCAACAACATTTCATGTTTCTATTGAATAAATGTAGGGTTGGCTAATATGGGTATCAATTTTGATTTCACTTTGACTTGGTTTTCATTCCACAATCCCCTACCTATGATTTTTGAGCTGTGATCATGGAACATAATTTGTAAGCTGTTGTAAACTGCACAATATCCACAATTCACTGTGACATAAGAGTAAAGGCTGAGATCACTTGAATAGTTTAACACAGTATCTCATAACTCCTTTCATTGAAAACATTAACTGCTGTATATTGTCCAACACATGCTGCAGCACAACATGAAGTTTAGTCTTGCAGTAAGGGCTGTCTAATGCGGAATTTATTGCACAGCACACAGTAGTTTCAGAACTTCAGACACCTCAAATGCCCCAAATGACAATACGTCATTTACCACACTGACATAATTTATGGCTAACATGGATTCATATTTTTTTTTAACATTCATTGGCTTTGTGATTAAATCTCCTACATAGCTTCCTAAAGATGCCAAATGCTACTTGCAATGCACTTACTGATTTACAAGAACAGTTGAGACATTTAACTAATATTCCCAACACAACGAGTATGTGTAATTGTCATAAAACTCTTAAGCTGACAACCCTTTCCTCCCTCTTTACAGGAGTTGGCCAAGTACTTCCTGGCAGAATTACTATCAGAGCCATCCCAAACAGACAATGACGCTTTGGAATCTGATGACCTGCCCAGAGGTGCTGAACAAGACGAAGTCAGGTTGGAACTAGAACGGTCTGCAAACTCCAGTCCAGCTATGGCCCCCAGAGAACGCAAAGCTGGCTGCAAGAACTTCTTCTGGAAAACATTCACATCTTGTTAGCCTTCACCAACCTCCCTACCCCTCCTTTATTTTCCTACTCCTCCAACCCCAGACAAGCCTTGATCACACAAGCCGAAGACTGTAAATACCACACACAGTTATGGTGAATAAAATATATTAATTTGGAGTTGTTTAATAAAACCTTTAGTTGAAATTGTAAATTATTTGCTTGGGTTGTGATTTCTTGATAGTTCTTATGATATGCACTTTTCAATTCTCACAGATGTACTATTTTTTAATTATATGTTGCAATAAAGCGTGTTTCAAGCTATGAATGTAATCTTTCATCTTTGTCATCATTTTTTAATGTAATTTTATAATGAAGGTGTATCAGGATAGTACACAAGCACCATTCCTATACAAAAGGTTTCAGGTCTGATCATTGTTGTATAGCTGGTATAGAGAATGTTGGGTTAACCTCTTCAATTCTGGAATAAATACAAGGTTTGTTGCACGGGACTATAACAGAATTTACTGATCTTTTTAGGAAGACACAGTAATCAGCTCACATTGTTTAAAGACACTCAGTAGTTTAATCCCATCTCCTTTGTTCATAACATTTAATAGAATGATTCCCAGTTAATCTTTTTCATAAAACCGCAGAAGCTAAAAAGACTATAACGATATAATTACTCCATATAATATGTGGCTTGAACCTTGCTTCAGTTTCCTCTTTCATTCTCACACAGCATAATGGCTGCTATTAAGAACCAAATTACTTTTTCTATCTCTTTTTATATTCTTTTTTATTCCTGCTGTGTATCTCTGGTTGGTCACATTTATTTCTTGCAGGCAAGCAAGTGGTTGCACTGGGTCTTAAGGTATTTGCAGCCTTCACTTGTAGTGGTCAAGTACTTTGACCTTTAATGGCTTCTCCTGGCAAAGTGACTTTTTTATGACTGTTGGGCACTGTGCAGACGCTAAGCTGATGGCCTTTTTTATCTTCTATAGTGAATTGTCCTATTTCCTCAAGGCTAACCATGTAAATGTGGTAGCATTTCCACTTTTTTTTTTATTAATCGTAGTCATCCAACTCCTGCATTGTAAATATTCTTTTAGAATAATTTTAACAACACTCTTTTATTTCTGTCGCTTTTTTTCCAGATCGACTGTGTGTAATATGTATTCTATGTTAGGCATGGGATAATTACACTGCTGCTGTTCATCATGTAAACTGTTTAACAAGGAAAATTATATTTATATGTGAGTATAGCATATCAAATTATAATCACTGCATGGAAAACATTGCAGCCTATTCATCGAGTACAGTCCAATACCTACACATATTTACATATAAACTGAATCCTACATCATCCTTGTTTTAGTGAATACGTCAGAAGTAAGCATGTTATTAGTTTTTACATCCCAGCCTTTGCGTCTCAATCTCATCTGCTTGACAACAACAAAAATCCCATATACTACTGGAAAAATAGAGGGGTAATGCGGGTAGCAGAGACTTGAGATCGTGCTTACAATATAAAACAGTTGCACATCTTGAGTTAGATCTTGGTAACTTGCATGTCTGGGCAGGAAACTGTAATGCTAAAAATCCCAAGCGTCGTAATTGTATATAAGCCATAAATACATGGCGTTGATTTGTGCTGACAAATGCCTGAACATGGAGAATGATGGGACTGAATATGCAAACTATGGTAAAACTGATTTCAGGTAGTGCCATTGTGTGTCTTGAACAACATCAGTTAAAGCCTAACTCCAGGCAAACAGCTAAATACAAAGTTGAAATACACGTATAAGGGCTGTTTTACCAGCAAAAGTATTTTTATTTCTGTCCATCAAGTCCGAAGATGTACACAATTCTACCACACAGCACAGTCCTGCTTGGCAGGGGAGGGGACCTGAAGCAGAACACTGATGAAATAATCTCTCTGTAGCTCTGCTCTTTCCTCCTATCAGAATGCTCCTTGCACTGCAACACATCTGATGGGCAGCTTGTGCTGCTTCCCCCTCTCCCTCTCTGAGCTTTCCTGTTTAAAGCTGATACCTAGTCAAATTCAGGTACTTACACTGCTTCAAAAGGCACACAATAACCTGTTTGTTTGACTTTACAAACCACCAATACAGTTTAATATTAATGCTACTTTAAAGCAATACATTGAATGATGTATTAAAGTAGTATTAAACTCTCCTTTTTTCCCCTAATAATGAATCCAGTTTAAACAAATATACATCGCCCAGCAAAGTATTTCTTACAGTCATTAGGCTTTTAAACAGCTGGCTCCAACTCTCTCAGCTCAGTTTCCCTGAACTTCCTGTCCAGTACAAGATCGCAAGTGAGAGTGCAGAGTCCAGCAGCTGTCCATCTAATAGCTTGGATAATGAGGGACAAGAGAGGAGAGCAGGGTGCAGGGGAGGGGATTGCTTTGCTGTGCCTGTGTATTTGTGGAGACACACACAGCTTACTAGCACACAAAAGGGTGGCTCCATAGGACCCTGCAAGGGAAAGGAACCACTGTAAACAGGATATCAGTCCTGGTGCTTAGGGGACCAGCTGATTCTACAGAAAACACAAACTTTTAAACGTGAAGGAGCAGCATCCATTGTAAGTGATTATGAAATATCTGAAAACATTTTAATTTTAATTAAATATAGAGCTGCATTTATTTGTGTCCTTTATATCTGCCAGGAGTTCAGCTTTGGTTTGATCTCACATTTAAAAAAAATTAGTTTTCTATTTGAGCTACTGAAAGTGAAGTACAATGAATGCATAGTTGTGATCTGTTTTGATTCTAAAATTTTAGCATAACATTTTTAAATGTACCATATTACATGAAAATGTTCCTCTTGTGATATTGTTAAGAAGTCAAATACCGTGTGTTAGAGGTTTAGTTGTCAGGCAGGTGTTTTCTTGACAACTAGCTCTTTTTTACAGCAGCCCATTAAAGTGAATGGTATGGCCCCATGGGGAAAAGGAGGAAGGAATATTAAAAGGCAATGATCAGCGGAAAGGTGTTACGATCAATTTCAGCATACCTTTGATAACCTATATGCCCTGATTTAAGGAGCTATTAAAAAAGATGGTATACTTGTGGAATGTTAGTAAGTGGAACAAACAAAAATATGGAATGCATGTTACAGATTATAAAAAGCTTTATGACAAAGCCAAAGTAAAAATAGTAAGTCCATTAGAACCCATCATCGAATTCTTGGCACCATCAAGGTTGTATTGGATAGTGGGACATTTCGAATGGTTTCAGTAGTTCACTAAATAGTTGAGAAATATAACAGATTTTGACCCAGCGCTGGTTCTGAAATTGACACAATGGAAGCTGTTTAAGATCTCTCATACCTCCCACAATTCAAAAACATGATACTACCACAGTCTTGCAGACTGGAGCTGTTTAGTAGTAACAGAACTCTTATACCTGCCACAATCCAATTACATGCTTGTACATTATCTAGTTCCTACCTGATACTGGCCCAAATGCAATTGTGTCTGTCTGCAATACCATGGTTGGGACCTTATACTGTAAACTGTATAGGAGAGAGGCTGCCATCCAAATCTTCCTAGCTAGCCAGAGTATACAGAGAATGAAAGAAAAAGGTTTAATTTAATAGTGACATAATGACACCTGTGGAATAATTCCTATAATGAAGGATGCAAAGGGCTGCAAATAAAAAGAAATCGCAAGTCCCATTGTTGCCCTTATTTTAAAACTAGGATGGGTAGAAAAAAAAGAAACCACAATGTCTAAGACAAAAGCCTTAAATGTAATGATAAATCACAGATATCAACATATGCATTTCAAGCTAGCTCATGCCACTTTGTAATGATGTTATTTATGATGTGCTAATGCTTCCAAAAAACTAATGTTAAAGCAATGCTCCAGGCTAAAAGTATAGCAAAGATTTAGCAAATTATAATTTAGATAGAAAACACTATACTTCCCCATTAGTATAGCACCAGACAAAGACGTTGAATAATTCAATTTTTGGGTACTTACACCACAAAGGGCATTTTTGCCCATTAACCCCCTGTCGATGCTAAAAGTGAGGTCCCCACTAGTACTCTCTGGGCACCCAGTGGTGGAGTGCCTATGCTTCCTCTATGTGCATTCGACTACAACTTTGTATTGCTAGAGAACTGGTAAGCGGTGTTGCACTGGGATACCTAGGGCTCAGCAGAGAAAATGAGGGCTCACCTTCAAGTGATGTGTTAAATGTGATGCGTTAAATGTGTTGAGCGAGTGTGGCTTAATGTGAATGATAATGCGCTATACCAAACTGTAGATTATTTAACTGTTTTCTGTTCTCTCAGAACTCTGTTCTGGGAGTTCTTACAACTGCAGCATGTATCTATAGTCTCTACGAAACTACAAGACACAGCACGGTGGGAGGTTTTCTGCCTTTCTCTCTGTTGCTCACTTTCTCTCCTTCATCAGTGGTATATTTAAAAATCACTATGCCCACATCTCCTGCATTCAGCAGAACTCTGGGCAAATACAATCTTAACCCTTGCACTGGGACTTCCCCAGTGCTTGTTTTGTCTAGGGAGTTAAAATAACAGAGTTATACTCACCCGAACCATGATCCTGAAGTGCTCTGAGACTGGTCCCTTGACCCTCGCTCCCCCTCTTCTCCAGTATTCTAAGGTCCTGTGAGTTATCACGTTCTATATACAGTGTATAGGATGTGAAGAAGCCTAGGTACATTTCATTGGTGGAGTGAAGAAGGAGACAGACTGGAGAGAGCAGTGTAGGAGCCAGCCAGGATCGTGGCTTGGTGAGTGTAACTTAGCTCCCTAAGCAAAATGAGCACTTAACTTGCAGTCCAGAGGTAGTCCCAAAGTTCTACTTTAAACCCTAGATGCTGCTGAGCAGGGCATTAATAGAGTACTTAGCCAGCTCATCAAGTGATATCAGTTACCGAGCATGGATGTAAGCCCTGCTGTGCTTTTATGTACTAATGGGTCACTTGTACTACCGAGTTACAAGGCTATTTAGTTGTACCACTGAATCACCAATAATATGCAGCAGGGTGGTGGAACCCACCAGAGAATCCTTAGGTCTTCCAGGAGGCCAATGCAACCCTACAGATAAGTGGTACTTTGATGAAGCCTTCCATGGAGTATGATGTCTGGATTCTCATGTAAGTTTTCATGTTAAAAAATGACTTCCTCATCATAGCTAATTACAAATTGGAGGATCTGCAATGGGGAATGAGCTCAGTGTAGAGAGTAAATCAGTTTAGCAAACCGGATACATTTCGGTTTCCCTGAATCATTGGCTTAGTCAAGATAGGGGAAAAAGTAGTCTGTATAGAAATTTCATGACGTTTTTACTAATAGAAAGATTAGTACTTTCTTAAAGTTCAAATGACAATATTTTTCAGTCAGAAAAAGAAAAGGTAAATATCTTTATTAGTTAATTTATTCACATAGTAGTTTTGGTTCAAAATGTCTTCCTGAAAAGAGGAGTTACACTTTAAGGTCCATTGTTTTGGAAATACTAAGGTAACTTGCACAGGAGAATGAATTAAACAAAACTAAAACATCATTGTGTGTCTTAGAGGTGAACACGGGGCAAACAGTTTAATACACAGCTAGAATACACACAAGTGAACTGTCTTTTCTGCCAAAGGATTTGTAATCCCCTCCATCTACTTTTGTAATTCATACCTTTCTGCCAGAGAACACAACCAGGAGAGTGACACCACTTGCTCTATTAGTGTTAAGGTATATAGTGTTGTCACCTCCATGCCTGCAGCCTGCCGATTGGTCAGATCTACTCACTCTGCTCTTTTCTTCTGTGAGCATTCCCTGTCAGCTTGTGTGCATTGCAGAAGAACCTGATTAGCTCCATGACTGCCCCTCCTTCTCCCAATCTAAGAGCTGCTGTGCAAGTCATGACAGAGGCTAGTATTAAGACAGACTCTTAAAGTGACACTAAACCAAAGAGTTAAATCTTGAAAATGCATTCAAATACCTTAACTATTAACTATTAGCAAAAATTTAATTTATTTCTTTATCACTCAGCTGTAGATCCTCAAATCATCTCTGAATTCATGCTGACACTGTCCTTTCTCATGGAGGGTGGCTTGAAGCGGTGGCTACTTTACAACACACACAGGGGCCATGGGGAACAAAAGTAGCCACCCTCCAGAAGGAAGGTGTCACAATATCCGGAAATCCGTGCCGGATTTTCGATATGCTCCCTGTTTCTGGGCTGTAATAATAGGGCATTTTAATGCATTTTTAAGATCTAATTCCTGAATTTAGTGTCACTTTAAGTTTAAAAAAAAACATGTATTTTTATATTTTTACAAGAATACACAAAAGGGTATATTATTAATATTACAAAAGGGCTTACTTGTAGCCAACATTAAAAGGGAAAAAAAAAATCAGTATTTTTAAATTAGATTGTATTATTAATTGTAATAATAAACATCATTAGGGTTTCTGGTAAACTGAATTACATTTCTCTATCATTCAAATTAGTTTTTGTTTTTACAATGTATTTATTTACACTTTTTTATGCATTTGTACATTCATAATGGACATTGGTGAGTATGTTACACTCCTGTACCTAGCAAAATAATACTGTGGTTATCTAGTTGTAACGGAGCTGTAGGTATTGGCTAGAATCATGCTTCCTGTCTGCCAGGTTCATGAATGTTATTCATACAATTTATTTCTTCTTAACAGCACATAAGCCACCAAAATATCAATGTTTTATAAAATATAATTGTTTACTGTCTGTTACCCAATTATTAAATCTAGTGCATTGTTAAACCATTAATATATTCCATTTGGCAACTTCAGAAAAAGGGTTTAGCTGCTGACTTGCTTGTGACCCTGGCTTTCCCATTCAGTAAATAGGCATACAATTTATTTGAAGAAATGCTTCTGCATTACGAGTACTGCAAATCTAACCTTAGATTTGTACTGTGTTTCAGAGTATTTCATTCTGACTTGAATCCAACATTATTTATCAGTTCACAGATCTCTGGCTTTTGGATTTGCAATAAACAGCATTCTGTGACCTGAGCACATTGATTTGATTCCTGAAAAACATATTTTTGTTCAGTTTATGCTGCCACCGTAAACTTAATAAGCACTATGTATCCGTCTCTTCTGAGAGTTGAAAATATGAATCTTTCAGCTGGGTCATCAAGCCGCTGAGTCCGGAAGTGTTGTATCACCCTGAACACCTCGCTAAGGAAACTTGAAAGATAATGACTATTCCAAATTATTATCTCCTGGCATGAATCGGGTACAGCTTTTATCCAAATAGCTTGTTTTTAAAGCAATTAATTCTTGGCAGTGCAGGGCACTGGATATAATTACTAAGACCAAAGCATTATCTTGTCATCTTGAAGAAGTCAGGACTAAAGAGCAAAGGGGAAGCTCAGGATTACTCAAACAGGTTGAAGGAATTTTTTTTTTTTTAATGATAGTTATGGACCTTTTTTTTAAGCGGAACAGTTTAATGCATGTGTTTATAATCATGGACATTATTAAAGTTCTTATTGTTCAATAAAACGTGCCATTTGTCTATTGGTACCTTTTAATGTAAAGTGTTTATCAGCATGAATTAGAGCTTGTGTACACAGTGTTGCGCTTTAGACATGTTTATGAAACAGTTTGATAGAATCTGGAATCCATTGTTTGAACTGTAATCTGGATCTTATAGAGCATTGTTTACTTGTGTTTATTGGTCTGACTAACTGGCTTTACTTCTGCAAACTGAGCACTTACCACTTTAATGCATCTGATCTGCTGTTCTTTATCCATACAAGTTCAGAAGAATGCTTACTTTGGCACTGAAAAGCAGCTTAGATGCAACACAGAAGCATCTCAAATACAAGCCATTTTTTAAAAGCATACAATTGTCACATTTTTTGGGAGGAAATCTTTTTTTTTCTTCTTCATATAAACTGGGGAGACTTTTGCTGGAGCTGTTAAGGCTGCAGATGACAACACTTCCATTCATTCATACTATCAGCAAATGGTTCAAGCAGTGTTGACACCATGACAGCTGTGTAGGGATCTGGAAGAGAGTAGGATCTGACACTTCCAGAAGTGTCAGATTCCTATTCATTTTGCAGAGCTTTTATATAAAGGAAAAATCAACTAAATAAAAAAAAAATCACATATACATCTATTATGCTTCATGTTTTAATAAAAGCATTTAGTCCCTGTTCACACCTGGTGTTTTGACACTCAAAGGTAATCGCGACAAACTCTCAACACAAGAATTCCCATTCATTTTTATGGCTCCTGTTCACACCTTAGAGTTTTGTCGTAAGCTGTAAAACACCGAACGCTGGAACAGGTTTATGAGTTTTTTATAGGCAGATTACAGTGCATTTGGCCGAATAGGCTTCAATGGAAGCCCATGAAAACGCGTGACACAAGTGTTTTCCACATTTCTGTACGTGTTTTACGCATTGTGTGCACGTTTGCTCATTCACCACAATGCATTTCAATCTGCTTAATAAAAGCAGTCTTTGCATATGTGTATCTAACGCTTGTTAGATACAGGCATCTGCCTGAGGGAGAAGTTAAACATGGGAACCTACTCATCTCTTCCATCTCAGGAATTGCTGCCAGGATACCACTAGAACTTTGGCTAGAGTCAAAGATCTGCGAGTTGCTATAAACCAGGATTGTCTGTGGGAAAACACTGAAAGCTAATTAATTACCTTCCTTGCCACTGGCAGCTCTATAACACATTTCTATTCAAGATATTTAACAATTGACTGAAATAACCCATCCTAAGGTAGATGTGTCTGAGAAACTACCGTACAGTAAGTTAACTGGGCCATCCCAATGTGGCCTATTATACAGCATTTTTGCAGATCGCATTGGATACGCAGACACTGAGTGCGGGGTGTGTGGCTATGGAGCCATTGACTTCAATGCACTGCTACGCCCCCCGCCCCCGAATGCAGCGAACCGGCTGGTTTGCATTCCAGTGCCTTCCAGAGGCCAAACGCTCTGGAACGCAGGCTTTGTGGTGTGAACCGGCCCTAAAACAGTTCTGCTGCAATCAGCAATCAGCTGCTGGAGCCTGCTACTGATACTGAGATTTTAATGTTTAACCCCTTTATGTCAAAGACAATTCCAGAGTCCTACCAACAATTGTATGGCCCAATGAAGGGGAGCTGTTAGAATGCCTGAAAAGTGTTGGCTCCTTTTTCGTTGAAATAGGCTCATAATGGCCTTTCAACATTTGGTCTGGCACTTTATCTTGTTTCTCTTAGATATAAAACACTTACAGAGTGACACATTTATATATAGTTGTCACTACTGGCCACTACTGAAAAAAAAACCTGTTATTATAGGGAAAACATATTTCAGCATACAGCAAATGTCTGGTTGGTTCTTTGACCTAGGCTACTGCACTTTGGTTGTTTCTTTTTGACTTATTGAATAAGATTGAATAATACATTTAAAAATGTTGAATTTAGAGCTTTTCTTTAAAAAAACACTTTGAATTGCGGCTTTATTGTTTATGCCAAAAAAATACAATAACAGAGGAATGCAGAGATGAATAAGCAGCAGACCCATGTGTTTCAGGTGAAATACGCTATGCTGAAATGCATGACATTACTTTTATATTAGATTTTAGTTCTAGTTATTTGCCTGAGAGTTTGTGTATGCTCCTGATGCTTTGAATTTTTTTTCTTAACTGAGTATAGGAGAAATAAGGTCGCTCTCCACAGACTACTAACGATGCTCATTACTGTTTACACATAGCAAGGAGGCAGATACTACGTCAGTCACTCTTCAGGCAATGTCACAGGGTCATTTGTGATAAGTGCCCTGTGGAAGTACTTAGTTACACAGCAAGAGAGGTGATTGTGATCATGTCTGTAGACTTATTCATTCATTTCATATCAGAACTCCTATCAGTCAGATTAGATGTATTATTCACTCTCTACATGAAAGAAAGGGAGATAAATCACTTAATGAGAATAAATACTTATGTGCATGTCAAGTCAGCCTGTCGCTGAGTCCTGTACAAGCACCTTAGAGCATTTATGTATTCATTATTCTTTACTTGTTTTTTCTTTATACACTTCAGTCAAACAATATTTTGTTTTGTATCGGGAAAAAAGAATCATATGGCAGCTGGAATTTATGTCTCGCAGAGTCTGCTCCCAGCATGGTGGCTAAGTAGGCAGCTTGCTCTGGGGTTCAAATATATGTATGGGGCTTGTATATTCTCCCTGTGTAGGTTTCCTGCCACAATGCTGAATAGGGAATTTAAAGAAGCAAAACAGCAATGGTCTGTGAGTAGCTCCAAATGAGATAAGAGCTTATTTGACACATGCGAGTGGGGGGAAGGGGGGTCTACTTACAATCGTGTGACTCCCACCTTCAATTGATCGTATAGTGTTTTGATAGATTCACATATCAAGATAAAATCAAGCTCATGCTTGGGGGGAAGGGGGGGAGAGGGGGGTCTACTTACAATCGTGTGACTCCCACCTTCAATTGATCGTATAGTGTTTTTATAGATTCACATATCAAGATAAAATCAAGCTCATGCATCAAGGATTGAAAAATACATCCAGTCATAGAATAACATTACCTCTTACATAAGCTTACATAACAAGTACTTTGACAAGATGAGGCTAAAAAAACGCTAAAATGGCCTTTGCCCCTCCATTACGTTCTATTATTATTTCTTAAGATGGCCGCTTGCTGGCATCTTATCAAGTGGATTGCTTGATATGTTTGGTTGCTATTCCTTTCCTTTCCAAATCTTTGTTCTTTTCCTCTTTTGATGTTTTCTGTGCTTTTTCTTTTTCTTTACACTCTTTTCAGCCTGCTATACATGTTGACAATAGCAGAGAGCAGCTAGCGTCACCAGTCGCTTAGTTACCCACACCCGCTATGTGAGTGCCCGAGGTGGCGGGCTCGATGTGTGCTCGGCTGGCACAGAGAGTGACCGGCGTCTTTGCTGCTAGGATACCTGTTTCCCACCAGGCACATGCGCTGGTGAGCGCATCCTCTCTGCATACTGGTCATCAGCCCAGCCCGGTGTCTGAAGACCTTTTTCCACACCATGGGACTTTTTCCCACACCGCCTGTGCCGTGGGTGGGACCTTGACAGTGCTAATAGGTGGGGTTTCCCTCCATTGATGATAGCGTCCTGGTCACCTTGACAAAATATGGCAGTGGTTTTACTGTAATGGCTGTGACAATGGTGCCCGTTCTTTTTATGGTAAGGCGTTTCTTCTTCTTGTTGGCAATTATTTAAGTTTTCACTTTTGCTATTGAAAGAAAAAAAAAAAAAAAGTTTTCACTTTTGTTGCCACACCTCCTCCTTGGGTCAAGTTTCATTGTTAACAATACTGTTCTTGATGAGCGTTTTTTGGCATGATGTTATTTAATGCTCTAATTGTTTTTGAACATCCTTATGGTGGGAATATGATGCCTTGTGCAGTGGGGGAAGGTTACTAAATTTAAATGTTCACGTTGGAAGTGAGGAGATTAAGGGGGGACATGATTTTCATGTACACTATGTTCAATGGTGATGGCAACATCAGCAACAAACTTTTTACAGTAAACTCCATGACAAGGACGAGAGGCCACCACCTTAAACTGGCGGAGAAAAGATTTCAGCACAAGGGGCGAAGAGGCTTCTTCACAGTTCGGGCGGTTAGACTTTGGAACTCACTGCCACGGGAAGTGATCTCAGCTATTGAATCTTTCAAAAAACACTTGGACAATTTCCTCAGAGACCAAAACATTCAGGGGTACAGGTTCTGTTAGGAACAAGAACACAAGGGTACTCATACACAAGCATACACATCCAGAGTATGTAACTTGCATACACACAAAGGTTGAACTTGATGGACCTGTGTCTTTATTCAAACTCAAATACTATGTAACTATGTAAGTTCTTATCAAGTGGAGCGGCTCACAGCCACAAGTGGGATAAACAAGTGGTGTACATTCATTTGTATATGTTTTGATGTTAAAACTAAATATTATAGTATACTATATACTATATACTATACTGTATATATAATTAGTTTTAACATCAAAACATATAAAAATTAATGTACATATATGTACATGTATATATGTATATATTCCTTCTAGAGCATAAAATACATGTAGGCTGTGACCATATAGTTGAATATCTTTTAACTGTGACTCCGGTTATCATAACACTCACATTGAGGGTGTGCCTTATTTTGTGGCAGTCTTAACTATGATCAATTTTATAATATGTAAGCAAAATAGGAAAATATCACACTTTAATATAATAAGACATTTGACTATGTGATACAGCAGGGATCATCAATTCTCCGTACACAATGCAAAAGCATACTGGTGAGGTAATTGGCTCTACGGTGTATGGTATGGGCATTGGACAGTGAGCAGGTGCTAATGTGCTTGTTTTCTTTACACTATACAACATTTAAAATAAAATACAGCCACAAATGGCTACCAGGTAAGTCCCCAATATGTTCATCTTCTCATTGGTGAAAAGTGCACCCTCACACTTACAGCAACCTCTTGTGGGCTATAACCTACAGTAAGTCTTACCTTCAGTCAGATTCTGTATGTAAGTATATGTGAGGACTTACTTGGCTGCAGATTCAAGGGGGATTATGTCTGAGGGGTTGTCTTTTCTATGACTTGGTTCTAGCTTAAATCCTTATGTCTCTTCTGCAGTGCCCTTCCTATTGTGGCACCATGCTTTAGAAACAGATCATTGTGTGATTATTCTGCTTTAATAACACTTTGTATGGTGATTCTGAACACATGCTTGGTGATGTGGTCCATATGATGAGGTCTGTATATGCTATTGTCCATAGCAGGGTTTTGCTATATTATGTTTTTTTTATTATTATTCATAAAAATGTATTCCATTTTCTTTGTAAGATAATTACTACCAACTGATCTGAATGTACATACTTGAAAAAGAGGACAATTCTCCATGGGAAAACATCTGCATATGCAGTTTCTTTTTTAGTATGTAAACTAATAAAATAATAAAAGTAAAAGAAAAACTATGTCACATGTAGTTACTACTTGTTATGCCATCATGCATTTCTACATGTTTTTAGTAATTAGAAATTTTACCTGCTTATAATTGCTCAGTAAATCGTATACAATTTGTGTCACAGCCCCCTCCACAATATCATGATGACTGACAGGAATGTTTGATGAGAAGAGGTTAGAGGCAGTTTCTATGGCAGCCTAGGTTCTTGGCTTTTTCTTGCTAGTATTTTCATGTGACGACTCTTTGAGGAAGAGAAATGGTCCTACACAGGTGCAAAGGTTTGAACCCCTGCTTGGATGTCAGTTGTATGGATACAACCATAAAAAGAGTTTTTAATGACAGAATAGTTGTTTTACAGTAAAAGGGGAATTTATCAAAACTGTAGCAGACAAAATCTGGAGCAGTTTCCAAGGGCAAACAATTAGCTTCTCTCTTCAGTTTGTTCAGTTAAGCTTTGAACAAGAAATAAAGGAGCTGATTGGTCGCCGTGCACAGCTGCTCCAGATTTTGTCTGCTCCAGTTTTGATAAATTCCCCTCTTAGGCTTTACTTGTGCTATTCGGCCTTGTGAAAAATATCAGAGTTCTTCCATAACATGTGTTACTCTTTCTGAATGGCTATGTATGCTGTTGAATATTCTGTAACACAGTTTTATTAAGATAAATTGTATAAAATAAACATGATTCTACAAGATAAAAAATATGTTTTTCCTCTATCATAAAATGCAGTAAAATGTCTTATAGCAAACATTTCTGAGGGAAAAAAAAGACTTAGAACCTGCTTTGCATGTACATCTGCAGCAACAGACGTATTGTCAGTGAACTGCTCAGCAATCCTGAACAGTTTTGTAAGAGATTGTGAGATTTTAAGACATCCAATAAGCAAATAAACAAGCTGTTGTTACCTCAATCTGAAGCGCAGCAGGAATTTCATTAGCCCTTGCAATGACAGTGAATTTATTTGCTAGGTACCTGGTGAGGAAACATGTTAAAATTTATCAAATAAAAGAGAAATAAGAAAAAAATAGAGAAACCAATTGCACTGAATCACTCAGCTGCCAAGTAGGTGTTGAACAGAGCAAATGTCTATTGTGTATTAAGGGAAGACTTGCACATGTTTTGTCTCTGAATTAAAAACATATATATTTAAAAAATCGTCGTAATATATTTTTGCCCTCAAGCTGGAGTTTTGCCACTCCAATTGTAGCAAGCATTCTCTGACCCCTGGCTGCATTGTTCACTGCAAATTACATAACTGCTCTGGAAAATAGTATGCAGTCTGAGAATTAGAGGTGTGATAGCTTTTCAGACAAATATTCAGCTTGATTTATTTTAAAGAAGGTCACCAGATCTCCAGGCACATTACAAACAACCTTAAGTTCAATTACTTACTTATTTAAAAGTATGAGGATATATGCCTGAAACAGGGGTTGACCAGCTGACAATCCTCTAAAAGGTTAGATTATAGACATATATTGAATGGGTGAAAAAAGTCCAAAAAGTCTTTAATTATTCAATCACAAAGGAAATACAGCCAACGTGTTTCAAGGGAAACAACACTCCCCCTTTTTTAGGGCATGAAACAATAAAAAACTCAAATAATTGAAACCAAAGAAATCTCTTAATTGGTGTGGTATGAAATCTCATCTTGGACTGTAATTACATAAAGTGATCAGCAACAGTTGATCACTTGAGATACCCAACTGTTGCTGATCAGTTCATGTAATCACAGTCCAAAAGGAGAATTCATAACATGCCAAGAAAGAGAACCCCCTTTCCTGAAAAATCATGATCAGCCAAGTAAAGATTGTTACATGTTGCAATCTTCTCAGGCATATCCACCAATCAGAGACAGGTCAAGTAGTGTCTCCTACAAATGCTTTATCCTTGCAGAAGTTAATTCCTATCCCTTTGGGAACCCCAATTGCAGTGTCACCATCTAAAGAGAAAAGAAATGTATGGATCTCAAGACTGGTTTTACAAGATTACAATTATTTAAGTACGTAGAACAGTTACAAGTATGTGTTTAACTTATGTGCTTCAATTTCAGCTGTTGGTCTGTGGTTTTGATAAAATTAAGTGATCTAAAATCACATCTGCTCTAAAGCATGCCTAGTCTGTAGTTGAAAACTATTTTAAGATGTTTAAAAACACCAGTATATAATTTTATTAGGTTTATTTAAAAAAGCATCAAGTGACTGCTCCAGGAATAATATTTGTCCCAGAAGTAGAAATAAAAAAACGTGTATGGGTTGGGTTAGCTTTGATTCAGGCAACCAATTGTCCAACCCATCGTCAAGTCTAAAAGTTGAGAACTTAAATCCAAACCTCATTAAAGTCTATGGGGGTCAAATCTTGAAAATCAATTCTGACCATTTTCAAGGCTAAATGGCAAGAGATTGTTAAACAAAGGGCATGGTAGCTGGGTACATGGGAGGACATATACCAATGCAAAAATTGGAGAGAGGGTCCTCCTTTAAATGCAACTTTGAGAGAGACATGGGAAAAATACTATTCTTTTTAATTAATTTATTATTATTATACAGGATTTATATAGCGCCAACCGTTTGCACAGCGCTTTACAATATAAGGAAGACATTAACCTTCACAATGCAATTCCAGACAAGATGGTAAGGAGGGCCCTGCCTGTGAGGGCTTACAATCTAAAAGGGAGGGACAAGTGATACATGAGGAGATAGCTGTGTGGGGATGAAATTGTTTTCGAACGTGAAGGTTCAGTGATTAGGTTGAGGTGGGATAGGCTTTCCTGAAGAGATGAGTCTTAAGGGATCGCCTAAAGACAGTCAGAGTGGGAGATAGTTGGATATGTTGGGGTAAAGAGTTCCAGAGGATAGGAGAGACTCTAGAGAAGTCCTGGAGGCGAGCATGGGAGGAGTTGATGAGGGAGCTGGAAAGCAGGAGGTCTTTGGAAGAGCAGAGGGGGCGCTTAGGGTGACACTTTGAGACAAGGTTTGAGATATAGCTGGGGGCAGAGTTGTGGATGGCTTTGTAAGTCATTGTTAATATTTGAAATGCTTGAAAAATGCCTTTAGGCTATACAGTATGTGGTGTATAGAACTGTACAATACTCACGGACATCATCAGAGACACCACATTTGATCAGTAGATTGGGCATACAATGCTCTGGCTCCTGCAGACTGTTCCTCCTGTTCATGTCCATACTGAGATACGGACCTGCAGTAACATGAATGGGAGGAAGTGCACTTGTATTACATTGAGAACTACAAGTCCCTCTCCTGTGGTGACTGATGAAACTTGTAGTTTCTCCATTCACAGATCCTGTCATAAAACTGTGGGGGATGGTGAACTGACCATGTTTCATGTTACATAGTAACATAGTAACATAGTATTTGAGGTTGAAAAAAGACACGGATCCATCACGTTCAACCTATTGCGTGTATGCATGTGATTCTGCATGTGTATGCGTGTGTATGAGTCCCTGTGTGATCTTGTTCTTAAGAGTACCTGTACCCCTGAATGTTACGGTCTCTGAGGAAATCGTCCAAATGCTTTTTTAATGATTCAACACTCTCAGCTGAAATCACTGCTTGTGGCAGCGAGTTCCAAACCCTAACCGCTCTAACTGAGAAGAAGCCCCTTCACCCCTTGTGAAATCTTTTCTCCACCAATTTTAGGTGGTGGCCCCTAGTCTTTGTTATGGTGTTACAACCTCAATTATTATTATTATTATTATACAGGCTTTATATAGCGCCAACAGCTTGCGCAGCACTTTAAAATATAAGGAAGACATTACAATCACAATACAATTCAAGACAAGACGGTAAGGAGGGTAAATATGGGTTTAACATGAAATGTGGTCAGAAAGATAAACTAAGCCTTTCATTAGTCAGCAATTTAAGAGGGAGAGACAAGTAAGGTTTTATCATTAAATAAAAATTAGAGTATACTGTATTATTTCAGAGACAATAGCCACCAAGATGGTACATTTGTTGGAGACTAAGAAGGTAGCTTAATTATGCCACAAAGTGAGATGAAAAGAGGAGGCAGTTTTACCTTGAAATGAACAGTAGTGTGTATTGTTTTAGAAAGACAATAGCCACAAACATTTTTTAAGTGCCAGAGCCTTGGAATGGGCTTCAACCTGGGGGCAGACGTCATGGCTCGCTCCGCCCACTTCACATCCTCAGCTGTCAACTGCTACGTATTGCAGTCATATATATCAAATGCTTCTATGCTTAATGTACAGAGGCTATAGTGTAGTGGTTAGAGGTACAGGCTTGCAATTGATTGCCATTGTGAAGTTCGCTGGTTCAAGTCCAGCCATGGGAGAGTAAAGTTTTATGTTTTTTTTTTCATCGAACGAATTTCGGCAGGACTACCGCTAACGAATTTCGTCCGAAACTAATTTAATTTCGGACCCGAAAAACGAAACTAAACTAAACAAATTTTTTTTTTTTCAAAACGAAACTAAACTAAACAAATTTTTTTTTCCAAAACGAAACGAAACTAAACAAATTTTTTGCTGGTGCACATGTCTAGTTGTTGGTAGATCTAAAGGAGCTTAAAAAAACATAGCATGATTAATCCTGCAACAACCATTACAAAACTTACGGAAACATTATGTGTGGCACCTTTACAATGCCGGAGAACTAGAACAGGTAGCAAACATTACAAGTTTTGAAACCCAGCTGTGGAAACATTACACATGAAATAAGGCAGGAGAGGCAGCAGGAGCTGGTGATGATGGCAGGCCAACATATGTTGCAGGAGCTGGTAATGGTGGCAGCAGCAGATCAGGAAAGGTTGTAGGAGCTGGTAATGGTGATAATGGCAGGAGCTTGTAATGTTGCTAGACCAGCAACAGTGGCAGGAGCTGGTAACGGTGTAAGATAGCATTTTGGGGGCCTGATTACAAGGAAAAATTGACTTAAACTACAGGAGGTTTGTAATTATTGCGGACCCCAATAGTCCCTGGGATGCTCACTTTGAAGCGTGCCCACATCAGCCCTGGACCCCAAGTAGTCTGTACCTTACCACAATTTAAAGGCCAGAAAGTGCATTATTGGTTAGACATGTGCACCGGCAAAAAAATTTGTTTACTTTCATTTCGATTAAAATTTTGCGTTATTTCGTTTTTCGGGATTCGGGTCAGAAAGTCAATTCGTTTCAGGATTTGGATTCAGATGAAATTTGTTAGCTGTAGTCTGTAAGAATTTTCGTTTTCATTTCGTTGCAGCAGTGACATTAAAAATTTTTTTGTTTTTAAATGTCACTTTGCTGCAAAGAAAATTCATCCACAAACGAAACTTCGTACAGACTACTGCTAACGAATTTCATCCAAAATTTGGTTTTCGCAAATTCGGATTCGTTTTCAATCGTCATTTCTGTTATTCGGAAATTCGGATACATCCAAATCCGAAAAACACATTTTTCTGAAACGAAATGTCTATTATTGGTAAGTGGTTGCTATAGAGGTACCTGGAAAATAGTGGACCTCAGGAACAATTCTGGTGTCTGTCCTGCTAAGGATCTGTGCTCATCCCTGCTTATCTGCTGCTCAATTTTCTCCCGCAATTTTCTCCCGCTCCCAGCCGCCCAGGAGAAGAACAATGCTTTTTCTTTTTTATTCTGACACGGAGCCGTTGGCTGGCGTCAGAATAAAAAAAAAACATTTTTTTTTCTCCATAGGAATGCCTTGCTAGATTCCTATTGGCTATTTAAGGCAAAAATTTTTTTTTTCCCCGTTTTTATTGACAGCAGCAGTACCGCCGGCCAATAGAAAACAGTTGGGCGGAGCTAGCTGTCACTGCTAGCTCCGCACAATCGTTTTGTATTTATTTTTTGGGACTTTTTAAACTATTTTTCTGTTCTGCTCGGTCCCACAGAGGGGCCGAGTAGAACAGCCGAGCCGAATGCCGCTCAGCGGCATTCGGCTATACACTCACTGCTGCTCGCCATCTATAAGAATAGACCAAACAGCAGCGAGTAGCCTGCCGGAGGTTCGGCTTAGCCGATCCAGATGTTGGATCGGCTGAGTCGAACTCCTTCTGCACTTCGGATTGGCTGAACATGCCGAGCATGTTCGGCCGACCCGAAGCCAAGCGAAGCCACCTGATATACGGCTGATTTTAACTGATATACGGCTGAAATCAGCCATACCAGCCTGAAGTGAATAGCCGAACAGCGTTCGGCTCACTTCGCTTCAGGTCGGTCATTCACTCGGCTGCCTAAGGCAGCTTAGTGAATAGATCCCTGTGTCTGTACTACCCTGGATGTCTAGGCCCCTTTACCCTCTCTTCCAGTGTAAAGATGTTAATAAAGGTTCTTCAGCTTTGCACTTCTGGCTTGGATATTAGCTTTGTGGGCACTAGAAGAGGGCAGTTAATGCTAATGGGGCAGCTGAAGACCAAAACCCCTAGACAGACTAGTGATGATCCAAGTTTATTCTGGCGGCTCTTTCGGGGGGGGGGGGGACACATTATAGGTTAAATATTGGGAAGGGGAAAAGCCTTATACATTGAATATTAATGTAAAGGGAACCTGTTACTTTGTCCAGTATATGCAAAGTAGAGGTTCATTTTAAACTTAGTTAAATGTTTACACTACATTAACATTTTATTTCCTAAAGAATATATTCCACAGTCACACTGTGTTCATAAAATATTGTTTGTGACCTTCCAACCCTTTCTTCTCAGAATACAAGCAATACATGTAAAATTTACAAACCATCTTCTGTGGGCTCTAAGTGCTGTTGAAATTTTTGTGTCTCTACAGTTTGAGGTAATTGCATTGAACACACATTAACACTAATAAATATTGACTTTATTTAGCATTGCATGTGAGTCAGGCCTCCTTCCTGGTTAAATGGAACACAATGAACTCACTAATTCAATTAGAAAAGTAAAAATGAATTGCCATTTTGTAAGTTTGTCTCTCTTAGTTAACAATTAATCTTAATGAAGACAGCCTCTCTTCAAAAGGTGTACAGGAATACTGAAAATGGAAGAAAAAACTACAGTTTAATGAAGCTGTAAAATATTAGCAAATCAGCTGGAAAATGCTTTATTTACAGGAACTCTCCTAATTGGGGAAATGCTTTAAAGAAGTGAACTAAAAGCTTCCTGCTGCTTGGTAGGAGAAGAATGCTCACTGCTGCTTTAATTTTATTTTTTTACCTTATGATAATTTTATTCTAAAAATGATTATTTCACCAACATAAATATCACTAAGGTCATATGAAATGGTCATTTAACTGCTGGAAGCCTGACATTTTTCATGATTCATTATTTTATTTTTATTATTTTTATCACTGATTCAAAGAGGCTTAATTCACAAAGCTAACGCAGCAGGATAAGGATCCATATATCCAAAAATTACATTTATTTTCAGCTTTGTGAACTGAGTCTCTTTTCTCAGTAGATACCTTGTTGGCACACACAGTTATTACCTGGCTAAAGTGGTATTTAACAAGTGATAACTTCTGCAATAATCATTATCATTTTACTTTTTACAGTCCCTAAAAGTGATAACTTGTGCGATAATCTTTATCAATTTACCTTTACACTCCTTCAAAACTTATTAATTTTTATGTAGTAAATGTAGTAAATCTAGCTGATTCATGAGGTAATTCCTTAAGTGAATTGAAAAATCAATTTTTGATCATATAACAAATAAATCATGATGTTGAAAATACTATACAGTATGTGTTACGATTTTGTGATTTAAGTCTTATGTCTACCCTGGATTTAAAAAATATTCATTATAAAATTCACCAACTTTGTACCATATCAGGCCCCTTCAATAAGGCATTGCATTTCTTTGACTGCAACAAACTAAAATTTGATTGGCGGTGTTGTCCTTTCAGTTATTCTTTAATATGAGATCTAAAAGTACTTGGACAGAAGATTACGTATAACCAACAGTTACTTATTATATATTACCAGCAACGTATTGTATTTACAGCATGTGGAGTAAATTTACAGCCCAATGTCATATCTGGTTCAGATGGCATTGCCAGTAGTAGCTAGCTGTGAATTTTATATTTGTTATCATAGGCCTGCAGTTGATGTGGAACTGAAAACATTTGGTTCAAGTCATTTTGTAATTTATGCAAACTTCAAATACCCAGTTTACTTCAGGGGATTTTTTACATTGCTTTGAGCCCCACTGAGTTAACTTAGGCTAGAATTAAAGTCAGTCCTTCAGTTAACTGGGGCCCTAGTGTCTTGATGTAAATGATTACATTTATTGCTGAAAGCTATACAAGTGCATAATTGCTCTGCATGTGCAAAAGTGTACATTTTAGTCAGAACTGAATATAAAACCCTAAATTCCATACTGGGGAAATACATAATTCCCAACTTTCTGAGATGGGAAAGAGAACCAGAGTCTAAAATCGAAACTTCAACCTTTTAAGTGGCAGACATCGGTAACACTCCTTCGAGAAATAAAAACAATATTGAGAATCCCTAGTTTGTTTTCAAGTGAAATCCTCAAGGAAAAGGAAACAACGACTTAAGGTGGTATTTAGGCTATTTTTAAGGTGTTTACACTATTTCAAATGCTAATTAATTAATTTGTTTGTATGTGATGTTTAAAACTTTTAGTTTACTGTAGAATTACCTCGTCCTCTGAGCACTGGCCCTGATATCCTGTTTTAGGGTGGCTCTTGTCCCTTGTAGGGTCCTATGGAGCCAGCCTTGTGTTTTCACAAACACAGGCACAGCAAGGCTCATCTGCTCCTCCCTCTAAGCTAGAAGATTGACAGTTGATAAAGACTGAACTGTCCTTTGTGATCTTGTACTGGACAGGGATTTCAGGGAAGCCAAGCTGAGAGAGTTCTTACTCCTAATAGTGGTCTAATGATTCTGGTGAGTGCCATATTGAGTAGAGGCACCTGGGATTAACACTGAGAAGCACTTTACTGATTGAAGTGGAGCACAAGATTCACTATACACAGTATTGGGAGAATCTGAAAAGGATATTGATTTTGATGTATAAGAAGTGACTTATATTTAATATGTGGAATATATCACACTGTATGGTGAATACATTGGCGGAATTGCACTATTTGATCTTTATATTGGACTTAATTATTAATACTGGAGTTTACTTGGGGAGTTTTATGTGGTTTATGATATATGCACTTTAGTTTTTATACAATTAATTTACATGTCATTTGATATGCATTTTAAAAAAGCGTGGTGTATTCTGGTTTAAGTTTCAGCTTAGAGAGTTGGAGTCAGCTGTTTGGCTACATGATGACTGTCAGGGCCTGGGCAAAAATGTAAGAAAAATGTATGTAGGGCAAAGTATATGTGTTTGATTGGATTCATTATTGAAAAAAAAATGTAAGCGTACAATACTACTTTAAAATAGAAATTGAATAGCAATGGAATTATGAGTTAATTAAGCAGTACAAAGCTTAGGTAACAATGAGGCCACAGGCATTGATGAAATACCAACTAAATATTTTAAAAGAGAGGGAAATAACATGAAAGAATACCAAGTTTTTGCATTACTGAAAAATGGCTGAAGATTGTTTTCATAGCAAACCTGAAGAAAAACAAAACCACAAAATGTAAAGAACATTGGACAATAGCCCTGATACCGCACAAAATGAAGGTTTTGTCAAAAGTGAGTTACAACCACATAAGATCAAAACTCCAAAACAAAATTGACCCATTTCAATACAGCTTTTGCCCAAAATTGGCACCATCAAGAACATCACCACATTGAAAACCTTTCCAGAAAATAGAATCAATAGGCAAGGAAATGTAACAATTCCTTATTGACTTTGTCAAGGCATTTGATTGATTTGAGAATGACATCTAATAAAGCACACTTAGAAAAGGGGATTATGTGAAAAAGATGTCAGTCTCATAGCCACTATCTATAGCAAACAGCAAAGTGGATACCAAATGCGAACCTGCAACAACAGCAGAATGGGTCATGTGTCAAGGATGTATTCTGTCTCTACTGCTGTTTAGCACCTGTACCGATGAACCTTTTGACAAGGTATTTTGTAAAGGTTAGAGAATACAAACACTCAATATCGTGGGCCAACCCAATATCGTCAGCTGCAGAGCACTAATTGTGAAAACTATATAATGCTTGAAAATGGAAGACTAGAGAAAGTAATCAACTTCCAATATCTTGAAATATGGATTAATAAAAGTCTGAAGAGCAATGTTGATGTCAGAGCTGGAATCATGTTGAGCTAAGCTAAGCTAAGAAATGATTGCTACAAACGTAAGTCTGGTCCCATTACAGATATGGTGCAGAAAGTTTTTCCTTGCAATGGGGTTAATTGACTAAAGGCTGTTTACTTTGCATACGACTTTTCCCTTAGCCCAGTGAATGAGGTGAAACTCTGTTGACTTATATTATCCATTCATGTGCAAGGAAAAACAAAAACTTTTTTATTTTCCTTGCAGGTGATTGGGTATTTTTTGCAAAGTGATTTTTTGCCACATTCTCCAAGTTAAGAGAAAATCTTCCAAAGTGAAAATTAACATGCAAAGTAAACAGCCTTCAGCAAATTACCCCCAATTACTCTAAAAAATAACTGTTTTATAACTTCTGTTTTGGCAAGCTCTATCAAGCCACCATGCACACACAAAGTTTTCTGTAGCTTATATTTAGTGTCTTGGGAACACCATTCATCTTATGTAAAGATTTTTTGTGTGTGAAACTGATGATATAGTGTTCTGTGTCTCAAAAGGGTCTAGCAATGTCATGTTGATGTTACATTCTGGGAGCCTCCTCTACCAGATGTATATTGCAGCCTCCTTCTTTATTTGAAGTGTTCCCGTATATTTTCTGTCATTCTCCTATGTTAGAAAAAAAACACACACACACTGATGCTGAGCTTATAAAAGTGCAGATCAGTTAAAACTTTCATCCTCCAGAAAAATTAATGAAAAGTAAATGTATCTTCTTTCTACGTTTTCTGACTTTAGGATACATTAATTGTATAAAGGAGAGATCCTGCTACCTGCTTACCTACTGAATTACTTGGTGGGTAAAATTGTTTATTAAAGTGTAACTTCACTCAGATGTGCTATTTAATTTATCGGTAGAGCATAGTTATCTAATGGCTTATTACATATGTTAGGAATCCCAGCAATGAAATCTCCTTATGATGGCTCCTGGATTTGGTTACACACATCTCCTACTGCATTCTCTATACTGTAACATAAGTATGAATCCAACAGGGAGAAAAGGATGGCAGGAGTATGTGTTCAGACCTGTGAACTTAAGTGTAGTTATAGATCGGAAACCATTTTGTGATTTAACTCTTCAATTTTCACCAAGTACCAGCTTGAACCAATGTAACCTTTGGTCTTCCTATATAAAGATGAATATTTATATAGGAATTATTTTGAATATTCCCCAGTGGCATATATGAGAAAGAATATATACTGTATATATAAGACTATACAGAGTATGTGAGTAACTCACTTATTCTATCTATAGTCTAAGTATAATTGTAAAACACACAATGCTCAGCATCTCCTTGGAGTATTTCACAGTCAAAAAGATTGTAGTGATGCTGACTCACTGATCTGTGTCTGCACTGATAAAATATACATAGGGCAGCAGTACACGAAGTTAATGTGTTTACTTCCTCTGTTCACGGCACAAATACCATAAAACAATTGTGATTCATACTGGACGATCTAAAAAAAAAATGTATTCTGCAAATTGAGAATTGAGTTATACCGAAAAAGTGCATTATACATATTGTTGTTTTGCAGTATATGACATTATTTTATCAATAAACCACGTTTAAAAAGAGTTTTCCTAAGAAAATATTTTAAAGAGAAATAATTGAAAATATATATTTAAACAGTTCGTGTTGCCCTTACTCATGTCAACAGCGACAGAATTTCAAAAATGTATATGCTGACAGCCCACTGTGTTAATGCAGCCAAAAACAGGTTGAATTTAATCAAAATATTTATCTTCCGGCTGTTCAGAATCCTACAATAGATAAGCACACTTGTTAACAAAAAACTAAGGGGTCTATTCACGAAGCTGCCGAGGGCAGCCGAGTGAATGACCGATCTGAAGTCAAGTGAGCCGAACACTGTTCGGCTATTCACTTCAGGCTGGTACGGCTAATTTCATCCGTACATCGGCTGAAATCAGCCGTACATCGGCTTGCTTCGTGTGGCTTCGGGTCGGCCGAACATGCTCAGCATGTTCGGCCGAGGGCGGGTACAATGCTAGTTTACTATTGGCTATTGCAATTTGAAATAGCCAATAGTAATGTCCCAATGCTTTTCAATGGGAATTTTTTTTTTTTTCTATTCTGACATCGCATGTCAGAATAAAGAAAAAAAGGCACAGCACTGTTTCTCTCCTTGGCGGCCAGGAGCAGGAGACTCCTGGTGGCGCCAGGGAGAATTTGCTGTTTGGAGATCAGTGTCCCTGGTTAGCAGTTAACCAGGGATGCTGATCTCTCTGAAAGTGGCCGGAGCCAGACGTAAGATCACGGCTGGCTCCGCCCAGCTGTCAGAAGCCAAGCTCGGCCAGCTTCGGCTTTCAGCACGGCTCGGCCGAGCCGATGCATATGCGTTCGGCTCGGCTGAGCCGCTCGACCATGATTGGGAGCTGTACGGGCTATTCATCTATTGTGAATAGCCCTTACAGCAGGCTGTCGGTTCGAATTAACTGATGGACTCCCGTAACCGAAGCTAGCCGAAGGATCGGCTGAAGCTACGTCTAGATCCTTCGGCAGCTTCGTGAATAGACCCCTAACTTTAAAGGGATTTTCCGAATTTGTTAAATGGATATTCAAGGAAATGTTTGCATTTTTTGTAAATCATATGGCCGGTCTTCAGTTCTTGATGATCTTTAACAGGCTCCTCATGCTAAGTTGAACAGCCTATTCTCTCTCCCTATGTCTTCCTGTTCTTTCCTACAGTCACTGAGTAGAAGTTGTGTTAGTAGAAGCACATGGTTTCACAGCCTATCATAGTTTTTATATAGTCAGGCCACTTATGTGCTTTTACAGATGTGAGAAATGAATCTCCAGAGTTCTCTCTGGGTAGACTTTTTTTCAAAGTAAGCAGACAAGATAACTTAAATAGGATATACACTGGTAGATTTTTGAACAAAAGTTAATATGAAAAATCTCATCGGAACATTCAATAATGCCATCAAAGAACTGACGGATTTTGATTGATTCTCATTTTGATTTAACATTGGATTTTGGAATGAATGGAGTTGCCCCAAAGAAAATATTTCCCAACATGCACCTTCGACTTTTGTCGTCACTGTGGTTGAAAATTGATTATCGATTTGACCCCATCAATGATTAAAATGAATGCTCTAAAATTAATTTCATTCATACAAAATTATTCAGTGTATGCCCTAGATACATGAATTTTGTTGACCTCAAATAAAACTTGGGACTCAATATTTCACTCCAATTTATTGTTGCTAGAATTAACTCTGCCTTCAAAAGACAAATCATTTTATTTAATGTTTTATAGATCTTTAAATAATAAAAAATATACTGCACTAGAAGAGTAATTTGTGTGCTCTCATTACTTCTCACACATGTGAATGGAAGCACCCCTGTATGAGTTAGGTCAGCATCATGAGTGCCTAACCAGGGGATGAGAAGCGGCCTCTTCTACCAACATCAAATCAGAAGTACATGTTGACCTCAAATTATGTCAACAATGTATGGTAAGTTGGCCCCTATGTTTATTTTGAAGTGAGAATTAAAGAAGCGCTGTTCACACCTCTTGTTCAGTTTTATACACAAGCCTGGCAAGAGTATTGAGCAGCTGCAAACAGAGGAAAGGGCGAGCACAGTGTAGAATGCAGAATAAGGTCAGTAATGTGGCTGGATGCATAAAAACCCTAATATTATTATAAAATGCCATGTTGTACATTGAAGACCATTTCTGCTGTCCTGACATTTTGGGAAGGTGCGCCACTATACAGTACAGAAACTATTATACCATTATCACGTACCTGAGGCTGAGACTGGAAGATGGGGAGGCGCCTCTTGCGGTTCGCGTCCTGCGACCCCTGGAGTTTGGAACAGAAGGGCGCAGGGCAACGAGGAGCACGAGTGCCGAAGACTGGAAACGAACACTGCGTGGGAGCAGCTGAGAAGAGAGGTCAGGAAGCCAAGGTCAAATCCAGTCGGGCAGGCAAGGTACAAAATCGTAAGGCAATCTCAAGGTCCAGGAAACAGGCCGGGGTCAAGGGCTGGCAGCAAGCAAGAGAGTAGTCCAGGGCAATCCAAGTCAGAGGCAGGCTTTAAACAATACAGGAACACAGGATACAACACATCAAGCTGACAAGACCATCAGCAATGAAAGAGAGGCTGACTCCTCCTTAAATAGTCCCAGGATACTGACAGCATTGCCATACAGAGAACATAGAAGAATGTAAGTTGATTCATATAATATGGATTATATTTCACATATCCTTAATAGGAAAATACAATTTCTTTACTGTTCTCAATTTTCCACTGCAACTCTTCACCTCTTTATTTAATGTCATAAAGCAAGGAATTGATGTGATAAAAAGGTAAATTTCACTTTGGATGAAAGTAACATATTTTAATTAAATCAACCAATCGACTGCATGTAATGTTTGTGGCAGAATCACAGACATCCATTACAATAATTGGAGCTTGGCATTCTGGAATAGTCCCATGCTCCAGTTCCCTTGCTTTAATAAATCAGAAAGGAAGCCAAACACCGAGGGAGCACAGTATATGGAATGGAGTCTGATGATACAACCTGTTACACTTCAGAACTACCACCAGGTACACAGACACCAGATTACAAGCACATTTACAACCACAGAAAGCAATTCAAATATATAAATCAATATATATATAAATAGAAATGAAGAAAGAAGAAAACAAAACAAGTCAGTGCATTGGAATTGAGGAGTAGTTGTGTAAACTAAATATAAAGCAGTTTTTTGCACTATTTGGTCATTTCTATGTAGGACTTTTAAGTACCGTATATATACTCGAGTATAAGCCGGCCCGAATATAAGCCGAGGGTGGGAAATGAGGAAGCTACTGGTAGATAGATACCAATAAAATTACATTAATATTTATTTAAAAGAAAAATAACCTAGCTCTGTAAGTGGAAAAGGGGGTACAGGGCTACATACAGATCATTTAATACATTCATGTTAGTATAATTGTAAATGTATTGTCTGCACTGTATTAGCAGTATATACTCTATATAGAGTATATACTGCTAATACAGTGCAGACAATACATTTACAATGATCCTCTGCTAACATGAATGGGTTAAATGATCCGTAGTACATGATATGTAGCCCTGTACTATGGATCATTTAACCCATTCATGTTAGCAGAGGATCATTGTAAATGTATTGTCTGCACTGTATTAGCAGTATATACTCTATATAGAGTATATACTGCTAATACAGTGCAGACAATACATTTACAATGATCCTCTGCTAACATGAATGGGTTAAATGATCCGTAGTACATGATATGTAGCCCTGTACTATGGATCATTTAACCCATTCATGTTAGCAGAGGATCATTGTAAATGTATTGTCTGCACTGTATTAGCAGTATATACTCTATATAGAGTATATACTGCTAATACAGTGCAGACAATACATTTACAATGATCCTCTGCTAACATGAATGGGTTAAATGATCCGTAGTACATGATATGTAGCCCTGTACTATGGATCATTTAACCCATTCATGTTAGCAGAGGATCATTGTAAATGTATTGTCTGCACTGTATTAGCAGTATATACTCTATATAGAGTATATACTGCTAATACAGTGCAGACAATACATTTACAATGATCCTCTGCTAACATGAATGGGTTAAATGATCCGTAGTACATGATATGTAGCCCTGTACCCCCTTTTCCACTTACAGAGCTAGGTTATTTTTCTTTTAAATAAATATTAATGTAATTTTATTGGTATCTATCTACCAGTAGCTTCCTCATTTCCCACCCTCGGCTTATATTCGGGACGGCTTATACTCGAGTATATACGGTATATCTAAACCCAAAAACACAAATGTATATATTTCAGCTTACCAGTTCTTAGATATGGTAGCTGCATTAGTTTTACTTAGACTTGTTTCCTTTATTTTCACCTGATGGTTCTGCCAGTACCACGCTTCCTGCCCTAATGTGACAACGCTTAGTCACTGTACTTTATCTATTGTCACCCTAGGCTGTTCTCCTGATTTTGACTACAAAAACATCCCCCTCTCCTCATCTCTGTTACATAGTGAGGAGTTGTTTTGTAGTTACAGAATATACAGAATATAGCTAGGAAAGCTGATAACATTGTTTGAAATTTTAGTTCACTAGAAGTTACAGGGACACAGGAATTCCGACAGGATCAACAGGTATTTTTCTGTATTCACAGAAAATGTATTTAACTTAAAAATGAAAACTAATGAAGCATCACATCTAATACTTTTAAGCTGCAATAATTTATCATTTTTATTCTTGGGTATATGGTTTGATGCCATTGACAATGAAGGCACAGGACCTAGTACTACAACTAAAACAGAATTTGTTGCGAAATATGAAATTATGGATGGGGCACCTGTAAAAGGAGAGTTTATTCCCATCCAGCTGTTTCTGACTCGTTATGATCCTACACCCACATTCTACACTAAACTTTCTGCGGGTCTGTATGTAATTCCACTTGTTCATATATAAATACAAAGTGCTTTTGGTGAAACACTGGACCTTTCTCAAACTAGCATTTTATATAACTCGAACATGCATCAAGATAAAACAGGTGTCTCACTTTATTTTCATGCAAGTTAGAATTATGTAAATGTAAACAAGAGCTTTATTATTTGTATGCCATATCCACTTTATTGCATCGTTCATCTTGCTGGAATTCCATCTTTATTTTGTTTTGAACAGACAGGTCTTGCATCACTGTGAATCATACCCAAATTTATAGGATTCACTTTGGAAATGAAGGCTTTATTAAACATTTTGAAGACTTCACTGTGTGTGGTCATTTTATTTAATGCTTTTCTAAGTCACATGTGCCACCTTATTTTATTTTTGCATTTCATTTACATTTTGTTTTTTATTTTTTCATTGTTGTTAACTGACAGTGATGGAATAGGTTTACCATATAAATAAACATTTTGTGTCTGAGACAGTAAGTCCAATTACTGTATGTATAACAGCCACTAGGTTTAGAGTTGCCACATTTTAAACTTAAAGTTTCATATATCGTTATCTAATCTAGCACTCTCTGTATGCATCACTCAGATATCTGCAGATCATGATCTTCCATTGAGAATGTCTGGGTGCTGTGGTCCTCGCTTTTGGCTCATTACCATGAATGGCAGGCTCATTGGATAGTATTAAGGCTTAAAGGATGAAAATGGGAGCGACCAGACTCCCAACTCATTCCCCAGTTAAAAAAATGTATTCTAGGTACCCAGGCATTGATAGGGTTTACGCTGAATGAGAGCTGACTTGCAGGTATGTAGAGGTGCTCAGTTAGTCCTTCTAACTCCTTGGATATCTTCTTATAGATGGCGGAGTACTGGACACACCTAGAGAGGAGCATATAGAATCTGAGCAGTCCAATCTGTAAAGTGACTGTGAATGTTACCAGAGGGAACAACTGTGTATATTGGACCTATCTACACAGTGTACGCAAAGCAAGGCAGTACTTGTGGAGTGAGCCCGCAGTAGTTCTGCACTAAATCGGACATGTTGCTATCCCCTCTCTCTACACTTATAAATTACTGTGATACTTTACTTCTGTGCTCAGAAACTTGTCCTTGATGAAGTGCCACTTGTACATTATATAAATCCAACAAACCTAAAATTAGGGTTGGAATATTGAAAGCTTGACAGCATTCACAGGTATACCTGTAAACATTTCAGGACTTTAATATGAAGATATTTAAGCAAATATAAATACACCATTTAGCCAACCTATCAATTTATTATATTTTAAAATACTGCTAGTATTACTGCCTGAAATATGTTTCTATTAAACTTCTATTGTGCCCATGCACAGAAGAAGTTAGGCTAATAGTGAGAGGTTTTGCATGGTCAGCCAATTGGGGTATGTGGCATTGCATAGTGTCATCAGTCTAATGTTTTCAAGAATTCTTGCAGTTCTGGAGTGTGTTCAGTCAAACTTCAGTCAAACAGCCTTTGGCTGCTATATGTGCTATTGTGAATAGCCCATGCAGCAGCCCTTCAGTTCAACTTAACCGAAGGGCTCTGGCGGCTGTAGAGAGCCGAAGAATCAGCCGAAGCTACGGCTGTATCCTTCAGCTCAATAGTGAATAACCCCCATAGAGCTTGGATTAAAAGTACAATTACTGTTTAAGTTCCTGTTTCCTATTTGCAGATGAGACAAAGCTATGAGGAATAAAGTCCTAACATAGTGGGTGATTTACTAACCTAAACACACGCATGCACTAGGTGCGTGTGATTTTTACACAGAAAAACGTATTTATCAACCAAAAAGTCTCTAAAAGCATATTTCCACTAATGCCATATATGGAAAAATCATGCACATAATGCATATATAATGCTGCTTCACAGTTTAGACAAAAATGGTTAGCTCATGCATTTACATTCCTGCATTCATCAACGCAAGCAACACAATGTAGAGCTAATTTTACACAACATCACCTTGCAATTCATGCAGGGCTTTGCACAACACACCTGCTGGGTGTGTACACACTACAAAGGTTTCTCGATTCCACCAATAGATCATGCTGGGAGGGAACGCACTACAGAGGTATATACTTGTTTGTGGTGTGTTTATAAGGTTAGTAAATCAACCCCAAGATGTCTCTAACTTACAAGCAGATCTAAATGCACCATTTGATTGTTCAACTACGTGGCAAATGAGGTTTATTGTTAATAAATATATAACGTAATGTAATGTATAAATCAGCACAGTGTATAACTACATTAATAGGAGCAAAGTTATTCACAAGTTAATAATTATTATTAACTCCAGGTATTTATACATAGAGCACATTCACATAATTCCCTGATCTCAAGGAGCTTACAATCTAAGGTACCTATCGCATATACATACAAGGGCCGATTTAGATAGGAGCCATTTAATCTTCCAGCAAGTCTTTGGAGTGTGGGAGGAAACTGGAGTTCCCCCGAGGAAACCCACGCAAGCACAGGGAGAACATGCAAACTCCTTGCAGATAGTGACCTGAATACAAAATGTGTACAAAAACAACTAATGAAAGAAAAATCAACAACCCCCCACCCAGACACACACATAACATACACGTACACCATATTGTGGTGTACGCCATGCACATGCACTGCAGTGCGTTGTTAGAACGCATCGCAGTGCATGATTTTCTTTTTAAAAAAACATTAATTAAACTGTGGCAGTGCATGGCAAAGCTTTTTGACACATTCCTGTGCGATGTGATAACTTGTGTTGCAATTAAATATACACTTGTATCATTTTATCACAACACAAACACCAGCACAGCGCAAAAATGATGTTTAACATAAGTTACTCCTACGTTTTTTTACCTTTTTGCAAAAAGGCGCAATTTAAAATATGCAAATATTTGTTATTTATTAACTCAATACAGTTTTATCTTTTGGAATTAGTTGGAAAATATTTTTTGGGTGTGCACTGATACTGATTTAGTACTTTATCAATTGAATTGTGTATTTTTATCGGTTAAATATTAATTTGAAAAACATTTGCGCAATTATTGCAGGGCCTACAAATCTAGTTGTCTTTTTATTCTACCGGGCCTGTGCTTTCAGAAAATATATGGTTTGTGGGATCTTTTACAAACACTAGCAACGCAGCAGTTGAAAATCAAATCAATGGGAACAATGGGAACAATTGCAAAAATGGTGTGGCCAGCTCAAGTGCAAAGTGTTCCAGAGGGCTTGGCAGCGAAAGGGTTAGTTCAAATATCAAAAGGAAATCACTGTTTATATATTTATTCAGACATGCATTTCCATTTAAGTAAGTACATATCCTTAAAATAAGAAAATAATGGTACTGTACTAATCTAAAATGAATTTGACCTAAACCAGTGTATTCCATGTGTCACTAAAAGCTATATTGCCTAATGTCACAAAATGGTATTGATTTGCTTTGAAAATGTCACATGCTATCATACCCAATTTCTGTAGACCAGTGACGCACTAGAAACTAACATATTTCTTTGCTTTCCAAATAAATAGCGTGATTAAACAGAAATCTTGTTGAATTACTTATAATTCAAAATAGGAAGTAGCAATTTATTACTTTCTGCACACAAGACATAACGTACTCTAGCCATATATAGTCTGATAGTGATGTGCTTATGACAATCCGGCAACTATAAAGCCATGAAAGATAAGTAGAGCCAGTGTTGGTAATCCTAATTCTGGCACAGAAAGATTTTTCAACATGTTGAAAATTAGTGTGGCTGTAGAAATGGAACAAAACCCATCTCCATTTGTGTCTAGCCAAATCAAAGATTTGGTTAGCGGGCTCGTGCACTGGTACATCAGATGAATGCAATAGTGCATTCACCACAAGGTAACCACACCATGACACTATTTACAAATGTATCTTTTATTTCCTTCAGGGGCCTGCATGGTAGATTTTTGTGGTCCTGAATGCATAATATATTCAACATCTGTCTAAAAGCTTTGTTGATGCATTCTGTGTTACGTCACCACTGCTTGGTTTTCAAACTCAGGACTTTCTATCAGAGTTCTTGATTATTGGTATAAGTCTCAGCAGATTCTACCAGCCTTACCCAGCAGTTTCATAGGAGACTAGATCTAGTTCAGACTTGATCATACTGAAAGTGAATCCTAACTCTAACTGGATGTTTTAAAATACTGCTTTCCCCTTTTTACATTTACTTTTTTATTTTTCTTTCCCTCCAGCCTTCTTCAGCTACTTCCTATGTATGTGCACATGCTCCAGTGACTGCAGGCTTCCTGATGGTGTCAACAGGTGAACATGTCTGCAAAATGTGTGTTGGCATGGCCACTTGAAATCTCTATCAGGAGCACGTGTGGCAGACTGACAATACAGAAGCACAGTTAGTTATAGACTGTCCTTCTTATTCTCACATTATCCTAGGCACATCATCGGTGCTTTGCAATGATTTAGTATGTCTTTGTACATTTTTGCCACATAGTCACTGACAGATATTTGCAACAGGCAAATTAGAATTGGCAGTGAAGTTGCAAATGACAGGGACAGAGTTATAAGATAAAGTTTTTTTTTTGTTCTCTGTGTACTTCAAACACTTACAGCTCTGAAAATCACTCTGGGTATTTAAAAAAATAATAATTTGCTGTTTGTCAGTAATAACTATCAACTGTGTTGTATCTTAACATTGTATTCTTTATGCTTTAGACCACAGTAAAAACAAATAATTCTGTAGTGTCTACATCGTAATCAGGAATGCATTCTGCAATGCACATTTGCCTAAAGTTAGGAAAAAGGTAAACAATAATAAAAATCAGAAATAGATAATCCGCGCTTCTGGAAAGGAGACTAAAGTGGAAATGTATAATAAATTAAGACCTAAAGCCGCTCTAGAAAGAGGATAGAGGAATCCTATCAACAATCGAGAAATAAAAATCATGTTCCAATTTTTTTTGTACACCACTGTTCATATGAAAATTGAACCATTGCATTCCACCAGACATATTAGTCTGCAGTGAAAATAGCTATTATGCTTATAGGATCTAAACCAAATTCAAACATGCAGTCTACAGCATACATTTGTCTAAAAGTTTTAGTAAAATTGTAAAAAGCCGAAAAAATTAAGACAATATGCTTCAATGACTGGTATTTATAATGCATTGCTATTTATTCTGCAAAATGGTCCTACAGAAATGTAAGTGTTGTATTCTTAAATGTAGAATAAAAGAAATATTATTATTATTGTAGCAGTGTCAATTTCTGTCATGCAATTACTAACACACACTTGCCTACCAATTCCATTACTGCTACTTAAAAGTAAAGTAAATAAATAGTACATGTGTTGGAGCTGCCATAGAGCCAGTAGTCCAGAGCTATAAAAGTGATTAAGGTAGTATACCAGTAGAGAAACTTATGACTGCAATTTTGAGTGAGGTGTTTCCTATCGTACAATGTTTTGCGGCTGTAAACTCTGTTAACATTGGAATTAATTGTGGACATTCTGGAGCACAAGTGAGATTACAGGTGAAACTCGAATAATTAGAATATCGTGCAAAGTTCATTTATTTCACTAATGCAACTTAAAAGGTGAAACTAATATATGAGATAGACTCATTACATGCAAAGCAACATAATTCAAGACGTGATTTGTCATAATTGTGATGATTATGGCTTACAGCTCATGAAAACCCCAAGAACCCCAAATCCACAACCTCAAAAAAGTAGATTATTACATGCAATCAATAAAACAAGGATTGTACATAGAACAATATCGGACCTCTGAAAAGTACAAGCATGCATATGTACTCAGTACTTGGTTTGGGCCCCTTTTGCAGCACTTACTGCAATTACTTTTGCACGATATTCTAATTATTCGAGTTTCACCTGTATATTTGTGTGGTTTGAGGATAAGCAGTTTAGCTCTGAATCTGTTATAACACCTGCTACTTAGGGACTTTGCAATAACTGTCTGCCATCTTTTCAATTGTAATAAAGCTGAAGTGTAGTGAATGTGTATAATACCTTCCCGTTTTCCCACCTCCCCCCTGATCAACATGCAATTAGCAATTTTCAATCAAAGTATTTAGTTTTTTTTTTTTAAATACCTGTTTTCAGACAGTGCTGCAGACTTTAGCTGTGCAGTTGACATGTAAGCTGGCAAAAAAATAAGTTTTGGTTCCTTTTGTTTCAGATTTTGTTCGTTATTTAGTTTTTGGGGATTCGGGTCCGAAAGTCAATACGTTTCATTATTCGGATTCGGACAAATCTGTATTTTTCATTAATTTTGGATGATTTAAATGATAAGTATGAACGAACCTTTGTTGCAGAAAAATGAAATTAACGTTACATTTTTTTCTTTTTTACTTTTGACGCTTTTGACACTCCACAGGAACCAATTCATTATTTTAATAGGGACCCCACACTCTTTTTTGTTTTTTCTGGCATTGGGGTCCCCCCTAAAATTTCTACCAGACCTAAAGTGTGTGGTATGAATTGGTATGGGGGGAACTGCACACTGTTTTTATTGTTATTGTCCTGTGGTCCATTTCACGTTTGACAGTCCACAGGAACAATAAAAAAAACAGTGTACGCCCCCCCATTCATATCACAACCTTTAGGGGTGTGGGGTTCCTACCTAAAATCTCCTTACCAGACCCTTGATCTGAGCAGAGAGAAAAGTTTAGTACAGTATACCACATTTTATTGTTACTTTTTTTTTGGAGGGTCAGTCCCTCCAAATCAGGGACATTTGGGAGCTATGGTAGCACTGTAATAGGTGATGTAACAGAAAATAAGTAGACAGGTTTTCAAAGCTGGATTTTCATCATGGAGGCTGCAGGCACTTTAAGCAAAAGCCTTTTTCTACTATGATCATACATTTTCCACAGACCATTTTCTTGTTTTATTAGTTCCAACTTGTCTTAAAATATTGTGACAATGTAGAAATAAGCCTGTATGAGAGATTACTCTGCTTACATTGAAAACTGGAAAGATATGTAGCAAATAACTACATAGGTGCTTTTTGGGCCTAATCATAATGCCAGTCCTGCAGCTTTCCATCCTTGTCCCTGAGTGCATGAAGTATACGCATAACGTGTTAGCAATGTTACATTACATCAGAGAGAAAAAAAATTTATTTATTTGATTTACAAAGTATACTTGAGGGTCTATTAATAAATGTTTTTACATAAGATTCACATAACTTTCATCCAACATTTAGCCCTGGTTCACACCTAGTCGTTTTTGAGCAGTTCGAAAAGCGCTTCTAACTGCCCAACACAAGAAATCTCCTGATTTTCAATAGCCCTGGTTCACACCTAGCAGGGAAATGCCAGAAGCTTCTTTGGGCAGTTAAAAGCACTTTTCCTCCCCATAGACTTCATTGGAAATGCCCAAAAAACCATGCAACAGAAACATGCTGCACATTTTTGTGAGCATTTTTGTGCGTTTACACACGCGTTCTTCTATTGCCCACAATGGTTTATGAGCTGCCAATCAAAGCATGCATCTTTATGTAAGCGCGTTAAAAAGTGCATACAAATGTGCACAATGCACACATAACTGCATGCTGCTAATGCGCGTATAAAAGCGCAAAAACGGTGCCGCCTAGGGGTAAACCAGGGCTTATGTTGCTAGTGTAATGTTGTTCATAAAAAAGATTAAATAGACTGCAGGAAAGAAGATTTGTAACTTCAGGTAAAAAGCTTAACTGTCGCTTCTTGAAGAAGTGGTCATGGGGACTTCTTAAGTTGTGATTGTTTTGTTAGGTGATGCACCTGTTTCAGACAGACTCAGGACAAGAGCAGATGTAATCAGTTACAAACTTTTGCAAAACACTCGCAATTGGGAAAATAGCCAAAGCTCTGGTCAAAACAGGCGCACATGTTAAAAGGTGCAGCTAAATAGATTTGCGCTTAAAAAGAAATGATCTAAGAGGCTAAAACTGTCGCAATTGCTTTGATAAATTCCCTCCATTGAATATAGCAACCTTACTTTTTTTTAATAGTAAAGCCTGAACCCACCATGAGAAGGTATCCAGACTGATACATGTTTACCATTGCTCATTCTAATGCTCATATATAAATTGTTATTAGGCCAGAAAATTTAAGTAATGTGCAGAAGTTTCTTGCTTTGGACAGTTGGTACACCTTTATATTTTAAGGCTCACCAGATCACCTTGTGTTTAATCTCATTCCTCTCACAAAAAGGTGCAATTTGGTATATAAGCACCTAAAAAGTTATCTCATTTTACGGCCACACATAGTCTGCATTACACTCCTTAAAATGGGCTTGGTTATATCCCTACTAGTATTAGAACTGTGGATATGTTTTCAATGCTTGAAGATGCAACATTGATGAAAATCACCAGTTTTTTTGCCTACATGTTTTGTGGGAAGGAAGCCTTACTATGCACACTATACGCCCCTTCCTCACCAATAAAACCACAAAACTACTCATCCACTCACTTGTTATCTCTCGTCTTGACTATTGTAACTCCCTCCTCATTGGCCTACCTCTACACAGATTATCCCCCCTTAAATCTATCATAAATGCTGCTGCTAGACTTATGACCTAACCAACTGCTTAGTGTCTGCAACCCCCCTCTGCCAATCCCTCATCTGGCTTTCAATAGCCCAAAGGATAAATACAAGATATTAACAACCACTTACAAATCTACAACTCGGCCCCCGGCTATATCTCAAACCTTGTCTGAAAGTATCATCCTAACTGTCCCCTCCGCTCTTCCAAAGACCTCCTGCTTTCCAGCTCCCTCGTCAACTCCTCCCATGCTCGCCTCCAGGAATTCTCTACCGTCTCTCCCATCCTCTGGAACTCTTTACCGCAACCTGTGCGACTATCTCCCACTCGGACTGCCTTTAGATAATCCCTTAAGACTCATCTCTTCAGGGAAGCCTATCCCACCTCAAACTAAGCAACCACTGAACCATCACGTTCTTAAACAATTCATCCCCACACAGCAACCTCCTCATGTATCACTGTCCCCTCCCTTCAGATTGTAAGCCCTAATGGGCTATATCATCTTGTTTTGTATTGTATTGTGATTATAATGTCTTCCTTATATTGTAAAGCTCTGCACAAACTGTTGGCGCTATATAAAGCCTGTATAATAATAATAATAATGATGCACACCCTGCATTTGGTCATGTGATCTGGGATGTCACATAATCAAGCTCAGGGAACATGTGGGAAATTCCCTCTGCTTTACGCTAGCCCAATGCTGCTTCCCTGCACAGCTCTGCCCTGGTTTATGGAAATTTTACCCCTCCACTCATCATGCTCTGCATTATAAGTATGTGTAGATGCGAGAGGCAACAAAAGGAAGTGACCTGAAGTGTAATATAGGGTTGGCAAATTGTGATTACCCAAACATTTGTACTAGAGGCACAGGCTTCTGCTGCAAAGCCATTTTGTAAACAACTGTATTAGGATTGATTGGGTTGTAATGTAAACTGATTGGATAGGGACCCCTAAGGACTTTGGGCTTGACTAATCCCTTTGTGTTCCCCCAAATGCCAACCTTGGTCTCAGAGTGAAATATCCCTTCAGTGTGACAGAAAATGTATGCATGGTCAAAAAGGATGAAAAACTCATAACAACTATATGTGAAACATGTTTAGTTATACATAAAAACTCCCAAGTGCACTATCCCTAACAAAGCCACAGGTTAAACAAACATAAATAGAGTAGTTATTGTCCTATAACTGAAAAAGCAAGAGAATAACTTTTTTGTTGAACTGACAAAAACAAACAAATCTAGAATGCTTTGAGCAACTTTGGAAAGAAGAAAAAGGATTTCCCCTACAGTCAAGAAAATTATATTGCAAAATCATTCTGTTTTGATTGTATTTCATATTACAAACAAATGCACACAGAAAAGAAGCTTGAGGGGTTTAATAAATGCAAGCCTCAGCTGTAAGCACATCGCCCCATTTGTCTCAAAGTTAAACAGGAGAGTTAAAGCTGCCAGATATTAATAGCTTGATATCCTTCTTCCCTTGCAGCTGCAATATAATATGCCACACACCAATACTTGGTACTTGCAATTCCTTGCATGAAGTTTCCAATATTGCTCTCAGCACTTAAACACAGAAAGCACACACTGAGGTCCTACCAAGAAATTAACTATTGAACAATCCCCTCTGGATATATTTCATATTTCAGTAACTTGTGAGTGAATGGACATGCCTTGGGCCACTGACTACTGCTTAGGCATAAAGGGATCATACTATACACAAAACAATATATATATATATATATTCTGTATTATAAAATAATATTCCTTACCGCAGACCATTACATATGCTGTTATACTATTGCAAGTCATATCATTGTGGGTTTTATCCAAATTGCATAATTACGCATGCAATAACATGCTCATGTATATTAGGAGCCTTAGCACATAGTATCATGCTGTGTAAAGGTGAACCCTAGCCCCAAGACATCTCCTTGTTATCTCCCAATCATTCAAATGTCTTACAAACCATAACAAATTGTGAGCAGCAAAATCTATTCTAACAAATGATTATGATGATTCCTCTAGAGAAATTAAGATGTAAGACAAAAAAATGTTAAATTATATTACAGAAGGGTCCCTGCAGGTTATAGGCCGGTAGCAGTGGATACATGTGCTACCAGTTTTGACAGAACACTGTTAATGTTTGCAAATTTATAAGAAAATACACACTCACACATTGGACCATTAAAAGGGGTATTCACAAAGCTGCCCCAGCAGCCGAGTGAATAACCGACCCGAAGTGAAGTGAGCCGAACGCTGTTCGGTTATTCACTTCAGGTGTGTACAGCTGATTTCAGCCGTACATCGGCTTGCTTCTGCTGGCTTTATGGTAACGAGCAGAATAGAAAAACAGTTAAAAAAGTTAAAAAAATAGAAAATGATTCGGCGGAGCTAGCAGTGACAGCTAGCTCCACCCAATTGTTTTCTATTGGCCGGGACCAGCTGTTATTGCAATGAGAGCTCGGCGGAGCCAGCGGTGATATCAAAGCCGGCTCCGCTATACACCCCACATGCAGAGATCACACAGCAGGCCGGGGTACCTGCCATCTGTCGTCCGGCTGCAGAGGGAGTGTGGGAGCCAGCAGAGCCGCATTCTCTGACCGGGGGGAGGAGGAGGGGCGGGGGGTGCCCCCAGCAGCTCCGCCCACTGTTTCCACGCCGGGATTATGTTGGTGCCACTAGGAGAATGCTGCTGAATGGAGAGGGGGCACTGATGGATGGAGGCCATGAACGGGGCTGCATGTGTTCCCCTGCCCTGGTGGTAGGCAAGGTACCACGTTCCTGGGACTGGCAGGCTGCGCTATGGATGCCTGCTGCTGGCTGCAGTATAAGTAGAGCTGGCGCTCACCGAGCTGCCCGAGGGCAACCAGGGGACGCTAAACTGTCTAATGGCTCGGCCGAGTTCTCATTGTAGTGACAGTTCAGTGTTCCCTGGTTACCTAGTAACCAGGGGACACTGAACTGTCTGTCATAAGAGCTCAGCGGGGCTGGCCTTGATATCACTGCCGGCCGCGCTGAGCTCTCATGACAGTTCAGCGTCCCCTGGTTACTAGGTAACCAGGGGACGCTGAACTGCCATTATACACTGAGAACTCGGCGGAGCCACCGTGATCTAATTGTAATGACAGATCAGCGTCCTCTGGTTACCGAGTAACCAGGGGATGCTGAACTGTCATTGCAAGTGGCCAGAGCCAGCCATGAGATGACGGTTGGCTCCGCCCAGCTGTCAGTAGCAGACTTCCGGCTGGCTAATGGCCAGCCTTTTGGCCTGCTTCGGCTTTCACTTCGGCCCAGTCGTGCCGAAGCATATGCCTTCGGCTCGACTGAGCCGCTCGGCCAACTTCGGGAGCTGTACGGGCTATAGTGAATAGACCCTACAGCAGCCCTTCGGTTCTACTGAACTGAAGGGCTCAGTCGGCCGAAGCTAGCCGAAGGATTAGGCGGAGCTATGGCTAGATCCTTTGGCAGCTTTGTGAATAACCCCCATAGTACTATGTGTCCCCAGTTATGAATGAACAGGCTGTGATTTGCATCACAGCCTGTTCATTCATGAATTTCTGAATGGGGAGTAGCACTGGGAACTATAGGCCGGTCAGTCTAACATCGGTAGTTTGTAAAATGCTAGAGGGCATAATAAAGGATTATCTGGTAGAATTTGTTCAGGAAAACGGGATAGTTAATGACAATCAGCATGGGTTCAG
>NW_017306334.1:2637321-2649885 GCF_000935625.1 Nanorana parkeri
AAAAAAATAATATATATATATATATACTTTTTATAGATACTTACAATACATATGCTTTTCATTTTTACGTAAATTGTCCCTTTGGACAAAAGAGTTAACATGGAGAACATCCTTTAATGTGTTAAGATCTTCTGCCATTTTTACTATGCAGCCCTTAAAAGCTTCATTTAACTCAAGCTAGAATAAGATGTGCAATTGGCAGGAGAAAGAATATTTGGTCTCAAACAGTGTTTAAAATATCCTTTTTACATCATGTGATCGGCTAATTGAAACCAACCACAGAGCAGTTGATTGATCCCAGCAAGTGGGCAAAAAAATAGATAATTTCTTGCACCATCTAAAACTCATGATCGGCTATTGTGCCGCAGTGTTTGTAACACATCTGATCCATTAACATAGCAGTTCATTACGATTACAATTTGACAAACGTGGGCTATGTGCAACACTGTGAGATAATCAACTCTACAAGGATAATCTGCTGATACTCACCATTAACACGTAATGTAAATATTAATAAAAAAATAGGATAATCTAATTTAATATGTTAAATATAAAAAGTATTCATATTATTAGTGCATGCTACATTGACTAGGTATTATTATTTATAGTTGCAATGCGGTCTTTAATGCCCCACTACGTTTGTAAATGAATAGTGTGTTCAATATAAGATGGGACATTTGTCTGTGTAATTCAAAGATGCTTATCAGGTATCTGGGGGGAGAACACTCAGACTGTAATTATTGCCTCAGCAAGATATAAAATGATTCTCCAACTATTATTATACAGTATAATACACCATGCGGGAAGGGGGGGCATGAGAACCACTGCAGAACAACACTGCTTAAACTGGTGGTATGATGCTAGCTACCCACAGCTATGGTTTTATAAGCTGATTCTGCCTCAAATGACTTACCTCTCCATGGTAAAAACGTTTTTTTTCTTTAGGCTTTATGCCTCGCCATTGAAGAATTCCTGGTGTTTGTTTTAATTCTTTAGGTGTTTTATCGATGCCTTTTTTAGGTTGTTAAACATGAGACCGTTTCTACATAGAACACATAGTGGGCACTCTTTTTGATTTTTGTAAGCTTTATTAAAGCCAAAAAGAAACAGTAGTATTTTTTTAGACTAAGACCAACTAGCACTAGATTTTACAGTCTTATCTAAGTAATTCCTTCTGCACAACCCTAACCCTTGCATGTGCTCTAAAAACCCTTACATGTCTGTGCTATCACTCAGAGGTGTGCTATCCAACTGGCCAATGATCAGCTGATTTCACGCTTGGACACAAAGTGGTGACTCATACCAAACACATGCATGACCTAATCTGGGTCCACACCCATAGTTTTAAAAAACACTCTAGTTCAAATTCCAGGGGTGAGTGCTATGTATAAGTAGGGTATACACAGTTCAAATTTCATATCAAAGAAGTCATTTTCAAAATGTTTGTTTGAATATCTATCAATTAGTATATTGCAATCGACAGATGAAAATGGCAATGTTGCCAAATGTTTTCAAAGGAACATGATAAAAAAAAATTCTTGATCAAACAAATTTCTAACAGTGGCTGTGGTTTTCATTTGAAAACTCTATTCATTCCAAAATGGAATGTTAAAAATGACAATTGGCAAGTTTCTGATGCTAATATCGAATGCTTTTCTTAGATGCAGGTGAGTGTTTTAAGATGTCCTTTCCCACCCCCACTCGTGCGCGACGCCCAGCACGCGCACAAGTGGAAATACTATGTTAAATGTAAACAGCCGGTGAAGGCTGTTTAAATACAAGGGTTCCGGCATCTGTAGAGACACCTGATCGCTTTTATTTTGTGCAGGTGTGCAGCCCACCCACCGCCGCCACGCATTACATCACTTCCGCATTCAGCTATCATTCCCAGCTACAGAAGCCGGGGAGAAGCTGGTGAAGCAGATCTCTGGGGGTCCCTAGGTGACATTAGGGGTCTTGGAGACCCCTGATGTAACCATACAGAGGACCTTTCACGTAAATTGGCTATCACATTGGGGAATTCTTAGCCCCCTATGTAATAGCAATAAAGTCAGGTGTAAAAAAATTGTAAGTTTACAAAAATTAAAGAAGCATAAAATCAAATAACCGTATTTTTCCGTGTATAAGACGCTACTTTTTCTTAAAAATGTTTACCTAAAAATTGAGGGGCGTTTTATACACGGGGGGCCGAGAGGAGAACCGCGGTTGCGAAACTGCCGAAACTGCCGATACCTCTGCAAACTAGCCTCACAAGTGAAACTTTGGATTGCAGAGACAAGATAACAGTTTTCCTCCAATCATAAACCTTATGTACCTGACGTCAGCTGTTGCTGGGGAGAGCGTGTAGCCAGTGCCCAGAGCGGTAATGTCGGAGCATTCTGTGCCCATAAAAATGTCAGAAAACAAAAAAATACCGGTAAAGCGGCTGTCTTACTCTGCAAAATTTAAACTGGATGTAATCAATTATGCAAAAGAGCATGGAAATAGAGCTGCAGAGAGAGAATTTGGACCTCCTCCCACTGAGTGTATGATCAGACAATGGAGAAAACAGGAAGAACAACTCCTTAAGATGCCCAAAAAGAAGAAGGCATTGAGAGGAAGACCAGCAAAATGGCCAACCTTGGAGCAGAGGCTTAAGACTTGGATTTTGGAGCAGCGCCAGAGTGGCTTATGTGTGTCAACCAAGCTTATTCAATGTCAGGCAAGAATGTTTGCAAGTGAAATGAAGATTGTTGATTTTACAGGAAGGGCAAAATGGTGCTTCAATTTCATGAGGAGAAAACGCAAACAAAGTTAGAACAGAAAATGCCACCAGTTTATGAAGAGAAAATCCAACAGTTTCACTCCTATGCCATACAACTTCGTAAAAAATATGATTTTAAACTAAGTCAGATTGCAAACATGAATGAGGTGCCTCTCAATTTTGATGTACCTGTTGATGTGGAAGGAATCAAAACAGTGGCAATCAAAACAAGTGGCCATGAAAAGACACACTATACTGCTGTGCTTTCATACTGTGCAGATGGCACTAAACTGCCTCCTATGCTTATTTTTAAGAGGAAAACATCCGAAAGAAACCATACCACCTGGCATTTTTGTTCAAGTGCAGGAGAAGGGATGGATGGATGAATGAAGACCTTATGGCCATTTGGTTTGCAAAGGTTTGGTCCAGAAGACCTGGAGGGCTCTTAAAGAAGCCAGCTCTACTTGTCTATGATCAGTTCCGAGCACATTTAACGGAAAAGACAAAAAGGATTGCATTGGATTTGCGAACACATCTAGCAGTTATTCCTGGTGGACTTACAGGTCAGCTACAGCCACTAGATGTTTCAATCAACAAACCATTTAAAGCCCTGATGAGAGAAGAATGGAATAAAAGCAGGTGGTAACTTGACACCGACAGGAAAAGTGAAAACAACAACGAATACTGAGGTTAGCAATTGGGTTCTAAACTCATGGTATGGTGTCAAACAAGAGGTGATTGTGAAGTCCTTCAAGAAATGTGGAATCAGCAATGCCATGGACGGAACTGAGGATGATCTCATAAATATAGACAGTGACTCAGCAGACAGCAGTGATGCAGCAGAAGTTGAAGAAACTGATATGTTTGAAACTAAAAGTGATGAAGAAGAAACCAGTGATGCAACAGAGGCTGAATAAAGTGATTTGCTCAGAGGTAAGTGGTATGTAAACGTTGCCTAATCACTAAATAAAAATGTCTTCTATTTAATGTTTAAAATATTAATATCTGAATTTTGGGTAAGAAAAGTGTGTGTGTGTGTGTGTGTGGGGGGCGCCCTATACATGGGGGCGTCTTATACAGGTAAAAATATGGTACATATGTGCCTACGTTGGAAACTGACGATTGTGCCCATATGCCGCACATATTACATATCACTGCAAACGTCAGAGAGTGATCAATAATTCTACAGCCATCATTAACTGATAACAGTAAACTGATGAGTGGTAAAAGCTTTTTTTTTTTTATATAATCTTTATTTCGGAGTTTTCATACATTTATGACAGAGAAAACATGGAAAACAAGGATATTAGGGTCATACAATCAGAGACAATACAGTCCGGATTAATCAGTTAGCTGAGTGCCATCTGGCCCAACTTATACATGTTCAACAAGGTTTTTCCAGCTGGTCATGATCAATGAGCTCAATTACCCTATTAGGGGGAACTAGGGAAGGAACCTGGGAGGCGGGGTAGGAGGGGAGGGGATCAAGGGTGCAATGTAGAAAACAAAAACAAAAAACATACAGATCCTGCATGTGACCAACAGTGGTCAGCCTTAGGGTACCACTAACTGACTTTAACTTAACGTACTTAAACACTTTACTGCCTGCCAAGTGCTATAGGAAATATGACATCGGCGGACAGATCAGGTTCACTTCACTGCATGTTATTGCCGTTCGGTAGTAGCCGAATCCTGGTTATAGTGAAGCCAGGTAGCCCAAACAGAATAATGTTTTGCGTACTTATCGTTACATGTAGCCAGCCATTCCTCCGAGCTCTGGATATCCGAGACCAGTCTGCTCCAATCCTCCACCGAAGGCACCGTTGTCTGCTTCCAATGTCGGGGGATTAAACGCTTGGCCGCGTTTAGGAGATGGGGAATAAGACTGGATCTATATTTGGATATACCCTGAGGTACCGAGTGTAGAAGAAAGGGGGCCGGGAGGAAAGGCATCTCTATTCCCAAGAGGGTATGAATCTGAGATTGAATCTGTCGCCAGAAAGGTTGGATTTTGGGGCAATCCCACCAGATGTGCAAATGCGTACCCTGCCCTCCACAGTCTCGCCAGCATAAAGGTGACACCGAAGGATAAATACGGTGCAAAGTGTGGGGGACACGGTACCATCGGGTGAGTAGCTTATAGTTTGTCTCTTGGACTCTGGAATCGACGGAGGACGAATGAGTGAATCGGAGAATATTTGAAGTTTCAAACTCCGTGAATCTTACCCCCATGTCCCTTTCCCACTCTGCTAGGAAGTGTAGCGACCCCTGGGAGTCCAATTGTAGCAGTAGCTTATAGAGCAGTGAGAGGGACCTGGAAGGTGGGCTCGAGGCCCTACATATACTCAACTTGTCTATGATCAGTTCCGAGCACATTTAACGGAAAAGACAAAAAGGATTGCATTGGATTTGCGAACACATCTAGCAGTTATTCCTGGTGGACTTACAGGTCAGCTACAGCCACTAGATGTTTCAATCAACAAACCATTTAAAGCCCTGATGAGAGAAGAATGGAATAAAAGCAGGTGGTAACTTGACACCGACAGGAAAAGTGAAAACAACAACGAATACTGAGGTTAGCAATTGGGTTCTAAACTCATGGTATGGTGTCAAACAAGAGGTGATTGTGAAGTCCTTCAAGAAATGTGGAATCAGCAATGCCATGGACGGAACTGAGGATGATCTCATAAATATAGACAGTGACTCAGCAGACAGCAGTGATGCAGCAGAAGTTGAAGAAACTGATATGTTTGAAACTAAAAGTGATGAAGAAGAAACCAGTGATGCAACAGAGGCTGAATAAAGTGATTTGCTCAGAGGTAAGTGGTATGTAAACGTTGCCTAATCACTAAATAAAAATGTCTTCTATTTAATGTTTAAAATATTAATATCTGAATTTTGGGTAAGAAAAGTGTGTGTGTGTGTGTGTGTGGGGGGCGCCCTATACATGGGGGCGTCTTATACAGGTAAAAATATGGTACATATGTGCCTACGTTGGAAACTGACGATTGTGCCCATATGCCGCACATATTACATATCACTGCAAACGTCAGAGAGTGATCAATAATTCTACAGCCATCATTAACTGATAACAGTAAACTGATGAGTGGTAAAAGCTTTTTTTTTTTTATATAATCTTTATTTCGGAGTTTTCATACATTTATGACAGAGAAAACATGGAAAACAAGGATATTAGGGTCATACAATCAGAGACAATACAGTCCGGATTAATCAGTTAGCTGAGTGCCATCTGGCCCAACTTATACATGTTCAACAAGGTTTTTCCAGCTGGTCATGATCAATGAGCTCAATTACCCTATTAGGGGGAACTAGGGAAGGAACCTGGGAGGCGGGGTAGGAGGGGAGGGGATCAAGGGTGCAATGTAGAAAACAAAAACAAAAAACATACAGATCCTGCATGTGACCAACAGTGGTCAGCCTTAGGGTACCACTAACTGACTTTAACTTAACGTACTTAAACACTTTACTGCCTGCCAAGTGCTATAGGAAATATGACATCGGAGCCATCAACGCCTCTCGGGGAATGCTTCCACCGTTTGCTAGAGCGTTGAGGTATCTACACAGGTGATCCCCCAGGATGGGGAAAAAAGTGTGATAGTAGGCTCTCGTATATCCATCAGGCCCTGGGCTTTTACCCCCCGGCATGGATTTCACCACCCCTTCCAATTCAAGAAGGGTGATCTGCCTATCCAATATCTCGGCCACCTCAGGGGAAATGGCAGGGCCACCAGCGTCAGTCAAGTAAGCACGTATACGGGAGCGGCGCTGAGCCTCAGTCATGGGTGAAGCCGTCTGTGCTAAATTATAAAGGTCAGCGTAATAGGAGCGGAAGGCCTCCGCTATTTTGGAAGTGTGGAGCACCTCGTCTCCGGACTTGGTACGGACTTTGTGCACATGCGTCATCTGTCTACGTTTTTTTAAAGCGTTAGCAAGGAGTCTACCACATTTGTTACCGTGTTCATAAAATCGGTAGGATATGTATCGCAAGCGTTGTTTAAGTCGTTTATCCAGTAAGGAAGCCAAATCTGACCTCAGTGCGGCTAACACAGTTTCGTCGGTGGAGCTGCCTGAGCGTTTATGAGACCTTTCCGCTACTCTAACAGCTGCGAGGAGCTCCGATAGTTCTCTCTGCCTAGCCTTTTTAAGGCGGGCGCCGTGTGCAATAAGCTCACCGCGTATAACTGCTGTGCGGTTGAGAGCAAAATATTCGGAGATCGCTGTTGTAACCTAAAACAGTAGAGGGCTACCATAGAAAATGGCTTTAAGAACTGCCTATTATCAAGTGATCACAAAGCACTACTTCTCACACAGTACATGCACATTAAAAAGGATGTTTTCGTATAGAAAAAGGAATAGTTGAAGATGGCTTACAAAATGAACATTTAGCATTGCACATGTCATGCAACACCATTAAGTGACTGTTTCACAATAAAATGGAGTATGGTTTTGATTTGACATTTATAGAAGTTGCATTAGCTTAGAAAGAATAGAGTGAAACCTTTTATAATGGTTATAGTTTCTGGCTGCGTATTAATGGTTATAGGTGCAGTAAGTTGAACTTGAAGCCTAGCATACAACCTCCTGACTTAAACAACTACTATGAATTAACCTAAGAGAGGTTTCATACGGTGAATAAATCTAAATGTTGCCTTAAGGTTATAGGTGAGACTGAAAATCTATGGAGGTGAATGTTAACTACCTGTGAACAAAGTCAATAGTTATGCCATAATTTGTCATACTAATCATTATCTTTCAGTGCTTCTCTAACAATAGAATTAAAATGTCTTACTGCATATGTGATTTTCTAAGTGGAAGAAATAATAAATAGCTTTGAATGAAGTGTGATCTCTGCTAATATAATTCCCATACATATTTCATGGAGTTTTAATGAAATAGTCTCTGTCACAGCTATTGTATAAATGTTGTATGCACTATAAAAGATTTCCGATAGCTTGATTTAAAAGGTGTTTAAATGTATTTCCTAAAAAGATGAATATGATATAATTGGTTATGGCAAAGTAGACACATCTGATAAAAAAATACAGTAATTTCATATTAAAACATGACAAGATGCATATGTTCCGATCTAATCTTTATCCATGTGAACGTGTTAAGCATGAATTTAAAACAGAGCTGTGGAAAGTACAGTATGCTGCCGTTTCCTTTATACCTTCAAATGGAAAATCAGACTTCCACTTTTCATTTAATTCTTTTTCCTGCCTGTTTATTTTACAACACCAAACTAAAATTAATGTTTTACCATGACAGCCTCTAAAGGTTGGCATTAGACATGTGCGATTCGGTTCGTTCCGAAATTCGTTTTGGACGAATTTTCGGAAATTCGGAGACATGTACTGCTAGTCAAGCGCTCATGCAAATAACATATTCACCCATAACATTATTTATTCGGTGTTGATTTCGAAAGGCCTTCTTCGCCCTTCTTTGATGTTTGTTGATTTCAAATGAAAGCCTTTCAGCATTACTTTTAACTTGTATGTATTGCAGCAGTTTTACAATTGGAATGCTTGCAGAGAAGTTCAAACATTTGCTACAACTAATTAGGAAATAAATAATGAGATTTTAAAGACAATATCATGTATTTTTACTAGACAAAACCAGTTATTAACAATTATAAATACAAATCAGAACATATAACAGCTAGATATAACAAAACATTTATAATCTTGTGGTCTGATTTTGTTTTTTAAGTTGCAATTTCTGGGTGCAAAATGGCTGACTCCAGGACTTCAGTTTTCCATACATGTCCACCATTTCCCATCCAGGCTCTTCGTTATCAGTCAAATGTGATTGGAGACTTTAAACTTCTGCATCATTGCAACACCATGACAGCTAGCAGCATTAGGTGGAGCTGCACCAATTTTTGGTTTTAAAGGGACACCATAGTTTTACTACAATTGATTATTTGCAACTGACTCTACAGCATCCATGTTCACTGACTGAAATATTATTCTCTAAAATATTGTGCTTTTTGCTAAAATTCTGCCTACCCTTTATAGAGTGAACATAAACTCTTGAAAAGCATATAGGATCTCCCATGATTATTGTCTTTATGGCAGCTTTTAGACAAGTACTGTCTTTACAGACAATGTAAAACACACTTATAGTCATACCTCAGAACTTTCCAAAATGAGAAAATCTGAACATTGTTTTATTTATATGTATAAACAATATATGTATACATAAGTATAAACAATGTAGGCTAAGGACACACCCTGCCACATCCACCGTTATGTATACCATGCAAAAAACGATAGGCGAAACCTAGAAAGTTCCTGTTTCACTACGATTTTTCTTCTATAATGGTTTTTCTAAGTAACAAATTCAAAAACTTAGACTTTGGAGGAAAAGCAGGGCGTCCCGAAGCCAGGTGCCACCTGGAGCGGTGGCAATGCGCACGCACATGACGTCGCCACACGTGTGCACGGTGACGTAATGGTGCCTGCGCGGTCATCTTATTGATGCCTACCGATGGCCATTTTGGTGATGGTTGACGGCAGAGAGAGGAGGGGACGTTCACCCGGCGGGATGAGGTATGCCGCCGGGTCCCCTCCTCTCTCCTGACACTGTCGGGCTCTCGGTCAATGACTTTTCAGAGGGGGTGACACCAAAATGACTGTCAGTCTTTTTTGGTGTCACCCCTCCAATGCTGGCACCTGGGTGCTGGCCGAACCCCCCGCACCCCCCTTGTGACGCCACTGGAAAGGTTTAAAAGTACATTTTTATTGACGTCTATACATCAAACCAGAAAGAGGGATGACTGAGGAGGAAAGAGGGACAGAGAGATTTGGCTTCAAGGTAGGACATTCCCTCTAAATAAGGGACAGCTAGGAGCTATGTAGCAGCAGGTATAAATGTCATTGGTGCAGACACTGATAATGATTTTATTTAGCTCCTAAGAATCCACATTTCACACTAAAAAAAACATACAGCTGGTTCTCAATGTTGTAATTTAATAACAAACATTATCTTTTAAAATAGCTATAGGCTATCAAGCACTACCGAAATGTTAGTTTGGTGAAGTACACCTTTAGTTTTACAGTATAGAAAATAATTGGCACATTGGTATTTTGTACCAGAACTGTTATAAATATGGTTGTCACTCATTCATAAAATGCTAGTTTCCTGGCTTTATTAGGCTTCAATACCTCCAAATCATAGAAATAAGAAAAATCATCATAAATTCTAAGAAAGCCAAAATTTCATATCTCTATACTTAGGGGTCTATTCCCGAAGCTGCCGAAGGATCTGGCCGTAGCTTCGGCCGATCCTATTTGACTTAGCTAACATCTAACACACAAAGAAAACCATTGCATTCTTGTGGATTGTTATCCCATCTGAAAATTAAACATACAGTACACAAATACAGAAATAAACGAAACAAATAACAAATCCAACACTAAACTATATAAACTAAAGTTTAAAACCTAAAAATGCTCATCTAAAAACACATACCTTCTAAATAAAGAGAAAAAAAAATAGATTTTTTTCCAAGCTTATTTGGCCAAGCAGCTAAATGACAAATATTACGAGTTTCAGACTTGGCAAAATGTTATCAACCTCAATATCAGTAATATGAAATCATATCATGTCAGTCCTACTAGAGAATAGTGATATAAGTGAGGAAGCAATAAAGACCCCCTCCATGCACCTATGGACAGGTACTTTTAGATAGGATAGCCAGGAGAATGGCATGGCTTAATTAAAACTTAAAATATATATAAACTCTATCATGAAAATCTAATTTAAACCTAAACATGTAATTTCAATACTTTTCAGTATTTTTAACTTTCATTAAAAAAATACCAGGTGATCTTACCATGAACATCAGTTCAAAAACGCTTTCTGGTATATTGTAACAATGCACTATTCCTATCTCCCAATTGTACTCCTGTGTTGTTACCCTGTCACACTGGCTTCTGATGGTGACCACAAGTAGCAAGCATGGTTCACCATTCCCCAGTGCATATAGGCAGGAAGTGAATGAAAAGAAGCTTCAAGAAGCACCGAGTTGCAACAAAGGATGAAAAAAAAGGTAGAAAGAGATATTTATCTAATATTTTAATCAGGTATCAGTACGCAGACTGTAATCTAGACATGCAAAGAGGGATATATCCAAGTAGATAAAATGAAAAACGAAATCACAGCATTGTAAAAACTCTTCAGTGATATTGCGCATTGAGTATGAATAAAAAAAACTACAAACAGTCAACCCTATAGCCATGAGGGTCGATATTGTGGGGAGAAGACCAATTCATGACAGCAGAGGTAATCGTAGGCCTATCAGGAGGACCAAACATACTTTAGTAAGGTGGGAACCTCGGTTAAGTGTGTAAGATAATGAGATCATGGGGTTGATTTACTAACCTTATAAACATGCCACGAACAAGTATACACCTCTGTAGTGTGTTCCCTCCCAGCATGATCTATTGGTGGAATCTAGACACCTTTGTAGTGTGTACACACCCAGCAGATGTGTTGTGCAAAGCCCTGCATGATTTGCAAGGTGATGTTGTGTAAATTAGCTCTATGTTGTGTTGCTTGCGTTGATGAATGCAGGAATGTAAATGCATGAGCTAACCATTTTTGTCTAAACTGTGAAGCAGCATTATATATGCATCATGTGCATGATTTTTCCATTTATGGCATTAGTGGAAATATGCTTTTAGAGACTTTTTGGTTATTAAATACGTTTTGCTGTGTAAAAATCACACGCACCTAGTGCGTGCATGTGTTTAGGTTAGTAAATCACCCCCCATGAGTCAAAGGACATCCAGGGATCCTAGAGAACCATCACGGGATTGAAGGTGAGGGGTCAGGGAGTGGGGAGGGCAGCGGCGCCACTCGAGGGGAGGAGGGGGGACGTGCAAAGACAGCACATACATACAATCGGCAGGCTATAGAGCTGCCGATCGTATGTATATCAAACAGCCGATAACGGCTGTAAAGTAAGGGCAGGTTTTTTCTGCCCGTGCACGCGCGTTAGGAGCTGTCTAATAACGGCAACCCGCCCGTGTGAGTCTGCCGTCCGACGGCAGGAGGTTAATATAAAAAAAAATTAAAAAAATGGATCCAACAACATAATCCATGGTCAATGACAATGTCCAGCATTGTCAATGACGACTACGACTTGTCGAAATAAAAAAAAGACGGCCTCCAACCCGACCGCACGTGATGCCAGCAAAATTGTGATTTAATGACAGTCCAGTGTCCTCAAATGCCCTGAGGACAATGGTCTGTCATTAACCACTTGCCGTCCGCCCGTTGTAAAAAAACGGACGGACTGCACTGCAGCATTGGCGGGTTGCCGTCTCCAGACGGCATTTTTTTTCTGCTCGCGCGCGCCCCCTAGCGGGCATGCACGGGCAGAAAAGACCCGACCAATGCAAACACCCGTTACCGGGTGTTTCACATATAGACGATCGGCGGCTCCATAGCCCGCTGATCGTCTATATGTGCTCGTTTTTTCGCCCCCCCCCTGACCCCTCACCTTCAATCTCGGGATCCGCTGCCCCATCTGCGGCCCCGGACCGGCTTGGAGGGCGTCAGGAGGAAGAGAAAGGGAGATCAGCTCCTTGCTGACCTCCCTCCGGGCTGTGAATGCAGAAGTGATGTGTGTTACATCACTTCCTCATTCACCTGTCAGTCATCTGGCTGCTATAGCCAGAGAAAAGTCGCTGATGAAGCAGATCTCTGCTTCATCAGCTTCTTTTGGGGTCCACAGGTGACATTAGGGGTCCTAGAGACCCCTAATGTCTCCATAAAGAGGACCTGTCAGTGTG
>NW_017306334.1:2649916-2658693 GCF_000935625.1 Nanorana parkeri
TATAGTAAAAAAATAAAAGAAAGCTCTATTTGTCCCCAAAAAAGGGTAAAAATTCATTTCAGTACAGCGTTGCATGACGGAATAAATGTCAGTCAAAGTACCGCAGCGCTGAATACTGAAAAATGGCCTGGATGGGAAGGGGGTTTAACACCGCGGATGTCAACTGGTTAAAGGACAACAACTGGGTGGAGCCAGCCAAGAGATCATCACCAGCCGGGAGCCAATGGGATGATCATGGTCGGCTTTGCAGACCGTTCTCCCCACTTCGGCTGTGACTGCGGCTCAGCCGAGCCGAAGCATATGTGTTCAGCTCGGCTGCCTTCAGCTGCTGTACGGGCTATTGTGAATCTCAATCCAATCAAGCATCCGTGGGGTCTTCCGGAGTCCATGCCTTGACATGTCAGAGCTGTTTTGGCAGCAAAAGGGGGACCTACTCAATATTATGCAGGTAGTCATAATATTATGGCTGATCGGTATATATAGTATATGTATATGCGTAATGTCGGTGGGAAGATGTTGAGCTTTATAATATTAAATTGCATAGATATTAAAAAAGCTATTCAAACAGCAGGTATTTTAGTATATGTCCTGACTTTTTTCTAATATAAAACAATGTTAAATTAAAAAGCAGACTATAAGTACTTTGAAATGTAAAAAAAATTATACAAACAAACGTCACACTCATAAGCAAAGACATTCAAAAGTAAGATGCGTTATAGCTGAATTTGTACCTTGATGTTATCCCTGAAAATAAGGAATGTATTTAAAGTCATTGGGTTTCCATCTGCCTGAAAACATATTGGAGCAACACATTAGAATCGCTTGTGAAGGTTAAGGGACACATGGCACTTTAGGGCATAGTTTGGTGACGTGACTTTTCACATTTCTAGCAGAAGTCATGAAGGGAGGAAAATAAACATCACACACTGTCAATAAACATCTGTGCCAATCAACCACACAAGAATTTGCAGGTTACTGACGTCAGTAATATGACAAGGTCTCCTTTTCAGTTTATTACTTGCAACTACTCCCAGAATAGTGGTTACAAAGGGACATTGCATATACAATACTGTATATACATGTTTTTTTTACTATTTTTAAATACACTATAACTGCTTTTTGTCAGGGACCTCTGCAAGACTTTTTAGTTTTTTCTGCATAACAATCGGAGGACATGGCCCTGGCCCTGGTCATGGTCTAGCATACTGATGAGGTCACTTACTACTCAAACAAATTGCCATATTGCACATTGCAATACTATTGCTTTTAAAGACAAATGTTAAAGCTGATGGCATTCTAACATTCAGTATTCATAACATAGGCAACGATCTCCATATGCCTTTTAGCATTTATATGGGGTCCCAAATACTAAACCCCTTTCACAAAATACCAGCACCGGCTCTTATGTATTAATTGCATCTTTTTGATTCTATGATATAAAAACATTAGAAGCAGTAAACCATTTTAGCAGTTAGTAGAGTTTAGAGTTGAAGACGTGCTGCATGCAAACACTGACTTGAAGACCAAGTGAGGACTCTGGCATGGCCTCTTCCATCCTACAATGCAGTAAATGTGCCTCTGTATGGGTCATTGGAGAAAACATTGCATTGTGGGATTGGGATACAATCCTGAAAACCCCCCACTATACTGTATGTACATTATGTGTTCCCATTCATACAGCATACCTAAAACTATTTTTTTTCAATTCTTACATTATTAGTTGTTTCTTTGGAGCAGGATACATACGACTCTGTGGGCAGCTTCTACTGCTTTGAAAAGATGGCAATGTTTTGCCTTTTAGAAAGAAAGGAGAGTTTTAATTTGTAACTACCAACAAAAAAACAGACTATTATATTTTAAGAATACTAGGGTTGCACAGATACCAAGTACAGTACTCGGTACAAGTACAAGTACATGTACCGATACTTTTGAGCTCCAAGACTACACTAGAGAAAAATTCAAAAATTATGAGGCAGCTGTCATTTGTAAGGAGCACACCGAGCTCCTGGAATTTGTACATCTCTGTTTTAATGTATGATTATGTTTTTATAAATATAAATAAAGGGATGCACAGATACCAGTTTTGCGAGTACGAGTACTGGTGCTTGCCGAGTACTTACAAGTACGAGTACTGATAAATTTTTGTTTATTGTCGTGTGGCAGTTTTTCTAAAACAATACAGACTAATGATTTCAGGACAGTGGAGGAGCGCCAGAGCCAGGTCCCAGCTGCAACCGCTGCAACCCTGGTAGTTCTCATGAAAATGCCAAGTTTCTGCCCTGGTACTCGAAAAGTATCTGTGCATCCCTAAAGAATACTATGGGGTCTATTCACAAAGCTGCCGTAGGCAGCCGAGTGAATAACCGACCCGAAGGGAAGTAAGCCAAACGCTGTTTGGCTATTCACTTCAGGCTTGATTTCAGCCGTACACCGACTAAAATCAGCCATACATCAGCTTGCTGCAGCTGGCTTCGGGTCGGCCAAACATGCTCATCAGAAGGAGTTCAGAAGGAGTTTGACTCAGCCGATCCAACATCTGGATCGGCTGAGCCAAACCTCCGGCAGGCTACCCGCTGCTGTTCGGCCTATTCTCATAAATGCTGAACAGCAGTGAGTGAATAGCCGAATGCCACCGAGCAGCATTCGGCTCGGCTATTCTGCTCGGTACCTCTGTGGCACCGAGCAGAATAGAAAAACAGTTAAAAAGTAGAAAAAATTAAATAGAAAACGATTGGGTGGAGCTAGCAGTGACAGCTAGCTCCGCCCGACAGTTTTCTATTGGCCAGGCGGTTCTGCTGCCGTCAGAAAAACTGTTATTTTTACTCTGCTTTGTTGTTTTTTTTTTTCTTCTTCTGACATCGGAGCCGTTGGCTGCCGTCAGATTTAAAAAAAAAAACAAACATAGAAATGCATAGCTACATTCCTATTGGCTATTTCACTTTGCAATAGCCAATAGCAAATTAGCTATTGCACCCGCCCTCTGCTGCTGTCAATCACTAGAAGGGGACCTGATGGAGAACTTCAGGTCCCCTCTGCTGATTGACAGCAGCAGTGGGCGGGTGCAATAGCTAGTTTGCTATTGCAAATTGAAATAGCCAATAGGAATGTAGCTATGCATTCCTATGCTATTTTTTTATTATTCTGACGGCAACCAACGGCTCCGATGTCAGAAGAAGAAAAAAAAAAACAACAAAGCAGAGTAAAACTTTCCGGGAGAAAGTGTTTCTTATAGCGGGAGACTCCCGGAGCGTCCGGGAGAGTGTGGATGTCTGGAGATCAGCGTCCCAAGTTACTTGGTTACTCCGCCCAGCAGTCAGTAGCAGGCTGTCGGCCGCCCAATGGCCAGCCGTTCGGCCAGCTTCAGCTTTCACCTCAGCTCTGTCGAGCCGAAGTTTATGCCTTCGGCTCGACTGAGCACCATGGCCAACTTCGGTAGCTGTACGGGCTATAGTGAATAGCCCGTACAACAGCTACTGAACCGAGGGGGTCCTGGGGTCCAAGCTAGCCGGAGCTACGGCTAGATCCTTCGGCAGTTTTGTGAATAGACCCCAATAGATTCTTATTTATTAATTGACTTTGTATTATGTATTAGTTCACATATGTTTAGTTCACATATATTTTTCTCAGATGTTTCTTAATCACAAGGACAATAACCCAGTAAACAAAGTTTCCACCGGAAATAATAGCTACATATAAAAATGTAAATGGGAATCTGAAGCTTCTGATGACACTGCTACTTTACGTTCTTGGTACTAAAGCAATCTGTTAAAGAAAAAACGTTTCAGTGCACACTTTTAACCTTTTATTTGCCCTCATCAGGATTCCTCATGGGAAGAGTATAAATCATAATAACACCACTAGCAAACAAGCATTAAAAAGTTCTGAGTAATTTATAATGGAAGTCTTCTTTCCTTGAGCAGCTAAAAGCAGGGACATTACATTTTGGAAGTGTCAGCCTTCTAAAGAGAAGGTGATCAGGTCCAGAACCTTATTATTTATCACCCTGTGAAGCCCACAACATGAACTGTTCAGTTGGTAAAACACCCTTGGTTTCAGCTGGGTTCCAGGATGCAGCTATCTTGAAACAAAGACAATAAACAGGGATGCACTTACAGAGAAAAGGGAATAATTGGTGCCTGTTGAACAAAGATTCTACAACAAGTTTGGAGAAACTATGAGTGCCATAATGGGTGCTGCTGACAGTTGGAAACACACAGAAGGGAATTTATCAAAACATGGAGCAGTCAAAATCTGGAGCAGATGTGCATGGCAACCAATCAGCTTCTCTCTTCCATTTTCAAATCTTAACTAAACAAACTGAAGAGAGAAGCTGATTGGTTGCCATGCACAGCTGCTCCAGATTTTGTCTGCTCCAGTTTTGATAAATTCTCCCCACATTATCATTCCCTAGGAAAGCCTTTATGATCATCATAAATGTGCCCCTTTCACTCTTCTTAGACTCCACATGAAGACTTGCTGCTATTATGGCTCCCTAATAATACTTGTGTGAAAAATAGTCAGAGGCACACAAATAGCTCCAAACACACAGAATTAACCCCTCTGACTTTGTTTCTTCCATATTATTACTCCAGCTCTTTCTTTTTCCCTATTATTGCCCCAGCATGTCAAGACTTAAAGAGGAATGTAAAAAGTTAACCATTGTACCACTTCAAAGTTTAACTGCTCGTTTTGGGCTAGGGGTTCAAATAAAAAAAATATACTCACCTGACCCTTGATCCCACTTGCTGCTGGACAGGTCCCCGCAGCCACTTCTTCCCCAGGCTTTGGTGGTCTAAGCCCCCTCACATCATCAGTCTAAGGCCCCGTTCACACTGAGCGATTTATTGCGCGGTAATTCCCGCGATATCGTGGCTATTTACCGCGCGATATCGCTCTCCAATGCTTGGCAATGGGGCAAAGGGTCCTGCTGTCGTGGGCCGTGCGTCGCTACAGCAGGACCCTTTTTGGAGCGGATTTTGCTGCGATTCTAGCTTGCTCAATGCAAGCATTTGCGCGATATCGCGCAAAATGCAAATCCCGCGACAAACGCGCGATTTGCGAATCGCACAGTGTGAATGGGGCCTAATGCAGTCCATTCACCTGAATTAGATATGAGGATGCTGAGGGGCATACCACAGCTAAAGCGGAGGGGGATAGAGGTGAACACTCACTGCCGCAGGACTGAGGATCAGGCGAGTATATCTTCTGAATGCTGACCCCTAGGGCAAAATGAAAAGTTAACGCTTGCAGTGCTGAGCTGCTTTTTTTATAGAGTAGGGTTAAAAACCCAGACATTCTGAATTAAGAAAGCTGGTTGGATGACCAGTGAAACGTCTTCAAGAAAAATACAGCAAGTCCAGTTGCCTTGACTTATTCTTTACAGATATACCATGACCTGGATGAATGAGAACCTTCACAGACAGATTTCGATAATTGTTTGGTAGCAAAATTTACTCACTAATCCATCTATTTTCGTACAATTCGAAAAAAGTTTCCCAGCCTCAACCTTCGAGAAAATTCGAGCAGGATTACAGTAAAAAAAGTCGTTGGTGAATCAACTGATCAATAATTGTTCGAAAGACCATTTGTGTATGGGCATCTTTACATGGCAAACGCTTCAGGTAGAAGACACACCCAGCCCACCTGTGAGCTGCCCTAAATTGCACCTAACTCAGACTATGGTACATTTACTGACTTTTGAACACAATTTCAGTACTTCCTTGATGTCAGTAACATTTTTATTTTTTTACTGTTGCCAGAAAAGGTTCTTTAATAAAAAAAGTAAATGTATTTATGTCTGTATGGGACACATTGATGCAACGAACAAAGAAAAACAGTTCTAGTGTCCAGTGTGAATAACATTAATTATATTTTGCATCAAGTAAGGCACACTCTGTTATACCAATTTATGTCATACTCTGCTTATTTGATATTCTATCATCCCCTGCTGAAATCTGCTTATACTTTGTTATTATCACACTGATGCCTTCCTCTGTGTTACAAACCTGTGTCTACCTCTTAATTATAATAATAACATAATGTAGAAATTCTTTGCAGCCTCACACTGGACTGAGCTTGGTGTAATTTCAGCATGGTGAGTCGCTTCCCTCCTTCTGAGACTAATCTATCAGGCTGTAATTTGCTATGTGGCCATTCAAATGTGTTCCATGCTTCATAACATCTCTTTCCTGAAACTTTTGATAAATAATGAAATATTTCCTGCACTGGAAGTGTCCAACAAACATCATTATCAAAGCGCAGTCACTAAAGATGGTCATTCAACTAAGGATTAATACCCTAATAAGATTAGTCCATACTACAGAAACAGGGAACACTTAAATAAGGTTGTCTCAAAAGTTGCTATGATAGTGTAACAAATGTATACACTTTAATACTATGGGGTCTATTCACGAAGCAGTCGAAGGATCTAGCCGTAGCTTCGGCTGATCCTTCGGCTAGCTTCGGCCCCAGGACCCCGTCGATTCAGTAGAACCGAAGGGCTACTGTACGGGCTATTCACTATAGCCCATACAGCTCCCGAAGTCGGCCGAGCAGCTCAATCGAGCCGAAGGCATATGCTTCGAGCCGAGGTGAAAGCCGAAGCTGGCTGAGCGGAGGGGACCTGCAGTTCTCCATCAAGTCCCCTCTAGTGATTGACAGCAGCAGAGGTTGGGTGCGATAGCTAGTTTGCTATTGGCTATTGCAAATTGAAATAGCCAATAGGAATCTAGCAATGCATTCCTATGGCGAAAATAGTTTTTTGGTTTTTTTTTTAAGGCAGCAGAACCGCCGGCCAATAGAAAACAGTTGGGCAGAACTAGCTGTCACTGCTAGCTCCGCACAATCGTTTTCTATTTATTGTTCGGAACTTTTTCCACTATTTTTCTGTTCTGCTCGGTCCCACAGAGGGAGCGAGCAGAACAGCCGAGCCGAATGCCGCTCACTGCTGTTCGGCGTCTATAAGAATAGACCGAACAGCAGCGAGTAGCCTGCCAGAGGTTCGGCTTAGCCGATCCAGATGTTGGATCGGCTGAGTCGAACTTCTTCTGATCTTTGGGTCAGCCGAACATGCTGAGCATGTTCGGCCAACCCAAAACCACGCAAAGCCACCCGATGTACGGCTGATTTCAGCCGATAAACGGCTGAAATCAGCCGTACCAGCCTGAAGTGAATAGCCGAACAGCGCTTGGCTCACTTCACTTCAGGTCATTCGTTAACTCGGCTGCCTATGGCAGCTTAGTGAATAGACCCCTATGTGAGCATATTGTTATATTCCCTTTTCCTTCCTTTTATCAAAACTGGGTACTTATGTTACTGATGAAAAACTTAGCAGTGTGTAGATAAGGTGTAGCTAGATATTTTAAACACATAGAGGGTTATTCACAAAGCTAGCCGAAGGATCAGCCATAGCTCCGTCTGTTAAGGTCTGTTAAGAACGATTGACTACATTTTGTAGCCTTTGGTGTGTTGCCTTACAGGGTCAGCCTCCTGGGAGCAATTACTGGTGTATTTCATTATAAATATCACGGAAATTATGTCTATTCATAATGTGTTGCCTAATAAACACATTTTGTTCAGTTATCTTCCAAGGCAAAGATTTACAAATGCACACATTTTTAACGCACCAGTAAACACAAAAGTTTTTATTGGAGTACATTTTTAACAACATTCACAGATGAATGTATTAAAGGAGAACTATGAGGCGAGTGCTTTTCACTCAGCCTCATAATCTGAGCTGACCTGTGACAATGAAACTGTCACAGGTCGGCTCAGTAGATCGGGAAGTGAGTGAGCACATACCGGCGTTCACTCACTTCTCGATCCTGTCGCTGCAGAGAGCCGTGACAGGGGAGGGACTGGATTATCCCCTCCCCTGTCCGATCCTCCAGCACTGACTGGCGGAAAGGATGGAGGAGGGGGCGGGTAAAGCTGGCTCTGCCTCTAGATAGGCAGAGCCAGCTGTCACTCACGCAGCTGGGCAGATCCAGACATAATTGTCGGGATCCGTTTCAGCGGCGGCGTCTCTGTATACCGCGAGCTGCAGTTCGCGGTATACTGTGCTTTGGGTAACGGGAGGACGCTAGTTTGTGCCTCCTGAGCACGTGTATTGGTCAGTTAGACCATCTTTCTAGAACATTAAAAGGGAAATATGAGGTAAGTGTTTTTCTCCATAGTTCTCTTTACGGTCATGGGAGGACATTGTCAGGCTCGGTCCCGGCAACCCCGGCCGATTCAGCGCCACGGCGCTCTGGCCGTGACGTCACGCAGGACTCCGCCCCCTGGACGCGGCTTGCTCTCATAAACCCAGCAGAGGCAATCTCTCGGCGTTCAGTCAATGTGGAACGTCGAGCGATTACCTCCCCTGTCTCCACAGAACCAGTCCGGCTCCCCCACGCTTCAGTACAGTCCACTCGGACAGATCCAGTTGCTGCATCTACCTCTCAGCCTCACCAGGGATCCAACCTTACCCACTGAGCTGTATCACTGCAACAGTAACTGCAAGTATTAGGGCTTTATCCCTACATGGGATTACTTGTGCATACACCTTTTACCATACTGCTGAAGTACTGCCTGTTGTTGATAAAATGCCTGCATTGAGTTAAACTGCTGGAGTATTGGCTGCTTGTACTTTCACCTGCAATTGTCATTCCTCTGAAGGGCTGCCTGACTCTGCTAAACCTACTGCACTTGATCATATTGGAGGGAGGTTGCCTGCATCTGTTAAAACCTGGATTGTGCTGTGGTAGTGTCCTTAGCTAAGTCTTATACTACAGTAC
>NW_017306334.1:2658910-2667011 GCF_000935625.1 Nanorana parkeri
TGTCAGGCTCGGTCCCGGCAACCCCGGCCGATTCAGCGCCACGGCGCTCCGGCCGTGACGTCACGCAGGACTCCGCCCCCTGGGCGCGGCTTGCTCTCATAAACCCAGCAGAGGCAATCTCTCGGCGTTCAGTCAATGTGGAACGTCGAGCGATTACCTCCCCTGTCTCCACAGAACCAGTCCGGCTCCCCCACGCTTCAGTACAGTCCACTCGGACAGATCCAGTTGCTGCATCTACCTCTCAGCCTCACCAGGGATCCAACCTTACCCACTGAGCTGTATCACTGCAACAGTAACTGCAAGTATTAGGGCTTTATCCCTAGATGGGATTACTTGTGCATACACCTTTTACCATACTGCTGAAGTACTGCCTGTTGTTGATAAAATGCCTGCATTGAGTTAAACTGCTGGAGTATTGGCTGCTTGTACTATCACCTGCAATTGTCATTCCTCTGAAGTGCTGCCTGACTCTGCTAAACCTACTGCACTTGATCATATTGGAGGGAGGTTGCCTGCATCTGTTAAAACCTGGATTGTGCTGTGGTAGTGTCCTTAGCTAAGTCTTATACTACAGTACGGCTACAACTACAGTCCCATCACCCCCCGCTCCACTAAAACTAATCTACCGTAGGGATAGGCTGGGAAACATGATGTGGAACGGCTCCCCATCGCACTGAGTGTATTAGGGAGCCGTCTGACTGATCCAATCCCATTAAAGCCTACTCCTGAATTGTTCCGCAGTTGAGGTCCAGTCCCCAGCTATCCGCTTGTGTTGTGACAGACATATACTAACTTCCTCCCATGACCCAAAGCTCAGTACATCGCGGGCTATTGCCTGTGATATACTGAGGGTGCGGCAGCCGGGACGGATCCCAACAATACTGTTGAGATCCACCCAGCAGCGTGAGTGACAGCTGGCTCTGCCTATCTAGAGGCACAGCCAGTCAACGTTCACTGCAGAGGCACAGCCAGTCAACGTTCAGTGCAGATAGATGATTAAGAAGTGAACGGATCGGTGCATGTTTCTGCTCACTTCCTGACCAATAGAGCCGACCTGTGACAGCTTCTTTGTCACACGTCGGCTCTAACTATGAGGATGAGTGAAAATCACTCACCTCATAATTCTCCTTTAATGGACCAACAGGAAGATTTGGGAGACAGAAAGAGCATGACCAAACTTGCGTGTTTGCTTGTAACATCATCTACTGGTATTTCTGGATTAAGTAGTTAACACTGAAAGTAAATTACACTGATGCATTTTTTCGCCATATGCTTCATTACTACACTACATTTACTACAGAAGGTTAATGCAGAAATTAAGTGCCATTCCTCTATAATTTGTGTTTCATGAGATATTCAGCACATTAATAACATATTTTTAATGCATTCTTAATAATCCCTTTGTTCTTGCTATACTGAAGAATAATGCCAGATACTACCCATAAAATGCATTTGTAGTATATAATGTACAACACTTAAGACAATGCATTTTTCAGACAATGCATTCTGAAATATTTTTCAAAATAATGTATGTATCAAAGCATATAAAGTACAGAGGTATGACCCAGTTGGTTGAACACCTGTCATGGCCTTAAATAGGTCTCCATTATACTGATGGCCTTTTTATGAAGAAAGCAGTTTTAATAAAATAACACTCATTTTCTCACTAATGCAACTCTCATCCCGGACTCTATTTTGGAGCAATTTTCTGCACTTATTTGTAATAATTACAGTTATGAGTACAGACTTTCTCCTTCAACTGCTTATCTCTTCCATACCCATACTATCTAGTTGCCAGTTTGTCCCATCATAATATCTTTGATATGCAACAAATTAACAATATTGTTAGATAGATTAAGTCATTATGACCATGGCTACTGTTTAATATTATACATTTAATAAGGTAATCTAAGCAAACTTAAACAAATGTAGCAATATCTGTTAAGATGATATAAAAACAGAAAATATAAAAAATCATGTAAATCAGGCAACTAAAAACATATAATTTATTAGGTTGCTATTAGGGATGCACCGATACCGCAATCGACCCACCAAGCTTGACCTATAAATCTGTTTAATGGGCTTATATGTTACCTTACCTGGTTCCTCCCTCCACCTCATCAATATGCTAATTATGTTTTTTTAAAAGAAAAGCATTCTGTTTTAATTAAATACCTTATTTTATAGTTCCTTCCTCCGGCAAACAGTCAACTTTAGTATACAGGTGACACCAGAGGTCTCAAAAGATATAACTGTACCCTTAAGAGACTGTGGTGTAAAACTAACGCCCTGTATAAGTCTGTGCTCCTAGAATACAATTCCTGACTCCTTGCTACTAGACATGTGTAATCAATCTTGTTAACAACCACTCATTCCGTCAACTCTTCTTTACCCTAAAGTATATTTTCACTTTTGCAGCCAAATTGGGATAACACCTACTTTATATATGTTACATGTTTTCAGCATAGCATAACTTAAAAGTATTGTGCTTACATTTTTAAGTGGTTTATACTTGCTTACAAATCCTACTTATCCCCACCCCCGGGAAGTTATGTTGACTGTAATTAATCCTGTCTGTACTGTTCTGGCAGATCTCATTATCAGTTGTAAACTAGATTTGAACACTGTCTGTCCCAGCACAGGGTTAAAGATCTAGAAGAATTGTATGCTAATGAGAGGAAGCTTAGTCTGTGTCTCAGTCTGTCCCTCTACTTTCTCTTTCAAACTGCTCAGAGTAGCACGGCATCTGCACAAAGGCCTTCACCAAAGACACATCTACAAGGTAATACATACATTTTGTAAAATTATTTTTTTGTATGGTATGCTGTGTGAATAGGAATACATACTCAACATATACAGTACTATCATTCTATCTATCAATAATGCTGCTGCCAGACTTATCCACTTTACCAACCGTTCAGTGGCTGTGGTTCTCTGCAAATCACTGCACTGGCTTCCACTAGCTAAACGAATAAAATTCAAAATACTAACAACAACAGCATATAAAATTGAGGAATCTCACCGCTCCATCACACATCCAGTTCTGTCACCCCGATGCACTGTAGATGCTGGCCGGGAGCCATCCTCACTCCCTAATAACACTCTGAAAATGAGGCGATTAAGAGGTGAATGTATACATTGTTTAATGGTAATGGTAATCAGTAGTAAACTCAGGAGAAACATTTTTTAAAATGCATTCAGTTACCTTAACTTTTAACAATATTGTACCTCATTTGTGTATCACTCATCTGTAGATCCTCAAATCATCTCAGAATTGGTGCTGACATTGTTCTTTCTCTGGATGGTGGCTACTTGTGTTCCCCAAGATCCTGGTGTGCGTGTTAGAGTAGCCCCACCGCTTTAAGCTGGCTCCCTCCTGTGAAGGACTAAAATCTCAAATTCAGTTTACTAATTTGTATTGAGATTGTAGTCCATCACAGAAGCAATCTTGGAGCGGTTGCTACTTTACAACACACACAGGGACCATGAGGAACAAAAGTAGCCACCCTCCAGAAGGAAGGACAGTGTTAGCGTGAATTCAGAGATTATTTGAGGATCTACAACCGAGTGATACACCAATAAAATAAATTTTTGTTGATAGGGTACTTTATTGCATTTTTTTAAAAAAAATAGTTTTATTCGTGTCAGAAAGACATAGAGTTATTACAACATTTTCAGTTATTAAATACCAACACTTTTCAGTATCTTTTTAAGTGTATACCTTATAGAATTCAGGTAATGTCGTGACTTTATTGCATTTTTAAGATTTAACTCCTGAGTTTAGTGTCACTTTAAGACAGAAGCCACCACCTGAAATTGGAAGACAAAAGGTTTAACCTTAACTGCAAAGAGAATTTATCTGTTAAAGCAGTAAAATTGTGGAACTCCCTTCCCCAAGCAGTGGTATCAGCTGAGAGTATAGACTCATTCAAGAACCTTTTAAATAGATTCCTCAAATAACACAATATACAGAGGTACAGGTACTCCTAGTGACTCGTACCCAAACACACATACAGACACACTCACATGGGTTCAACTTGATAAACCTGTGTCTTCATTCAACCTCAACAACTATGTAACACTGTCCAAGAAAATTCCACTCTGCTCATTCACCATATATGTAGTTTTTTTCATCCAACAGCCAGCATGGTAAAGTCCTTGCCTTGTAGCCACCGTTAGAGGTGGGATGCTACTAGGTGGGGACTATACCATGCTGGCTGTTGTTAGGCAGCTAGTGGGGGGAGGGGGGACTACACCATGCTGGCTGTGAAATAAACAACATCCTTGGTGAACGAGCTGTGTGTGGCATTTCCATGAACATACAAAGCCACCCACAACTCTGCCTCAAGCTACATCATCAACCTGGTCTCAAAATATCACTCAAGGCATCCTCTTAGCTCCTTCCAAGACTTCCTGCTCTCTAGTTACCTTCCCCCATGTGTGGCTTCAGGATTTCTCTAGAGCCTCTCCCTTCCATTGGAACTCCATACCCCAACTTCTACAGCTATCTCCTACTCTGTCGGCATTCAGACTATCCCTGACAACTTCAGCCTATCCTGCCTAGCCTGCTCCCATCTAAAAAAAAATACTTTTACTTTCCCCATCAGCTCATCCCTCACATTTTTTACCTTTTGTTTTACTTGCCCTCCCTTTTACAGTAGATTTTAAGCTCTCACAAGCAGGGCCCTCTTAATATTCTTGTGTTAAATTGTATTGTACCTGTAATGCCTCCTTTAATTGTGTAAATCACTGCACAAACTGTTGGCCCTATATAAATCCTGTATGATGATAATAATAATAATAATAATAATAATAATAATAATAATAATATCTTCTCAGTGGACTCTCAGTATCTTTATGCCTCTGACACAGAGTCATGAAGCCAAAACGCATAATATTTTTGTTGTCACATCACAGCCAGGGAGAAGGTTAACAATACAGTGTCATGCAAGGCCGAATGTTTAATTGGTGTACCTGCACAATGAGGGATCATTAGATCCTGTGTGTTCTCATGTGACACTGAAGACTAGGTGCATGCCAATTAGCAAAGATTTAAAGTGAAAAGCTTCACCCAGCCTGAGATAAATGTGTATTTTAGTCTCCAAAGAAAATGTAAAAAAAAATTTAATAACTCCTAACACCCTACCTGTGCAGTGCACAATCATAAAACCTTCTGCAAAAGTGGTGGTGCAAAAACGAGCCAACAAATCCAGATAACGCAATCAGTAAGATCTCCGGCTGGTAACATTGCAGTGCCGGTACATTTAAAGGCCAAATCTGTTTTTCTAGATTTGGATAGAGTGGTGAGGTGTTGGGATTGCATACCTCCTTTAGAACATGAGAAAGAGGGACACCTCAGGGAGCAGAGTACCTGTGGTACGGAACATAGGCAAGCGTGGCTCAATTACTATGCATATTGGGTGTGGCTTACTAGAGTCTAATAGAGAAGAATGTCACCAGCACACCAAAATCATTTTAGGATAATCAAGTGTCGGATAAATAGACACCAAACATGTCAAGCTTAAAAATTGCGCGCACTCGCGAAATCGCAAAAAACTAGCATACCCAAAATTGGCCATAGGCGACACTTTAAACGCTTTTACAGCTCATCAGTTTAGTGTTATCAGTGATTGATGGCCCTAGAACTATTGCTCTCATTCCGACGTTCGCGTCGATATGTAACATGTGCGACGTAATGGGCACAATCGTCGTTTTTGCAGGTATCACTCCAAGACCCCTAATGTCACCTAGGACCCCCCTGAAGAAGCAGTTCGCACGACGCGCCCAAGCGGGTGGATGTAACAGGACGTGTATACACGCCCAGTTGCATCCAAGAAGCTCCCGGCCGGGAGGTAGTTAAAGAAGAATTTTATTAAAATAGTTGTGTACTACATAGCAACCAGCAACTGTTGAGACAATAAACACTGTGGTCAGGAGTATGTAATGTACAGCACAGATTACAGAGTGTAGAAGCTCCAAACTATAACATAAACCCCAGCTTATACAGTGCAGCAGTTAGGAGTATGTAATGTACAACATAGCTTTTAGAATGCATCGATTAGGAGTAGAACACGCAGCAAGAGGTGGTATGGAGTAGGAAACCCACAATGCAGAGTACAGAATGAGGTACTGTATATTTGGTGTGTCCAACGTACATGCAGTTACAGAAATCCTCCAAATTCTACTGTGCACACAGTTAATAGAAAAATGCCAGAACACATTGACTTGATGAAGTGACACTACACTTTCCGTACCAGGAAGGGGATCCCCAGTCTACCGGGGCATCCGTCTGAAAGCTTCCAGCAGCAGCAATAAATGTTGAAGAATAATGGCAATAGTAGATGCATGATCTCACTGGTACTTGCCAGCTCTTGCTGCTGCTCTGCAATGCCCTCTCACTGCATTGCCCATCACCATATAAACCTCTGCTGACTTAAAGCCCTCAGTGCTGTGAGGTATATTAGTGAATGTGAGTGCAGGAACAAGCATTCCAATGCTGGACCCCAGGACACAGCCCAGAAAAGGCAGCTGGGATTTTGTTGAAATCCCAGGACAGTTCAATTGAGAGGTGTGAAGAACTGTCAAGTTTGTATTGCTGTCTGTGTCCCCATGAAGGAGGTTCACTCTCTCTAACTGTCCTGATCACCAATGTCCCTGGGAAAAAAGGAGGGGGGAAATCCAAAATCTTAAATTGCCACCAAATAGGAACAGAGTTGAAATCCTTCAATAGGGGCACCTGTTCCTGTGACAACTGTTTAAGAAGGGATATGCCTCATATTGGTAAGCTATCTTATCACTATCTGTTTAGTCTACAAGACAGGAAGTGGATGGAAATCTTCAGTGACTTTAACCCTCTCCTACTTTATCCAAAAAAAAAAAAAATGGGGGCTTTAGATATAGTTTAACTTTTATTAGATCTTTTAAATCAATTATAGTTAAATATGTTGGAGCACAATCCAACTGTATTTCTCTTTATATTTCATTCTATTTCATACATGTCACCACTGCAACTCATTTTTCACCCTTAATATTGACAACCACAGTTTTGGATAATGGAAAAACAAACACATTCATATTTATTTCAGTTCTGACCGTAACCCTAGCAGTTTGAAATTTGTTAGAGAAGTCACTATGAATGTATAATTTCTTATTACAGGTATTAGAGCCTTTGTCTCACCGTATACAGTGACAATCTCTGTCAGCTGAATGATCTCCAAAGGTGAAGGGTTTCCCTTTAATGTCAGGCAGCCGCAGCAATGATCAGAAAGACCTTTGGAATAATGGCTGAATTATTACACTACAAATGACAGGACTGAGATAGAGCCAGGGCTGATTAGTAAATTGTCACTTTGGAGTCCTCCCACACAGACAGCTCTCAATGTGCCTTGCAGTCTTGAGTTCAGGAACTTGCATATAAGCCTTTTTTTAAGCTCATCGACTTCCCCCTCTATATCTTCTGTGTGTTTATTCATGCAGTCTACACCTACACACAAACGGATTGAAGAGTTCACCGTATGCTGCTGTGTTCTAGAAATGAAGCATAGTACACCTGGAGCTAAAAAGCCACAGCAGAGTGTAAGACCCATACGTAGGAAAAGATACAGCAGACTAAACAAATTTAAGTCAAATGAAAGAAGTAAGGTGTAAACTCCTGGCTTTTCCTAATAGAAAATAAAATGTGTGTTGCATACACCTACATCAAGGAGGCATGATAATCAAATGTAATGGTGATGTGAAATGACCACATTTTTCTGACATGAAAATAGGGGGTGATACATTAATTTAAAATATTGATTTAGTTTGAATATATTTTATTCAGCCAAAAAGTAATCAGATTATAAAGAGTATAAAGGTAGCCCACATGCAAGGTATGCTGCTTCAATATAGATTGCCCCCCATGTACATATATAATTATCATGGAGGAAAGTGTGTTCTGTTAAATGATAAATTGCACCCTCAGCATACTAGAATGAGTATGGTGCTTGGTGGTCAATGAAAAAAATGTAAGTGATTGCTGTCAGGGCCGGTGCTAGGATTTTTGCCAACACAGGCAAAGTTGAATTTTTGCGCCCCCCCACCCCGCAACCAACCCCCTCCCCCC
>NW_017306334.1:2667022-2730483 GCF_000935625.1 Nanorana parkeri
GGCAGTCGCCGGCCAGCCAAATTAGGACCCCCACCTGGAGCTCCTCCCACCGGACCAGCGCTGACTCACCGCTGCTCTCCCGCACCGAAGGTAAGTGAAGAAAAAAAAAACATAGCGCAAGCATCGGGGCATTTTGACAAGTACAAGTACCTGTCACAATGCCCTGTTTTTTCCGCCCTCACCCTGCAGCACCCTCAGGCGGCCGCCTGACTTGCCTTGCGGTAGCGCCGGGCCTGATTGCTGTAGTGTAAGGTAGGGTCATAACAGAGCAGCATGGACTTGTCATGAAGGACTACCACCAGCCACTACCTCCAGTCATTTCTATATAAATTCTTAATGGTTGATATAACTGGAGACACAGCAGAGGTTTGTCCATTGCCTAAATATATTGTGCCGGAAGGTGTCCCTCTTTTTAAGCTCAGAAAGTTGGGAGGTTTGGCAGTAGACCAACAATGAAAAGGTTTCACATAATGAAATATTCTTCTATCACTGTTTTCAAACACACATCTTGTTGTCTGACATATTCTGATTTAGCAGTTAAATCCTATGTGTTTCATCTGCTTTATATTATCAGTTATTGCCAATCTAAAATAAAAAAGGAATAAAGTATGACTCATGTAAAAACACCAGCATCACATACTCATCTATTATGAGAATTTTAAGGATAAACACAGTAATGAAACTATTAGCATGAGATTGCTACAGGGGAAACAAGCTGCTAAATGAGAGAGAGGAGTCTGCTGCCTGTGTCTCCCTGCTCCACTCAAGATAGAAATACATTTCCCCATTACTGATCAAATTCCAAACTCTGCACTGACAGAGAATGTAAAAAGCCGGTGATGTTTTCCTTGAACTGCAGATAGCAAATGGAAAACTAACTTGTTATAATTCCCACTCTACTGCCTCACATTTAATCACATCAGAGATGACAATGCATGCTCCAACCTGAGCTATACCTAAAAGGAAAGATTGTGTATTATGTAGGAGAATGTTGGAATTCCATAAATAATTTTTAATAATTAATGTAAAATGACAACATGACAACATTTCAAGCAAATTATTTCTACCGCTATCAAAGCAACTGTATTTTTTATTTAAAAATTCATTCTGATAAATCTTCTCAACATTATTACATCAATTGGTCTGTCAGAAGTCATTGATAAGGTTCAATTCTGAATAGGCTATTCAGGAAACAGTGATAAGAGAATCAGGCGACAGGCATACAGTCTATGTAATCTCTTTGAGGATTTTAGAATGTTAGAGGCATTCAGAAGTGATGGGGATTGCCTGTCAGCCACTGCTGCAATTAAAGTAAAGGAGAAGATAAGAGAAGATAACAAAGTGCAATTTACAAAGTAGAAAAATTCAGGTATTCAGCATTTTTGAATATTAATGGCCAGGAAAACCATTACAATTTTAGGGTAAATAATTCTATGTTCAAGCTTGTCCTTCTTAACCATAGAGAGCTTGACTCCAGCCAAAGAGTAATTTAATTGAAAAGGTTTCTTATAAATGGCACTGGGTTTAACAGGGGTGATTTGCATTATGCCAGTCTCTAATTATATTTAAAAAATCATCAGTTTAGTGTAAATGTTTTCTGAGGTCTTACTAAAATTGTAGGAGAAGGACAGTGAGGGAATCTCCCAAGAAACCCAAAGTTATTTGTAAGACCTAAATTTGTACAGATATAGTAACTCCCTGGCCTCCATTCAAAGAGTGAAGACATGGAAAGCATGGACCAGGGAAGCATGAGGGGAAATCTCCACAAAGGGTAGACAGACAACAGTTAAAACCTAACAGAAATGTCATTCCTTCCCTATACTATCCAAAACCCTTTGTCTTGACTTCTTGGCTACAAGTTAGCAACACGTTATAGTGCACTAGTCTATAATCACAAATATCTTCTGACTTTCTCATATGTTTTTTCCAACACATTATTTTTTTTATTAAATGGAATGACCTTAGAACATGCACAGCTTTCATGATGATGGAACCTGAAAAAGCTTCATAAGAGGTATGCGTTCTGCTAAAAAACCTCTGTATTATAGTTAATCAAGCAAAAGAAAAATAACATACTATTTATTTTAACAGTCATTATGTCCAGATATGATCCCTGGATGTTTTTTTAAATATAAGATCAATGCTTGCTTGCCAGGCTACCTGACATGTTCAGTTTGCTTGGAAGATCAGGAATACCAGTGCCTATAGACAAAGCTAATAAGTGACACTTAGAGGCAATTTTGAAATAAAATTAAATAAAGCTCACGCATTTCCACCAATTCCCTTCAATCCCTTTTGCCACTATCCTTCCTATGTATAGTAGAGCCTATTGATGGACCTACATAATCAATTCACCCTATTTATAGTATAAATTATAAGTCTATAACCCTTCCATAATCTACAGCTCTTTAATGACTTTCTGACACAAATTAGTCACTATGTAGGCAATTTATTCCCAGGCCTTTTTTCTGCATCGTACATCTAGCATTAGCGTGAGAGATAAATAACAGTCCACCTTCTTCCCTATTAGCCCTCTCCCACATGCAGCATTTAAATCTAATCAGACTGCTGGCTTTTTATCAATCTTCTTTTTGAAAATAAATATAGGCCTGTCAGAGTGTGATGCATTGTTTCGGATAATAATGGGTTATTGATTTTCTTTTCGGTCCATACAAATCTGTGGTATGTTGAATTTTAAATGATCTGATACTTTGGGTAAGTCTTCAGTTTCCATATGGAATGTAAATGAAATCTGATCGTCTATTTTGAAGAGCTGAAGTTTTCTCTCTCTAACTCAAGCTTCTTGGCGTCTTGGCGAATGCAGTTAACATGACGTGTATTTACCTGCAAGAGTGTTTTGTCCATCATTCAATAATTAAAAGCATGTGATGCAAATTTTCTTCTGAAAAACTTAAAGTCATGTAGAGATTTAGTTGAAGTGCAACCACCTGCTGCACAGAGGCCAAAAGGGACTAAATGACCCATTTGTTAAGTGATAGTGAGTGGTGGAGGGGGATGATCATCTGATTCTCTTTTTAGAAGAGCCAAACCCCATCAATTTTCAAATGCTTAAGGGTCATATCACAGGAAATATTGTGGTGCTGGCAATGCCAGCACCACGATGGCAATGCAATGCCAGAGAGGGTGCATAAAGAGTAGATAGTGTAGTAAATGAGGCAATGTGGTAGGAGGGAGAAGCACAGTAAACATCTGCACTTGCATGTACAGCATACCAAACATGCCATTTTAGCTTCATCTGGACAGCTGGTATCATGGCAAGATACCAATGAAATGTATGAACCCCTTTGAAGGAAATGTGTTTTCCATAGTGTGTGCAGTGAGGTTGAGCAATGTTGGAAAGCTCTTCCACTCATGCACTTTTTTGTGCTCTTTTTCTTAACCATGTATGTTATGCAAGATTAAACTTGTTTTATTTTCATGATCCCTCTGCGATCTATTGGGGCTTTTTTATAAAACAAAATCAGAAAAGTTAAAAGATTTGCTTTCCACTTCACCATACTTCCTCCAAGTTTTCCAGGTGTTTCTCTGATTTATAAAAGTTAACCATGGTAAGCTGCAATATGAAAGTGAAGTGAGAGAATGGAGTGAAGTGCACAGCCTGTTAGCAAAACTGTGAAAAAATGTCCTCCTTAGGGAAGGTCTTACATCAGCTTTCCACCAATGAAAGTAAGGGATTATGTCAGGTTTTGTCTTTTGTTCTCAGGTAAACATGCAGAAAGTCTTTATATAAATAGCAAAGCAAATCTACACAATAGTTCTTGCTGGATTACTTATATCTGTGTCAAACTGTGGTGAAATTGAGTGGAAAAATGGCCTTGAGCAGGTTCACAAATTGACAAACCTGTAATAATCAATATTTCCCTTGAAACATGTGCTAAAACATGTAAACATTTTATAGATAGTCTCTTTGTTAATCCATGCCTACTTGCCAAGTTGTTGGGGTGTAATATGCATTTTGCACTAGATATTACTGTACCTGGTTCTAGCACAGTCATACGTAGCTTTTGCCCTATGAATGGATAGTAGAGATGGACAGTTAATATGCAGAGTTATATTCAGTTCAGTGAACAGAGACATCCATAGACAAGCTATTTTGGCTGAACTCCATGTTTTATCTTATAAATACCAGTTTCATTTGCCAGCCCTTCCATTTGTTGCCTCCATTCCAAAGAAAGGTAGAAGTAGTTTAAAAAAATATATGCCTGAATAGAAAACAGAATGTCAAATGTCAGAGAGAAAATAAAAACAAAGAAAATAGTTGAAGTTACAGGAACACTTCAGCACATTAATTAATAGTCAAATGTATTAGATATGCAAAGCTGATAACTGCTACAGCTTACTATAACGATGCCTAGCCCTTCTCAGTATGTTACCATGTGAAATATTAGGCTGGACACATTTTTGATCAGTGTTTAGTGTAATAAACAATATGCTATTTACTGCATTGAATGGAGCCCCTGAGTAGTTATACATAGATATTATGGACATGCCTAGCACTAGCCCTGCTACTCAACAAGTAAATCATATGAAACATTAAACTGTATCTAAATCCTAAAACAAAAATGTACTATACCGCAACTTACCAGCCCTTAGATGTGGTGGCTGCATTTATTTTTTTCTGGTTTCTTTTTTTCTGTCCTAAGGTGTCTACGCTCACACACTGTACTGCATCTATGGGGGGGAAGGGGGGGAGTCATGGTTGTCAATGAGACCTAACCACTTAAAGCAGGTGTTGTAAATGCTGGCTAATTACATTTAGCTGATTATCCAGCTTCCTACAGTACCTTCTTTCCCACTTAAGGTGCCCATACACCTTACGATTATCGGACAAAACTTTTCATCCGATGATCGAACCGTTGTACCATTTTCATACGACGGCCCCATTCTGCCCCGATTATCGCAAGGTTCAATCAGCAGTAGTTGCGGTAATTGACGACTTGCAGTAATTGACTGCAATTATTTTCGATTGCGCATGCGCAGTGTTAATCGTACGACTTTTTACGGACGGAAACGCCACCAACCATGCGAACATCGTACGATCGACCAAAGTTTTCAAACATGCTTGACCGTCAAAAGTCGTACGATTGTACAGTACTATCGGTCGGGCACTACATTCACACGTTACGATTGTCGTACGAAAAGTCGATTGCATACGATTATCGTACGATAATCGTAAGGTGTATGGGCACCTTTATTTATAAAACCTGTCAAAACTGCAAGTATTAGACAGCTATGTAAGTTACTTTCATTGAACTTTTAGAAAGTTTGAGAATTCAGATTAGTCCCTATACCGCATTACAAAATGACACAGTCATAGAATTTAAGTTTTTCATAGCACCGATAGAAGACCAGATCTAGATAGAACCTATTACATACCCACTGTAAAATACAATAGGAATACATTAACTGCAAATTCAAATGTTATAGCACATTACACTGAGCCATGCTGGAATGGTGCCCAAATATTGTGACTTTAACATTCTGGCCACAGATGATCATGGGGTCCATAATAAACAAGATGGCATACAATTGTAATCAAAATTATTCAGCCCCATTGCAAATCAGGTTTATTGTCAAAATGTACAGAGTTTCAGCTGTTTGCAATGAACAATTCAAACAAAAGCAATTGAAATAGGTTAACACAACAAATGTTTTAAGTGGTTTCCCCAAATTCAACTGAAAATGCAACTTTATACAAAGTGGCCAGATTATTATGACCACCTGGCGTTTGTAGGCAAATTAGCTACAATTAGCTAAAATTTGGCGCTGAAGTTGCTAGAGGGCCAGACCATTATAAATAGGGAAGCAGGTTGTTTACCACGACAGTAGAAGTTTTTTCTGAAGATATGGGTAAACAACACGATTTAACAGCCTTTGAACGTGGGATGATTGTTGGCGCTCTGAGCCATGGAGCGAGTATCAGCAAAACAGCAGAATTAATTTAATGTTCAAGAGCAGATGTTGTTGAAGTGTTTAACTACCTCCCGGCTGCCCGATGTGTATACACGGCCGGCCGGGAGCTTCTTGGACGTAACTGGGCGTGTATACACGTCCTGTTACATCCACCCGCTCGGGCGAGTGGCGCGCGAGTGGGAAATGCCGGTTATTTTAACCAGTTGACATCCGCGGTGTTAAACCCCCTTCCCATCCAGGCCATTTTTCAGTATTCAGCGCTGCGGTACTTTAACTGACATTTATTCCGTCATGCAGCGCTGTACTACTGGACTGTCAGCCGAAAATCTAGGTGTGAACGTGCAAATTGTGGCCGTCAGCGACTAGTCAATGTTAGGTCAGAAAAGGAGAGTGGCAAGACTGGTACAAGACAACAGAAGGGCAACAGTGCAGTGTCAGATTCCTCGCATCACCTTTCAACATCTAGTGGAGTCACAAGGCGGCCTAACATAGTCATCTCGTGGAGTCATCTCGTGGCCCAACGAAGTACTGATGGGGTGGTCATAATAATCTGGCCACTCAGTGTATGACTCCTGCAGTCTCAAAATTATTCAGCCCCTGAATAGAATTCCTCAGAAGGGCACACATCTGCAAAACAGCACACCTGATGCAACTAAGAGCACTAACAGAAACATTCATTTTGTTGACCTTTTTCAATTGCATTTGTTTGATTTGTTCATTGCAAACAGCTGAAAGTCTGTAAATGTTGCCAATAAACCTGATTGGCACTGGGGGTTGAATAATTTTGATCACAACTGTATGTTGTGGCATTGAACATGGGAAATTGATGTTGAAGATGTTTTTTTTGAGAGAAAATTGATCATATACTCGGAACTGACAATTGAAGTTGCCCTGAATGACTGGAAGATCCAGTTTTTCTTTTCTGTATAAGTGTGGTTCGAAGGGTTTTTCACTACATCTACAACCAGCCTTCTGAAGAAGATGGGAGCGAGGGGCCACTCCTTCAAATATGAAATCAAGGCATTAAATGCAGAAAAAGCAGCAATTTGATTTGGATTAAAATAAATAACAACAAGTGGGCTACAAGATGAGACATGACAGTGTGGAACTGTCTGTCTGGGGGTGTACCTGAGATGACAGGTATTGTTTTGGACCTGATCACAAATTTGGATCGGATTAAAGGTTCCGTACTTATATCTGCCGCCTGGCCTAATTCAATAGTGTGTACACTCAGAGAGAGAAGAATTCACGCTGAGACACGTTCAGAGTAAGGTACTTCTGCTTTTATTCTTCCGCTTAACAGTCTTTTATAGGCAGCTGCACGTTTACGTTTTGTATGTTTAATCGTAGCATTGCAAAAAGCATTCTAGCTTATAATTGGTTAGATCCATTCATGCATAACTTCCTTCCAGGATGTTTATGACTTTCGTCTTGGGTGTTGTCCTGAAGAGGAGGCGCCATCTTGGTTCCTATTTCTAGTGCGTACTTCGGATAGGAGGGGAGGGGGTGCTTAAGCACCAATTTCTGAGTAAGGTTTTGAGTAAGGTAAACAAGGGCAAAAAGCAAAATAACATATATATTACAATTGATCTATTGAGATAGGCATTTTGTCATAATCATACTTAACCACATCCATTCCAGTATCACCATTGAGCCCTCTGGAGTGGGCTCATGAATGCAATGTCAAAGAAGGACTCTGCCCACCTGATGGCTCTGATGAAGTACCTATTGTCCTCTCTTTTCACCACCCCAATCCCAAGATCAATTGTGCCGACTTATCATAAAAAAATGTTTTTTTTTGTTCAGATTTTATTTTTGCTTTTCTTCATATCATTGAACAATATCATAGAAACAAAGACAAAGAAAACACAATAACACCCAAAAAAATAAAATCCCAAAAACAACATGAGAACATTTTCCAGAGAGTCATTACATGGGACTATTATTAACTCTATAACTCATAACCGCTAATTTTACTCCAATAAATAACCTGAATAATAACTCTCTTAATACACTATTATGTAGCTATGTAAATAATATTAATTAACCATAGAAGAAAAATGCATAACCTCTAACCATCTATGACCACATATTCTGGCACATTCTATATGTGCATTTTTCAAGCAGAATATATTTACTCATTTGCGCAATCCACTTGTCTTTTGTTGCGGAATATGGAGAAACCCACTTCACTGCTATTAACCTCCTCACAAGAAACAGTGCTTTAGACAGGGCAGCTAATGTGTATCTATGCATGTCAGGTAACCCAATATATCCCAATAAACATTGCAAGGATCTACTTCCAACTGAACACTATATATCCTATTCAGTAAGCATATCACTTTGTGCCAATATCGTCTTAATTTTGGGCATCTCCATAGTAAATTAATAAGTTAACCATTACCATAAGTAAACAACCACACTTAGGATCAAATCTAGTTCCAATTTTATAAAGAAGCTCTGGCGTATGGTATACCCTATGCAGTGCAAAAAGTTGCATAAGTCTATGAGATGGGGAAAGTGATACCGAGCCAATTTTAGTACCCTCTCCCACACCTCATCCTCAATTGGACCCAATCTACCTCTCATTTGGTGCAACAGGGCACAGGATATTTTAATAAATATTTACATAGCAGATGTTTATATTTTACAGAGATTAAACCCTTTGTAAGCTGAGCTTGTGCTATATGATCAAATAGAGCAGTAAGAGAGAAGTACCGCATTGCTCCCCTCAGTTGTGACTGTAGAACGTATCTAAGCTGTAAATATTGGGGGGAAAAAAATAGGTCCACGACAAAGCAAATTCAGACTGCAATTGAGAAAAGGACTTAAGATCTCCCTCAGAGTAAAGTTAAAAAAGTGTATGAACCCCTGCTTTCTCCCATCTATGAAACCCCTCTAACTTATACAACTCCAACAAAGATTTATTATGGTAGGGGGTATATATTGTACAGCATAGCTTCCCCATCAAATATAATGTTGGTAGTCGGGCCCTACTCTGTAAATAAGCAAAGGTGTCCAAAGTATATAGAGGGTGTGCACCTTGCAAAAAAGAAGATATAATATGAAAGCATGAGATGGAGCACTCCAGCCGCTCCCAGCAAGCTATACAGTATGTTATAGTTGTGTGTCCAAATAATATATCTATGCGTTAGGAGCCGCAAGGCCGCCAATCATTTTAGGGTATTGTAAATATTCCATTTTAATTCATAAATATTTCTTCTTCCAAATAGGGTCCTAAACACTGCAGCCACCTTATGAAAAAGGTGCAATAGATATAACAATCCAAATAATTGTTTGGTATGGCGCACCACTGACAGGGGGAGCCGACACCAAATCCTAGATTGAGACCGTGAAGGTTACTCTGCAATATTGCGAGAAATCACAACTCCTACATACCTGATATGAGGCCTTATTATAAGGGCTAAAGAGTGAATTAAGGAGGTCGGCAAGGGGTCTAGAGGAAGCAACTGAGACTTATCCCAGTTATTCCGCAGCCCCGAATAGTCACCAAATTCTGAAATCAAAGACATTTGCCCCTACAAGAGAGGATTTATTTCCTTAATAATGCCTCTCATTGATTAACCATTCACCATGGGTATTGTCTCATGGCTAATCAGGCTAGATGCAACTAATATAATTATAATTTCTTTGATCTAATCCGTATTACGTTTTGTTATATTTAATATGGGCGTAGAAACTGTTCACAGATTTCAATACAAGCGCTGTTATCTGGACTGGAAGAGGCGGGACATCTCGATCGTAAAATTCCGATCCTGATTGGTCCTTGCATCATCTAACTACCTCCTGAGGTTGTTTTCAGCTATAATTGGCTGTTCTTTTATCTTAAGCCGAACAGCGTCCACTGCTCACTAGGTTCTGATGAAAGGGGCATGCCCCAGGAAACGAGTCAACCTTTACACTGCACAGCCGATGCCTCCTTGCCACTCTGAGGATTGTGAGACACTTGGATGAATCTATACCGATTGCAATCGGAAACGGTTTACACTGTCATGCTTGTGATTAGCCCCTTGTTTTTTTACATTTTCTTAATAGCATTTCACAGGATGGGCGCTTCTTTCTGTTTGTTTTACATGTCTGATGAGAGCGTTCCAAACTGAGGAGAAGCAGCACTCCTGTGACAGGCCCATTGGGAAATCATTTGGCAGCTGTTAGTGCCAGTAAACTTTGTATTTGTACAACCTTAATGAAGCATACCTAGCTGCCATTATGTATCTAATAAAGGTGTTACTTACATGTTTACATGGCCGGGAACACAGCACACTCCATTTCATTGCTGTGTACACTGATAAATGTAACTACTGACAAACTGAGCAGCAGCTATGGCCTGGCACAGTATTTGTCTTTCATGACCTATTGCATTAACCAGCAGATATGATACACTATGACACATTTAACAGGATTTGTTATGTAATGATGCTGAATGCATTTCACCCCACATCTGAGTGCCTTTCACAGTTCTAGTAATTGTCAGGAACATACCCCCAGCATTCATAGCCACATAAATAACTCACCTTAAATAAATCACCATAATGTCATGAAATGTGTAAAGGCAGATGCCGATTGTCCAAAAACATCACAAGAGATATAAAAGCTTGTTAAGCCACCCTGTCCTAATTTACATAATCCAACCACCATGGTGCTATATTATCTGGGAAGTGGTAATTGAATGAGTTGCATGGCTGAAGGTGTGCATTGTTGTCAAATTGCAATGCTAAAGATGTTAAGACAACATTATATGTAGGTGACAGTTGGTGTTAAAGGTCTTCTCCCCTGTATAGGGATGGTTATTCTAATTTGATATAGATAGTAATTTTTCCCCCTCTTTTCATGACTAAGGTGGCATAGTTACCTGCTTGGTTATAAATGCTGATTTATGATCCAACACTCATTACAAGTGAGAAAACCAAGTGGTAAAACGTCTTCAATATCACAGAGCAAGTTCAGTTGAAAGTGACTAACTACTACTAGCTATGCCACAAATAAAAATATTCACATAGATATTGTTCATCCTTCTGCATTGCATTATACTCACAGGAGTAGTATGTGTTCCCTACTGCAGCATAGGAAACCACTGCTAGTCTTCTATTAAATGCTGCTATGCCATATTGTGCCTCTTGAGTCTAGAACAAAGGTAAATTAAGACTATATGCAGTCTCATACTATGTCATGGAATCTAAGCTATACGAAAAAAAAATTTGTTTACATCACACCTTGACTGCTAGCTGATGGATAACAGAACCCGAATGCACAAGGCCTTTTGGGACCAGCAACTGGTAGCCTATGGAAAAATAACCACTATTCACTAACTATTTTCTTGCCCACTCTCCAGCATCCCATCCAAAGCTTATTCAAAATCACCACTACAAGTGGCATCATTATGAGGCATATAAAACTGTACTATGCAAGTGTGGAAAAATTAACCCATTTAAAATGTATCTGTATCCAGCAATGCTCACCTTTGCAAGGGCCAAACTGACAGGACACAGGGGGCAGAGTGAGAGGACACGGGCCAGACTGAGGGAAGACACAGGGGACAGACTGATGGGAGATACAGGGGCCAGAATGAGAGGACACAGGGGCCAGACTGAGGAGACATAGGGGAGAAACAGGGGCCTAACTGGGGGCAACAGGGGTCGGGCTAAGAGACACACAAGGGAAACACAGGGGCCAAACAGAGGGGACACAAGGGCCAGACTATGAGTTGACGGTGGGCGGGGTGTGAGGAGAAACTGTTGGTGGTGCTCGGGTTGCTGCTGCTGGGCAACACTATTAACTTCAATATGTTCATTTTCTGTCCCTTGATCTGAAATAAGGAGTATCTATGCCCATAGCCCCAACCAACAGTTTTCTGCAGGTCATGTCGGCTCATCAAAGAAACTTCAAAGAAGGAGGGGGCCCATCTGATGATCCATAATGACATATTTACCCTCCACCTTTTCACCACACTAATCCTATCATCAAGAGCACTAATTTATATGGATTAGGACATCAATTCCTATTAGCTCTACAGACCCACTAGGAATTAATGGACATGGATTTGAATAGTAAAAATGCAGTGCCATACATAAAAAATACAGCATGCATGCACTGCAACTCAACATATTGATGTTAAAAAAATAGATCCTACTAGAAATAGTGAATTTTCTCTTGTCCGTGAATTTTGATGCCTTGGAAAATATATAAAAATGCATGACAAGCTGTGGAATCAAGCCCTTGTTGTATTTTTAATTTACAGTAATCACATTCTTAATGGAAATGATAATCAAAAGTTAAATAAAACATTTATACTATTCTGCTATTTTAATTTGTTTATGCTAACCATTCACCGAAAGAAAAGGAATATTGTCTGAAGTGAGAAAAAGATTTTTATGCCACATTATAATTGAATTGGCGACAGTGGCAGCCTGAAAAATGTTTACTGTCTTTTTATGTACTTCAGTATTTCCACAGCTCATTTCTCATTTCCAGAGGGGTTAAAATGCGTTTCATCTGGAATGATGTTGCTTAGCTAGCGATGAGCTTTAATCAATAAACTGGTTGCCATGAACCACCAGACATTTGCTTCCTCTTACCAGCACCTTATCTGCAATTAACTAACAAATTACTTAGTTAAGTAAATGCCCGTTAAAAATGTTTAAACATGAAAATGCTACGGCAAACACTAAGAAACTGTTTATTCAGTAATAGGTGGAAGTCTGCTTCATGGGTTCCAGGTGCAGGAATGACATAACGCATAATCTCTACTTTCTACTTTCCATTATCTCAAATTTAAGGCAATTTTAGCTCTCAGTCACAAAAATCACATAAAAGCTTTAAAATATTAATATAATTTTTAAAATAATTTTTAATATTTTAATTCTGTAGCCTTTATAAAAAAAGGCACTTCCTGTTATAGGGTGATAACCGTCTCTTTGTTTCCCAGATAAGTTTCTGCATTGCTACCCTGTCACACAGGTTCCCATTTGGCTGTTTAAACACACATTATGAAGGTATGGAAAGCCGTTAACACCATTGGGATACATACTTTGAGAAATGCAATGGAGCCATTGCTGTAGTGCATGCATGTAGACAGGAAATGGCTACAAAAAAGCTGCATGGGGTCGGCAGCATGGAGATGCAACAAAGTGATGCAATACGCATGTATTATATTTTTTGTTTATAATGCTCATTGCTTTAGCAAAGTAAACACCATTCAGTCAGGGTTGACCCCATTTTAAAGTGAACGTGTACTTTGCCCATTCACTTGAAAGCCCATAATAATTATTTAATTATTTGTGATCATAACCCCTGTAATTTCAGATATTCTGTAATGGAACTGGTAGATTTTTTTTTGCTTATTTACAACATTCACAGTACTATGAACATTACCTAATCTAACAAAGTACCCTTGTTATCGGAGTACATGATCAAGTTTTCTTTGTACTTTGTATGATTAACTTTGAGCCTTTGCCACCTGCTGGTTGTTACTCATCAATGCAGCATAGGTCATGCTGCAATTCCCACATGCTCTAATTAGAAATGTTTAAATAGACTGCTGGACAGGCAGTCTGGGTCTGATCAATGGCTTCTGTTTGACTTCTGTCTGCACTTCTCATAATCACTTCTGTGAATTGAGCTGTATTAGTGCTAATTTTTGTAGTTGATCTGATCATCTGCATGCAATCCCTATAATTTATAGCCACTACTGAGACTAGGTGTTTGGAACCTGGACCACTTCAGCATCTGTACTGCCTGCTTGTTGGATGTCACAGTTGCACTTTCCATGGGTTTCACCTTTGTGCACAGGAGTGTTCCAAGCCTTTCTGCTGCCTGAGGCAAAGTGTGAAATAGTATTCCCTGGCCTGGCCCATGGCTAACACTGCAGCCATGCAAACCCCAGACAAAATGCTTCATTAAATATAAGTTATTTTTTTTTAAATCATGCAACCAAAGATCTGCCATTATTAAACAGACAACCTTCACATGGGCACTCTAATCAGATGTCAGTTTTCCAGGTGGATCTGATCGAAAACCCAATGTAATTCTATGGGCAGCCGGATAGAAATGGACTTGCATCTGTTTACATCCGATTACCCCTCAACTCCATCTAGGTCTGGAAAAAAACCAGAACAGAGTTCAGTCTGATCGTGATGGATCAGAGATCATTGGATGTTAACACAGACACATGTCTGCTTGCATCTGACTGCCCATAGTTCCAGTAGGTAATTTTGTCCTGAACAAAAAAACTGAACAGACACAGATGTCACAAAAGTGACACCTATACTGACCGGTAGGGGATCTGTGCACGGATAATGATATTTTATATTCTGCGTAAAAAAAATTATGCTCCTGCACACACTTAAGGTGCCCATACACCTTACGACCATCGCAAGACTTTTGTCTTGCGATGTTCGTAAGCTTATTGAAAGCTTGTATGATCTGCCCATCTTGGACGGGCAGATCGTACTTGCGATCATCGAAAGCCCGCCCCACTGAGGGGCGGGCTTCCGATGACCGCAGTGAGGGGCGGGCTTCCGACCACTGCAAACGGGCATTGTGCGCATGCGTTTTTAAGCCTGCTTGTTCGATGGAAGACGTGCGACCGTACAGTAGAAGCGCTCGCACACCTTCCATACACTGTACGATTATCGTATGATCGCGGGATTTCCCGCGATTCTCGTACGAGAATCGTACAGTGTATGGGCACCTTTACTCTAATTGGCTTCAGTTCTACTTAGGCATCTCTGTTATGGACACAACATTTAATCAGAACCAATAAAGATCTTTCTTTCTACTATACTGTGACAACACTGTCTCCCAATGGTCTTCTACTTTGCCAATCTGTCACACACTACCTCATGTGGTTTACCCCCACTGCCTCTGTGTATATAGAAACAATTTAATTTGTTGCAAGTATTATAATATAATGTATGTTTTTGTATACAAACTAGAGGAAAAAACAATCCAGTGTATGAAGTAGATTAACAGCACCAGAACACAGCCATTAAATGCTATTTGTCATGTCATCCTAATTCACTTTTATTTGACAATGGCAGTATATAGCCCACTTAAATTTGTGTAACAGACTTCAGTGTCTCAGCTGAAACAATGACCTTTCTACTGATTTTAATAGTAATGTAATTTGTTACCCAACTAAGGATAATATCCTTCTTCATAACATAAATTATTTAGAATAATAGATGTGTACCTAGTTGGAGGCTTAAGGCATTTAAGACAAAGACCTTAATCCATAAATTGGTGTCCCTGCAGGCTGTACCTATACTGTATATAAAGCTGGCCAATGGTATAGGATGGCCGATAATGGGACTGCCAAAAGATAATTTTTCTGAAATATTTTTCTTTTAGCATGTATTATTGGGTTGTCTGACCTAGCATATTTATATGTATTGAGGAAGAATGGCAGAGCACAGTTACACAGCCTCAATAGATTGCAGACAGCATCAGGGAATCATCATTTGATATAACTTAAAAATCACAGTCAGAATATATGGGCTTTTTTAGACCTAGGCATCTGATGCACCTGCCCCAGTGCCCTGGGTTTAGTAACACCTCTGTGGAATTAGAGGATGTAGTACTACAGCTATTGCAGACCACACTGGGTGGAGTGATATCCTGGCTGACGGTGCCTGTATAATACTCATGCAACTTTTTTCAGAGGAAACGCCTAAGAAGCAGCAGTGTGGGACCTGTTTAGCTTCTTTTAGTTCAGTAAAGCTTAACCACTTGAAGACCAGGTGTTTAGACCCCCTTCCTGGGCAGGCCATTTTTCAGTATTCAGCGCTGCATTACTTTGACTGACATTTATTCCGTCATGCAACGCTGTACTGAAATGAATTTATTACCATATTTTATTCACCACTGGGGTTTTTATTTTTTTCTATATTCCAATATTTTGGAAAAAAAAGTGTTTTTTTTTTACATTATGTTAGGAAACAATTATTATTACCCAATTTTTTTGGTAAAAAATAGTCGACGCTTTAAAAGCTTTTACCGCTCATCAGTTTAGTGTTATCAGTGATTGATGGCCCTAAAATTATCGCTCTCACAGCGACGTTCGCGGCGATATGTAACATGTGCGGCGTAATGGGCGCAATCATCGTTTTCGCACCTGACACATGTTTGCATGTATGGGTGGGGGCTTTTAAAAAAAAATTGTTTTTTTTAAATCTTTTTTTATGTGTGACTTTAATTTTATTTTGGAAACTTTAATTTTTTTTCCTATTGTTTTGTTTTTTTTACTTAACTTTATTGCTATCACAAAAGGGGCTAAGAAACCCCTCTATGTGATAGCAAGAAATGTGGCAGGTCCTCTTTATGGAGACATCAGGGGTCTCCAAGACCACTAATGTCACCTAGGAGAATTGCCGGTGTTTCCCGCATGCGCAGGTGGTCATGGCTGAGCGGACGTCTAAAGACGCCCGCTCAGATCTAGAGACCTCTCGGCAGGCTGTTTTTTTACAACGGTCGGCCCTGAGGTGGTTAACACCAACGATTTTCTAATGATAAGTTTCCAGTGACCGCCAAGGAACAGGTGAACTTACTGCTGAGTAAGAATACACTGGCCCATATTAAAGGGGTACTGTTCACAAAATAAGGGGGCACTCAATGCTGACAATTAACAAATGTAGAAACTCACAACTACACTTACCACCAATGAATGGGGGCACTTTACTACTTACCACCAATAAATTAGGTTCTTCACTAGTGACCATAAATGAACGAGGCACTTCCCACTAACCTACAATGAAAGGGGTGCTTTTCCATTGTTCACCAACATAAGGGGCACTCCTCACTTACCACTAAATTAAGAAGGTACTTCACCACGAATGTAATGAGGCCATACACTAACCATTCTGTACATTGCATATTCCTGACTATTGCACTTTGTAAACTGTACTGTTCATTAGATACTGCTGATCACCGCCGCATGGAAGCTGTGCTGTATATTATATAGTCCTGACCACTGCAGTCTGTAAGCTCTGCTGTACATTACTCTACTTTCAGATAACATGTTAGCAGTCTATATTCTTTGAGCAGAAAAGCATACATACTCAAAGAGATTAGATTTTTTTAAGAATTCCTTTGTGCTGAAGTGTATGCATATCTGTGAGACTGTCCCTTGTGGCACAATATTTAAGACATTTTTTGTGGGTACACGGACTGCATATATGCACAGTGTATACAAGCATTAGGCTCAGGGTCCATTTAACACATTTTAAGCCACTTACATTGTCTGGCAGAATGCTCACCATTCACTGAAGTGTGCTAAGCGAACTGTAGGATTCCTATCCTTAAGGGTCTATTCACAAAGCTGCCGTAGGCCGACCTGGAGTGAAGAGAGCCGAACACTGTTCGGCTATTCACTTCAGGCTGGTAGGGCTGATTTCAGCCGTATATCGGCTGAAATCAGCTGTACATCGGCTTGCTTCGCATGGTTTCGGGTCGGCCGAACATGCTCAGCATGTTCGGCTGACCCGAAGTGCAGAAGGAATTCGACTCAGCTGATCCGATATCTGGATCGGCTAAGTCGAACCTTCGGCAGGCTACTCACTGCTGTTCGGCCTATTCTTATAGATGCCGAACAGCAGATATTTGTTTTTTTTTCTATTCTGACACAGCTATTCTGTTTGGAGATCAGTGTCCCTGGTTAGCACGTAACCAGGGACGCTGATCTCTCTGCAAGTGGCCGGAGCCAGCTGTAAGATCACAGCTGGCTCCGCCCAGCTGTCAGAAGCAGGCTGTCGGCCAGCCAACTGAAGGGGTCCTGGGGCCGAAGCTATCCGAGGGATCGGCCGAAGCTACGGCCAGATCCTTCGGCAGCTTCGTGAATAGACCCCTTAGTCTGCCCAAGGGTGTCTAGCAACCCTTGCAATGTGAGAAGCTAAATGGATAAAGGCAAGTTTCCTCACTCTGTTTCCAGCTCACTTGTCTCTAGGCATATTAGTAAATAATATAGTACAATAAACTTCCCTTTATCCGGCATCCACGGGTATTGGTAGTTTCTGGTTGCTTGAGAGTTACTACTAAAAATAGGTCTAACTCATGCCATACCCAATACTATACCATACCATACCATAACATAAACTCTGTATTGACTTCATTTTATTATGGAAATGCAGTAATCAAAAGCAAATTAAGGCAAATAGACACACTTAAAACAAATTAAGATAAATAGGCACATGATCATTTCCAGGATAATATGATCAGCAGAACAGTGAGTACACAGGGGATTATTTTGTCTGGTTACATGAGAGTTCTGGTTAGTTGAATGCCACTTAACAGGGAGTTTACTGTATTGTAATGTGTCACCTGAACTCCTTACAGTGATTGGACCTTGATTAATGGTCGTTGTGGTCGGATTGTGCCTTGTTTTCCAAAATCATAGAAGATGGAGATCACCAGCACTCAATCAAAAGCATTAGATTCTTTTGCTTATTTATTAAAGAAACATGTCACAAGCGTCTTTTAGCCACCGTTTCGGGGGCCACGCAGGGGGACATCATGGGACTAGCCCCACCCTTATGTTTACATGCCATTTGAGGAAAGGGAGCTGTCGCAGCATGAAAACAAATGAGCGAAGCTAGTTGTGATGTAATTTGTTTACATTCGGGCCGGACCTGCCATGCAGCGGGAGTTCAACAGTAGCGGTTGGGTCAGCGGGTGGCGGGACTTTTTGGATCTTGGCGAGTCGGCGGGCGTCGTTCAAGATGACTGAAATTGGATTACATCACTGGACGAGTGATTGACGATGGATCTACATTGCTGGAAGATTTTTTCTTTGTTTTTTATAACAATAAAAGACTTGTCAACAAACTGTCTTTTGTTTAATAAAAGGACTTTTTCACGATGTGGTATTTTTATTTACTATTTACTTAAAGAGGAACTTTACCCATATCTTTAAAATAACAACAAACGCACCTTTAGAAATGTTTAGTAATGCCAATCTACAAACACATACTTCTAGATAATTGCAGACTTTGCATTCTTTTCATTCCTTATTTCTCTTTTCTTTTTCAGTCTTCTGACAGTGGCCATGTTAACTAAGGGAAGATTACTAGCTCTCCTTTTACTTCCTGGAACTCTGGCACATGTGACTACGACATGTGACCATGCACATCATCTCAGGGGAGGAAAATGCCCTTCCCTGAGATCTCATGAGATTGCTGATGAGATTTCCCAGCAATGCTTTGCTTGATGTAACCTTCCCAGGATGCCATACTTTGGCACATTACATAATTTGTGCCAAAACTGGACCTGGAAGTGAATGAACTCTATTTGTAAGTAAAATAAAAATATGTTTGTTTAACTCATGAATGTAAGATGATTTCATATCAGCATGCAGAGCTGCATGCTGATGTGATTTTCAGTGAAGGGGGGTAAAGGTCCCCTTTAACTCTCTAGTAAATGAGTAGGGGTAACAATTACATCTTACTTATTTACAAGGGGGGGGGGATCTGGGTGCCCTCTTTATGAACAGGGGTTCGCAGATGAGCCCCCCTGCCCACAGACCCCCCACAACCGCCGCCAGGGTTGTGGGGAAGAGGCCCTTGCCCTCATTGGCATGGGTGGAAAAGCACCCTCCCAATGCCGAGGGCATGTAGACTGGTATGGTGCATTGAGGGGGGGTGCTTGCTCATCCCCCCCCCCCTTTCCTGCTCTACCATGCCACTGCTTGGATTAAAGGTCTGGTATGGGATTTAAAGGGGGGACCCCACTTTTGTGGGCGTTGGGGTCCCCTTAAAATACCCACCAGACCTAAGGGTCTGGTTTAAATTTGTGGGGGAAACCCACACATTTTTTAAAATTCTATTTTTTAACAACTTGCAGGGGATTCGGTCTACTTCGGCGGACTGTTCTCCCCGCTCCGACTATGTGTTTGGCTTAGCTGAGCTGAAGCATGTGCGTTTCCCTTGGCTGTTTATTTCGGCTGCTGTACACGGGTATTGAGAATAGCCTATACAGCAACTCTTCGTTTTGGCTGAGCCGAAGGATTACCCGAACCTTTGGCTAAAACCTTAGGCTCTTTAGTGAATAACCCCATTTTAGTGATTTAGGACACAGTCACATGATACAGAGGAATGTGATTGGAATCACAACTATTAGTTTCCTGGTCACATGTACACAATAAAAATCAGTCATGTATAATGCAGTTACATTTAGGTCTGAAAGCAAGAAGATTTTTTGGTACTGCATCTATTTTGCAAGAACAAACATATAGCACATACAGTTACACACAGACCTCCATGAGAGCATGTTCCTTGTAGTTGTGCACCTGTGTCTTCTTTGTCACAATATAAAGCAGTGATTACTTGGCTAAGCTATACCACAGAATAACTTGTGACAAATTCCTGTATTTTCAAAGTGTTAGTGGTGACATCAGCTTGATAAAGATAAATCTGTTACATCGTCTTATAAAATTGACTTGGCATTTTGACAGTATTCAGAGTGGAACAGTCAGTGCTGGGGATGAGAAAGTGACAGGAGAATGACATTACATGCAAATAACATTCAAATGAGGAGATGGGAATTTGCTGCTACTTAACTACTGGCTGCTAACAAGATCTGCTCAAGGGCCACATTCTTGGCGTCACTACCATCATTTAGACCCCATTCACATGTAGCGACATACCTTTTGTAGCGGATCCGCACGGCCGGGATATCGTGACTTTCGGGGCGACGTTCCAGCGACGGTAGCGCGACCTTCTCCGTCGGGCTCCATAGAAAAAAGGCAAAATCACGCAAAATCCGCTGAAAAAAGGGTCCGGTAGAAGCGACTTGCGACCGCTACGAGTGACGCGCGACATGGAGTTAAGACAGCTCCATTGAATAGCATTGGCCGGCGACTTCTCGCGATATCGCGCGGCAAAAATGCGCGATATCGCGGCGGAAATCGCGCGATAATTCGCTACATGTGAACGGGGCCTTAGGGTTCAAGACTCCTAAATGTAAAGTTATTTGGGTTGAAATTAGTTTGGACATTTGTTTGTTGTTCAAGTTTTAATTATTGTGACTGCTACTAGTGGCTACATCCATACAGAACCTCATAACCCCCAGCTAACTAGATTAACATATTTTAGAAAATCCTGAGCTCTTCCAGAGTTGATGTTGGAAAACAGAAATTGGACACGGAAGCACCGCAACCTAGCGCAATCACTGTGTTGAGAAAGTTGGGGGTGAGTGGTGTTCAACTCACCTGTGACAAGGTGGACACTAGCTTTGATAGGTAGTTGAGAGCGTTGTTCAGGGGTTGCAGGGTCAGAACCCTTTCTTGCTGCGAGGCGGCGAGAGGGACTCGGGTGGAATGGATGAAAATAGATGGCAACAGTAAAAATGGTAAGGCTGGAGGGTGAGCATGTGCAGAAAAAGAAATCTCTGACTCACCGTGAGGCTGGAGGAGGTGGGAAATCAATGATGAAGTGTGATGGGTGTACTCACTTTTGTTGCCAGCAGTTTAGACATTAATGGCTGTGTGTTGAGTTATTTTGAAGGGACAGCAAATGTACACTGATATACAAGCTGTACACTCACTACTTTGCATTGTAGCAAAGTGTCATTTCTTCTGTGTCGTCACATGAAATGATATCATAAAATATTTACAAAAATGTGAGGGGTGTACTCACTTCCGTGAGATACTGTACATGTGTAATTCCTTTGATAACACTCAAAACATTCACATGGTGGTGAATCAATCACTGCCACTTATAACATGTTCAGTGGAAAGATTTACCTGCAGTGAATGTTTGGTGAATGTCAGGTCACTGCTTTATTAATATGCCCCTAAGTCAGGTGATAATTTGCTAGAGGAGTAGAGATTGTTCAGTTAGTTTATATAATAGAGCTATGTGCACTTTGAATACCAAGTTGTGTTAAAAAAAAAACATGATTTTGTATTGCACATGATTGCATGAATGAACTGAGCATTTACTTTGATAAGGGAACATTTTCTACTGCTTTAGTAAATCAAGCCTTATATGTAACAGAAATCTAATGAACTGGTCTGATGAAAAGCTTTCATAGCAGATATCCAATGTGTATATGATTTGTTTTGACACATTAGGAAGCTGAAGAGCACAGAATTTTAAGTTGCTGTATAGTCTTGTTTATCATTTTATTCTTAGTGCTTATGTCCCATCAGTACAAATTAAATGATTACTGTTCTACATAACGATTTCCTGTAGGGAAGCTGCACAGAATATAAATATTCAGTACAAAAACTCAATTGTGGCTGTAACCTTTGTGTACATGTGGAATACTAATACATCTTTTTAAGTAGATACAGCCTGATTAATCTATAGTGCGCTCAATTATTCAGGGGAAACCCTGTTTGGTGTTTTGTTCATTTCACACTTCTCTTGTCTTCTCTCCCTCAGGGAGACGACAATTCTGTTTCTCTTCACTGGTTTAACAGCAAATAAATGATTGCATATACTGCGGGTAAGGCTAAGTTCTTTATTTCCAGTGTGCACACGATCTGTTACGATTAAAGGTGTTTAGGACATTAATTATGTTATACAGCCCAGTGCTAATTTTTTTATAGGAACACTGACATATTTTCTAACTTTTTCAGTTTAGTTTTTATTGTTCGTCAAAGGAAATCTGTCATGCAGGAATCTAACCACAAATCACAGAGCCACATAGTATATAAAACGTTTAATGGTTCCCCACCACTTAGTCGCCCCCTTTTTGCAGAAATCTCCTTGACACTTGTATGGCTCATGTATAAACCTTTCCCCTAGGGTAAACCTTTGCAATAAACCACCACCACTGGATGGCGCTGAGGAGCATAGAAAATTCCTATTCTACTCAGGACCATCTAGTGGCGATAATGCCACGTGGAGACCATTTGCCCAGGTTTACACTGGGTGGAAGGTTTATACATTAGCCCCATAGTATTTTTCACCCATAATAATTTGCACCCTTACTGCTGGTGGTTTTTGTCCCCTTACACTGATGATCATTGGAAACAGAAGGGCCTCCATATATTAATGGTCAGTGGAGAAGAAGTGTCTACATACATTGGTGGGCAGTGGTAGAAGAAATGGACCCTTACATTGATAGCTATTAGAAAAGAAGTGTCTCCTTGCATTGGTTGACACAGTGGAAGAAGAAGTGCAACCTTACACTGGAAGGCAGTAGACAAGAAGTGTACACTTACCTTGGTGGCAAGTGGGAAAATAAATGCGCTCTCTCTCATTGTTGGACAGTGGGTGAAGAAGTGACTCCTTATGTTAGTGATCAGTGGTAGAAGAAACAACACCTTATATTGATGACACCTTACATTGGTGATCAGTTGGGGAAAAGGTGCTCTTGTATATGTAGGTCAATAGGAGAAGTGGCCCTTTAAATTAGTGGTCAGTAAAGAAGACGTGTCACCTTACATTGGTGGTTAGCGAGAGATGAAACGTCCTCTTGTATTGGAGGTCACAAGAAAATGTGCCCCCTACATTGGTGGTTAGTGATAGAAACAAATGTGTTGTCATTAAGAGAACAAGTATCATCTTACATTTAGTGAAGATGTGCACTCTCGCACTGGTAGTCAACAGTCAGCTCAATGTAGATTATTGGTGCCAGAGTCTGCTCACCTGTAGTGAAGCAGAAGAGAGGTAAGGCTGGTACAGTCACTGGCTCTGGTGAGTGATGTGCAGGAACATTGTGGGCACCATTGGGTGAAAGATCAATCCACTTGGAAGTATCCTTCTGGAGTCTGACTGGTGGCCAGGTCTGGGGGTATTTGTAATCAGTAGGAACAGCTGGGATGGTAAGAAGATCCACTTAGTATTCTGCCATTGGTACTTTTAAGGCCTGCGCACACCAATGCCTTGCATTAATCATTTGGTTCTGTGCTGCAGGTGTGTTGCATTGCCATTCCAAATGCCGCAATGTGCTTTACCTCGTAGTGCTGCAATATTGAAAAAAGGGAACTTGAATTTATAGGGAATTCATAGTTGTTTGAGTTTATATTTTCTTCATTTATTAATAATGGTCAGGGCATATAAATACAAATTAAAAATGTTTTTCTCTTTTGTTTTCCAGTTAAATATGAAATATTGCAAACATATATTTAGTTTTATTTTCTTTAGTCACTGGGTGTTTTCTTTTATCCTATAGTATTCTGATGATACTTTTTAATGTATTAAAGAAAACAATGAACACAAAATTCTAACAGTTTCCTTTCAATTTGCAGTTTCTCAGTTTGACCGATGTGTACACTAATCACAGACAAATTACTTTATTTTCCAAGTACTTCACCATTGGGCTCAGCTGTTAAAAATCATCTAGGAGATAGCCTAATTAATTACGTACAATTAATTAATGAATTATTAATAATAGCAGAGTGAATTTATATAGTAATGATTGAGTGCTGACACTTTTGACACATTAGGTCAAATGAATTAAGGCAGCTGTACTGCATACCAGAAGCAGGATGCTACTTTCATATTTACATAGCTGACCTACAGATAATTTGCAGTCATCTAAAAACAGATGTGCAGTGATTTGACTGTCAAATCAAACATGTTTTAGATATGTTTAGATATATGAAAAACAAGGAACAAGTCCAGATTTATTGGAATACATTAACTGATCTTTATTCAATACGAAAGTCTTTAAAAAGCTGATCCTGCTTTGATCCACAAATGACAGAATCAGAACAATCTGGGGAAAATTAGAACTAATGCAGACAGGGTCAATCATGTTTACCTGACATTTGTCAGATCTTAATAGCAAAAAAATTAAACTAGACATCTCCAACCTTTGTCAGCTTATGAGCTGCATTTGAATATGATAGGTAACTGTAAACCACAGGGCATAGTTATAAACAGTTTGTGAAGTTAGGCAGCTTTACAGTTTCTCACTTTTCTGATTTTCCCCAAAGAATGTATAAAGCTTGAGCCATAAGGTACTTAAATTATCAGACCTGAAAAACATAGAAGAACATTTATGAATGCAGTGAATTGATTTAGTAGAACTGGAAAAAATAGCTAAGAAAACAACAAAAGAAAAACAAAGTCACTGATGTACACAAGACATTTAATGGCTTACAACGCAAAATGTTTGCAAATTAGGCCTTTATATAAGTGTAAAAGGGGAAAACTAAGGGTACAAAAGCAGCAAAGTAACCATTCTGCCTCTGGGTTATTAGGGGTCATAGTCAGGACACCATCAGGAGGATGAGAGGGGGGCAAGCTGGTCAATTGACTAGAGCCCCAAAGTTTCCAAGGGGTCTTGTCCAACAGCAGTCTAATTCACAATGAAATAAGTAATTTAGCTTTACTGCTATATGTGGGTACTGTGGAACTGCTGGACTTGTCACAAAAAGAGGTTTTGGTAGTTGTTTCAATATATTACATTTGCCATTAAGGCCACAGGTGTATATGGTAGTCGATGAATTGTACTGGCCTCTACCAATGTGTGTTTGCGTAGTAAGGTGACGGGTAGTTTTATTCTATTTTAAGTGGTGTGGTCTACATGGTATACTAAGTAGGTTGCTGTGCCTTGTACATTGTTTGCTTTGCTCCTGTCCAAATTAGCACTGTAGGAAGTATTGCTTTTATTGTTTAATTTGGAAATATTCTGTAAAGATGCCTTCCGTAGAAATAAAACTTTTTCCTGTCACAGACTTTGCACATCATAGTCAAGCATGTTTTTGTCTTCGCCGAGTTGTTATTATTTAGAGATGAGTTGGGTTGTGTTACAAAATTACGAGACCAGCATGGGTTAGCCATAGAGACAACACAGTAAATGCTGCTTGCTTTGAGATTCCGTATGTCTGACTGCAACTTTGGCCTGAACTGTCTATTAAAAGATTCCTCACTGGCCTGATGGCTAACCCACTTGTGTGTGTAAATTTCAACTTGATCTACTGATTTCTGCAAAACTTTTTTTCATCAAATAATCAAATGAGAGCTGCAAAACAAGTAAAGGGACCTTGGATCCACCATCTGACTTAAAAGAAGAATTTATATCTCTTGCATCTTTCTCTAATAACATGGTATTGAATGCATTCATAAAATTACACTATGCTGCCTAAAGTACTAACATCAGGCTCCACGGTTTGATTTGTCACTGGGGCCCCATTTTGTCTACAACTGTCCCTGTTAATGGTAAAAATAAAATAAATTAAACATTTGAAAAAAACTATATCTAGCTATAACAATGTGAACAGTTCCAGAAATTTTTTATTTAAAAAAAGATGATTTGAACCATGTGAATAAAAGTTCACTGTTGTAAGCTCGATCTGCATGTAAAGGTGGAGGAAAATATAAGTTAGGGCAAGTGAAATGAAAAATAAGAATTTACATACAAAATAATATAATTGCAGGTAATAACCACATAGAGTTATTAAAACATAATCTTTTTCAGAAAAATAATGCTTTAGAGGCTAACCCCATAGCATTTAAGACAGTAAGCATTAGAGGTACCTATGTATGATTGACCCTCTACTGAAAGATCTGGTCATCAGGGACTTTTGACATGCACCTTGATTTTCATTGCACAAGCAGGCTTATTCGTTAAGGAAAAGAACAATATACAACTCAAGAATTCTATGCATTTTACATTTGGTAAATGAAAAACTGATGACTGCTATGAGTTACAGCATTGTACATGTTACTGAAAAATCCACAAACACATTGATGAAAAGTGAACAGTTTTAGTAAAATTAAGGACATTTTGAGCATTGAATTTTGCATACAATCATGAATATAATTTACACATAATGTCCAAATCTATAAAACACATTCTGTAATATTAGAAGAGAAAGTTGTACCCTCTCTGTGGCTGTGGTGTGAGGCAGGCCTATGTAAAGCTCAGGTCTAAATGGAAAGAAGTACAAATCCTTTGCCACATAAAGGCAAAGGCACAGGGCTGTCACTATAATAAAGCAGCCTGAGGTGGTTGCTTCAGGCGGCACCTCATTGGGTCACCTGTGATACTCTGGCCAGTGTCCCGCCCAGCTCACTGATGTCACTGTTTGCCAGCTGCTGGGTGGGACGAAAGGCAGAGGTACCGCCCCCCCCTTAATGTGCACCCCCCGGGTAACGCACGCCAACCCCCTTACCACCAAAAAATCTACATTGAGGCTGCCTGAGGTGGTTGCCTCAGGTGGCATCTCATTGGGTCACGTAGGGGGCGGTAGGCACACCTTTCCGGCCAGAGCGTCCCAGGTTGCTAACTGCTCTTGGCAACCTGTGACGCTCTGGCCACTGTCCCGCCCAGCTCACTGATGTCACTGTTTCCCAGCTGCTGGGTGGGACGGTGGACAGAGGTACCCCTGAATGCGTGCCATCCCCCCTCCCCCCTGAGTAACATGCACCAACCCCCCAACCACCAAAAAGTGTAGAGACGCCCCTGCAAAGGCACATAAGGTAAATAGCTTCATGTATTTAATCTGTTTGTTTAGATGTTTGCCTGGAGTTCAGCTTTAATTATAATGACCGAGCACAATGTTCAGAGTGAACTGAAAAGATTGATTTACTCAGTGGTTCCAGAAATGAATCCATGTCAACTCTCAGTTCAGGCCTATATGGATCCACTCACCATATTCATTAATGTATTCTTCCTATGAGGTCTGGTTAAGAAATAGCACAGCCTGAACATAAACAAATAATTTTGGTGATTTATATAAAAACACAAAGTTCAGGGTTGCCATCATGTTCCCAAGTCTCCAATTCTGTCTTGATTTCAACAAGCTGAGTTCTTTATTACCAGTTCAGCCTCTTGTTTGTGATTGTTACTGACCTGGGATCTTTATTTGTAAGCTCATAAAAATGAACAATGCGGCAGATCTGACAGCCAGCAGAAATGATTATTCAGACATTAATGTGGAGTCTGTCATCTCAGCTTCTATTGGAGGTCAGCCTACAGCCTTCAGAGCTTCTCACTAGCCAACAGCAGGATGTATGCTGATAAACCTAATGGTTTTCCTGACAAGCAGAGTGTTTAGAGTGAATCGGATTAGACATTATCCAGGCTCCATTGAGGAGAACTGCGCAACAGGCTCACACATTGTTATACTGAGATAAAACAGCCTTGTAATTTTGTGTTATGATAAATATATCTCTGGCAGCGCAATTTCACTTACACATTTTTATGGTCCATTCTGAGTAAATCTATTAATCATGTTAAAACATCCTGCAGGAAAGTAAGAGAGGCAAATTAATGCTTTTACACAGCTACTACAGGGTTTAGGCAAATCCACCCAAAACCTTTTTTACTTTTGTTGGGGAGGGTTAGAATTATGGTTATGTTTTAAATGCTGATTGTGTCCTCTATAGTATATCCAGGTTAGAAATGTCCTAAAGAGACTTTGTCACTATGTTCATTTAGAACAAATCAACTGTTCCTCTTGTAAGAAAAAAAACTTCATCGACTGTTGCTCACGTTATCCCCTTTCCCCCACCATCCCTTTGCTCCATTGCAGCACTACGTCCTTACTCTGCATAAACTATGTGTCAGATGGTATTGGTCCTTACACAAAATTAACATTTCCTCCTCATCAGGTGACAGTGTTGGAGTCTGACAATTGGTTGTTTCACCCAAGCACTGCATCCTGGGAGGAAGTCACATGTTTCTCTATAACGGGAGGCCATCTGTATTTACCGAAGGCTCCAGCAGAGCAATGTAGATGTGAGGAAGCATTCAAAAAACATCAATGTGTGGAGGAGGGGGGGACGGGGGGCTTCTCACAAAGTGACAGAACCTGTCAGTTTAAACTTTGAGAAACACAAATTATTACATGTGTATGACTAATTCCATTTTGTGCACAGTGCGGCTATGCATATGATCATATCATATCTACAATAAAACATATTTATTTTTTGGTTACCTGCATGGAATCTATTTACAAATATTAAATTGTATGGTTCTCCGCAAGTTTGCAAGTTTTGAATGCATATATTCAGGCACTTTGCAGTTTTCTGAGGTGCATTAAAAATAAATGCAATTCTTTTGTATCTTTTTATAGCATCCAACAGGTCAGCTGTTCTTGATCTGTCCCCCACTTGTCTGTAGTTACGTATGTATGGATTGTATTATATAGGGATGCATCGATACCGTTTTTTCGGTATCGAGTACGAGCACCGATATTTATATTTCGGTACTCGCCAATACCGAGTACCAATACCGGTACTTCTGGTAGCATTGAGCCGGCTTCCCGGGGAATCAGGGAGCCAGGCAGCGTGTTATTACCCACTGCCTGGCTTCTTGATTGCCCGGGAAGCCGACTCCATTCTGTGTGGCCGGCTCGATGCTGATTAGCCGGGAAGCCGGATTCCCAGCCAATCGGCATTGAGGCCGGCCAAACAGATCTGATAAAATGGTGACACAACCTCCACCCTGCAGACACCTCCTTCCGCTCACATCGATCCTCAGCAGCAGTCATTACCGTAATAGTCCCTCGGCCAGCTGGGCAGACACTGCTCTCCAAGCTCTACCAGATCTGCCCACGTCTACTGTGTGTACAGCGCCGTGTGATCGGCCCTCAGCCTGTTACTGCGCATGCGCAGACTGCCCAGCGCTCTCAATTAGAAATCCTCTAACAGCATCGAGCATATGGTCAAACAATTACTAATCTTCGTTATGTATGTAAGTTGGCATTCTATCACAAACCTAAAATATGCTGTTCTGAAATGGTCAATTTGTTTTGTAGATTTATAAATATTGCAGTTTTTCTGGATAAGTGTATTTAATTGCACTTATCCTGAGCACATGCCCTCCCCATTACTGTGCTATGCAGTTTTGAAATGCACTACACATACCTGTAATCCATAATCAGAATTAAAAAGAGTATTAAAACACTGTTTTACATAAATTGCTTTTGAACCTAACATATTTTGGTACATATGTATTGATTTCTAACTCCAGTCACTTCTAGGGGGGGTTCGTGCATTGCAGGTGCAGTGCATTTTATGTAATTTATTGATTTACATGCATACCCATTAATGTGTATTTTGCTGGAAACCACACCAAAGATGCAGAAAGCAAAATGTTTTATCATTGCACCTGTAAAGCACCTAAAAGTGTGGCTAGAGCCTAAAATACAGTGGGGGGAAATTATCAAAACTGGAGCAGACAAAATATGGAGCAGTTGTGCACGGTAACCAGCTTCTCTCTTCAGTTTGGTAGGTTAAGATTTGAAAATGAAAGAGAGAAGCTGATTGGTTACCATGCACAGCTGCTCCAGATTTTGTCTGCTCCAGTTGTGATAAATTCCCTTCAGTGTCTTCATGTTGAGTGTATGAAGAAGTCTTAGGGGTCTATTCATGAAGCAGCCAAAGGATCTGGCTTCGGCCCCAGGACCCCTTCGGTTCAGTAGAATTCACAATAGCCCGTACAGCTCCTGCGATGGACCTGAGGGAGAACTGCAGCAGAGGGCGGGTGCAATGCTAGTTTACTATTGGCTATTGCAAATTGAAATAGCCAATAGGAATCTAGCAATGCATTCCAATGGGCAAAAAAATATATATTTTTTTCTATTCTGACACGGCTCCGTGTCAGAATAAAGAAAAAAAAAGAAAAATCAGTGTGCACCCGGGAGAGTTTTTTTCTTTTTTTTTGACGGCAGGAGAATCGCCGGCCAATAGAAAACTGTTGGGCGGAGCTAGCCGTTCGGCTCACTTCACTTCAGGTCGGTCTTTCACTCGGCTGCCTACGGCAGCTTAGTGAATAGACCCTTAAGAAGTAACTATATGAATCCTGATGGGTCTACAATGGAAATTATTCTGCACTAAGATTACAATCCTTTAGGTACATCCAAAGCTGTATAGGAGGATAGGACTGAAGGTGATGGGGAATTGTGTAGCAGGTGGGAAGCCCAAACATTTTTATTTTAGTTTTTTTTTATAATTGACAATTTTTATTAAAGTAGCATATAAGTGATACATAACTGTAGGCATCAGTTAAAGCGTCAAAAATGACTAACATTTCGCCAGAGACCACATTGCATACACAGTACCGTTTCCTATAATGGATTTGTTTCATTACATATCTCAATATATGGTTTAACCACATTTCCATTCAACTCCTTTTTATTTCGTGGCTCGGGTATCATTAATTATTTCATGTTTGTTGTCGTTCCGGCTTGCTTTGTCCAAATATCACAAGATCTAACCGATACCTATCTATCTTTATGCATCTATACCAAATTCAGCATTTTTATAATATAAAGAAAATATAGTCAGAGAAAGATAAGAAAGAGAAGAAAAGAGTGTGAACACCAGCGTCTTCCAGGATACCAGTCCACTTGAACATCCCCTACCACCTCTCTCTCCCTCCCTACTTCCAAGCCAGGCTCCCTCCAAGCCCTCCTTATTTGGCCCTCCTTCCCCCCTCCCTCATTCAGCATTCTCCTCATAGGCATCGCACGTTCTCCATATCACTTTATGGGCTTCAATTGTGTTATTTAACCGTGCTGTTAGGTATTCCATCACCTGTACATCTTTAATTCTAGCATATAGATCAAGTTTGGATGGGGGTAGTTTACGTTTCCATTGCAGTGGAATGAGACAGCGGGCTGCCGTAAGGATATGCGATGTCAATTTCCTATCAGCCCTTGAGAGGTTAGGGAAGGGCAGTCCCAACAAGTAATGAATGGGGTGGTCGGAGAGCGTCTGTCCAACTAGTCGTTCCAGGATACGTTTGACCTCTCTCCAATATGGCAGAATTCCTGGACAAGTCCAAAATATGTGGAACAGGGAGCCACTTATACCATCGCACCTCCAGCAATTTGGGGGCAACTTTGGGTTAAGAGTATGGAGAAAATCCGGCGTATGATACCAATGGTATAGTATTTTATATTGATTTTCTCTATATATCGAGCATATCGAAGATTTTGCCGCCATCCTCCATATACGTTTCCATTGCTGGGGTGAGATTGTAGTCGCCAAGGCATCTTACCATTTCCGCATATATGGTAACTTGACCATGCCCTGCTCCGAGTCTTCATTCAATACGCTGTGCAGAAAGGAAATCATACCCCTTGAAGAATGTGGTGCCAAACAGTGTGTTTCAAACGAGGTGCGTGGGGGGAAGATTAATGTTTTAGTGATCGATTGAGCAAAGTGCCTGATTTGCAAGTATGAGTAGAGAGCCCTGGCTGGGAGGCTATGTTTTTCCCTCAATTGTTCGAATGGCAGTAACCTGTTCGTAACCCTATCTAGTAAGTCTCTAAAGTGAAACAGTCCCTTGGATTGCCACATCTCCACCCACTCCCTAGATACTCCAGGCTGTATTCTCGGATTTAGCAAGAAGGAAGTCAATGGAGACCTATCCGTCGTCAGTCCTTTAGTGATCTTAACTTTATTCCATATGTCTAACATAAGTCCTGTGGAGGAGAGAATTGCTCCTTTGGATATTTGTGCTGGATTGGACCACAGCATTGCATTAGGGTGGATCGGTGTAAGCCAAAGGCCTTCTATTGTCGCCCAACCCGTAGGAGGATCAAACCGTGATAGGGCTGGCACTACTCTCAGTTGGGCTGCTTGATAGTATGTATAGAAATGTGGTAATGCCTGTCCCCCCTTAGCTGTCGGTGCATGTAATATCTTTTGTGACACCCTATGTCGTTTTCCTTCCCAGATATAGTTTAGTACCTCCCTTTGGAAAGATTTTAACTCTACGACTGCTATTCTTACCGGTAACGCTGTAAAGTGGTACAACAGTTTTGGCAATATTGTCATTTTCACTGAAGTCAGTCTACCGGTTAAATGACAGTCTCAAGAGCTTCCATCTCTGTAGTAGAAGCCTCAGTGATTGAAACAGCGGTTTATAGTTGGTTGCATAGAGTGAGTGTATGTTATGCGTAATAAAGATCCCCAGGTATTTAATTTTGTCACTTTTCCACCTGGAGGGGAAAATGTTTTGTAGTAAGGTCACTTTTGCAGGGGACATATTCAACGGGAGGACCTCGGTTTTGCCTAAGTTCAATTTATATCCCGATACCATGGAGTATTTATAAAGTTCTGATTGTAAGTTCGGTAAAGACCGTTGTGTGGATGTTATAGAGAGAATTACGTCATCTGCGAACAGAGCTAATTTAAATTGTTGTGATCGTACCTTTATCCCTGCAATGTCCGGTGACTGTCTAATACGTGCCGCGAGGGGTTCTATACATAGTGCGTAAAGGAGTGGGGACAGTGGGCATCCCTGTCTAGTGCCGTTGCGTATCTGGAAAGGTGTAGAAGTCGCCGATTGTGTTTTGATGGATGCCGACGGAGTCGAGTATAATGCTTGTATCGCTCTGGCACAGGGGCCCCTGATCCCTATGTGCACCAATGTTGCATGCATAAAAGGCCAGCTAAGCCTGTAGAAGGCCTTTTCAGCATCTAAACTAATTAATAACGCCTCTTGCTTCTCCCTATTTATTATATCTACTAGGTCTATAAGTCTCCTGGTGTTATCCCCTGCTTGGCGATTAAGCACAAAACCCACTTGGTCATTATGTATGAGGGACGGTAACATTTGGGCTAAGCGATTCGCTAAAGTTTTTGTGAATATTTTGAAGTCCGAATTGAGTAGTGCAATAGGTCTATAGTTCGTGCATAATTCACTATCTTTATCTGGTTTAAGGAAGACCGTAATGTGAGAAGTCAAAAATGACGATGGTATTTCGGCTCCGTGAAGAAAGCCATTAAACATGTTTGTCATATGAGGAAGAAGGGTGTCTATGTATGTCTTGTAGTACGGGTATGGGTATCCATCTGGCCCTGGTGATTTGCCCGTGGGTAATGCTCGGATAACGTTCCAAAGTTCATCTAGTGTAATAGCCGTATTCAGAGTCTCTAGGTCAGCAGTTGCAATGTTTGGTAAGTTACACTCCGCCAGATAATTCTGGACACGAGTCGTCAAATGCGCATCTGTCGTAATAAAAGCAGTGTCCTTTAAATTATAGAGATCATTGTTTTATTTTAGTTTTGAAGTGGTAAGGTGTAAGGACCCTCATCACCTTTTTATTGCTGTCTGTGGTCCTGCATTGTCACCAGGACAGAAAGTAAGGGAAATTCCCTAGAATAGGAATAGTGTTCCAATGGCAACAAATGTTCAAGCGACAAGCTTCTCCCTATTTATTATATCTACTAGGTCTATAAGTCTCCTGGTGTTATCCCCTGCTTGGCGATTAAGCACAAAACCCACTTGGTCATTATGTATGAGGGACGGTAACATTTGGGCTAAGCGATTCGCTAAAGTTTTTGTGAATATTTTGAAGTCCGAATTGAGTAGTGCAATAGGTCTATAGTTCGTGCATAATTCACTATCTTTATCTGGTTTAAGGAAGACCGTAATGTGAGAAGTCAAAAATGACGATGGTATTTCGGCTCCGTGAAGAAAGCCATTAAACATGTTTGTCATATGAGGAAGAAGGGTGTCTATGTATGTCTTGTAGTACGGGTATGGGTATCCATCTGGCCCTGGTGATTTGCCCGTGGGTAATGCTCGGATAACGTTCCAAAGTTCATCTAGTGTAATAGCCGTATTCAGAGTCTCTAGGTCAGCAGTTGCAATGTTTGGTAAGTTACACTCCGCCAGATAATTCTGGACACGAGTCGTCAAATGCACATCTGTCGTAATAAAAGCAGTGTCCTTTAAATTATAGAGATCATTGTTTTATTTTAGTTTTGAAGTGGTAAGGTGTAAGGACCCTCATCACCTTTTTATTGCTGTCTGTGGTCCTGCATTGTCACCAGGACAGAAAGTAAGGGAAATTCCCTAGAATAGGAATAGTGTTCCAATGGCAACAAATGTTCAAGCGACAACTGTCTAAGAGGGAATTTCCCTCACTTTGTAATTATTTCCTCTCATTTTCTCTTTTTGTGTCTACCGAACAGTATGGGACATAGGTGGCGAAAAAAAACTGTCAAGGGTTTTAACCCTTTTCTACATTATCAAAAAAAAAAGTGTCGGTAGATATACTTTAGAGAGCAAAGAAAGAGGACAGAAACTAAATCTGCCATTTTAATTTTTTGCATATATAAAATATTTATGACAGGTTCATTAGGCTTTGAAACCACCAGAAACATAACATATCTGAGAAAATATTTAATTCCATTTTCAGGTTTTACAACATTATTATGATATATGTTTTTTCTATGGACTTATAAACGATGGTGGGAAATGAGTTGACTATCTTTATCTATATTAATGGTCAAACTCAATTAGTCACGTAGCTCTGAGGTAGAACAATGAACTAATCATGTAGACTGAGGACCATGTATAATACTATAGCAGAGCTGATCTTCTCCATCTGCAAGCAGGATCACACACTTCATTGCTAATTAGAGAAGAAGTCTTTAATAGCTGGGAATAACACAAGCTGATTAGCAGATTCAAAGGCTAATTAGCAGATTGTGTTCGTCTCTGCATCTTTCCCCCAAAAAACTGGTAAAAATGAAGCCAGAGTTTGCTCTTTGCATTTGCTTATTACATGACTATTTCATTGCAGAGGTTCAGTGCCAGTTGGGTTTGTCGCTGGTACCAATGAGGAATACTAATTTATCTTAGCAAAATGCCAGTACAGTCTCACTATAATCTTTTCAATGTATCTATTTGGTGTACCTGAAATTTCTTAGCAGTGAATCTTGTGTATAAATGTAATGGCTTGCTAGTAAACACAAGTATGCTCTTCAGAGGTAACATTTACATTTGAGTTAATCTCATGTATATACATTGGGGGGTATTTATCAAAACTGGAGCAGAATAATCTGGAGCAGTTGCCTAGGGCAAACAATCAGCTCCTCTCTTCAGTCTGTTCAGCTAAGATTTGAAAATGGAAGAGATAAGCTGTTTGGTTGCCATGCACAGCTGCTCTAGATTTGTCTGCTCCAGCTTTGATAAATTCCCTCATTGTATTTGACCTGTTCAAAAATGTTACTAAAAAAATGTAAGTGAATAGTGACTACTCATTTTTACAGAAAATTTCTGCAGAAGACCGATGCGCTCAGCATACCCTCTTTTGAATTACATATCACATATATTATCACACATATCACACATATTATTTTGAATAAACATGTTTTGCTGTAAGGGTTTGTGTATTTTGACAACTGGTCTCTGATAAAACTTAATTTTTACAGTTTAAGCCAGGAAAAGATTAGATCTAGAATAAGTGGCTTACCCACAAATACACATAGACCTTGGCCTATAATACCAACTTTCGTACCATTTAATGGCAGTCCCAACATATAGTATAGGTATTCTAACTATACAAAATGCATTGAAGAATTGCTATATTCATTAACATATTATATACCTTTTTTTTTCTAAATATGCCAAATGAGTGGCATGCATCACTATACATCATGTTAACACAAGTTTTCTTGAAAGAGGGCTTAACCCTTTTGCTGCCACTGAAGTATGTTATACAACGGCAGCAGTGGGCCCCTGCAAACAGACAGCCACCAGGAATCTGTTTACCAGAGTAAAGCTGACTGTCGGCTTTACACTGGAAGTGATTTGGGTGGTTGCTCCCCGCACGCCTGACACCCCTTTCTCTGCTTTCCAGGCTCTGCTGCCCCTTCTGTGGGCCCAGGAACTGCATCGCGGGTGACGGGAGGTAGCGGGGAGAGAGACTTGCGAATGTCTGTCCATAACAAAAACAGTTACTCCACACACGTTAGGCATCGCCATGTATGCCAGGGTGAGAGCAATCATTCTAGAGCCAATATTCAAAGTTAACTCTAAACTGATGACGTACAGACTTAGAGTGTCACCTATGGACAATTTCGGTTAGTGTGTTATTTTTGCCATTTCACAATCGCACACATTTTTTAAGCTTGCCCTGTTAGGTATCTATTTACTCGGCATCATCTAATCTTTTACATTTTATTAAAAAAATTTGTATTATATTGTGTTTTTGTGCACTAAAAATAACTTAAATGTTTTTTTTGCAGAAATTTTACTTTTCATAAAGAGTTGCTTTAATGTCATGCAACAAAAAAACTGCCACCATTTTATTCTACAGGGTCTCAGCTTTCAGGAAATCTATAATTCTGGGGGATTTTAAGTAATTTGAATGCCTAAAATGTGCATTATGTAATGTGTGCAAAAAAAAAAGCAAAAACAGCTCTGGCAGCAAAAGGGTTAAACTGAAAAAAAGAGATAAAAATGGTTTCAAGAGGTTACTACTCCACATTTGCTCCCGTTTCTTTCCAGCACACCCTATAATGTGACTAATGCAAGTGAATATAACATTATCAAACAAAAACTGTGAATTTTTGATTTACATAACTAATCAGATTAATGCTAGCAATAGAAAACTGCTAAAAGGCAACACAGACAGTTCTTATGAAATATGAAACGCACAAGTACCCATCACTGGTTGGGTAAACTTCTAGACAACTTTTAGTCTGTCATTGAGTTAATAATAAACCTAGATTTTAAACATTGAGTACATTATAAACTTCACAACACTTTAACTTTAGTACATCTGGCAAGGTTAAAAAGAAGAAACTAATTTAATAAAGTATATTATGCTTCCAGACTAAGAACAAAAACGGTAAAAAGATCCAACTTCTGAAACGATATCAGAAAAACTTTAAAGGCCTTAACTTGTTGCTACCTGACTTGAGCTGCATTTTTATGTTTCAGGTAACTAGTGTTATATTTTCAAAGTCTTCATTGCTTTTATGGGCTAATTTGTTCAAGGACTATGGAATTCAGAAAAGCTTTGCAAAGTCAGGTTTGTTAGATACTAAATCAAAAAGGTTTTAAACAATATGTTCCACACTAGCCACCATCGCTAAAAGCCTTTACTTTCTGTCATTGCAATGCACTTAGTGCGCCAATTCTATTTAAAGACACAGTAATGCTGAGTTGTACTGTAAACATTTATCATGTCACTAACATCAATATGTGGAGGTCAGATAGATTAATTTTTAAATTTAATTGGGGTCATTGTAATGACTATCTGAAATAGTCAGACGGTGTGTATTTTTCCCTAGTCAGTCAGGGCTACCAACCCGAAGTAGATCAGTCACTGAGAATGATCAGCTACAAGGTATCTGCTAGTGCTTGACTGGGCCGATGTACCCAGGGACTTGCTACAACTTTTGTCTCCAATTTGGCCAACATACCTATGTATGTTAACTGCAACATGAACCAGTTATTAAAAGTTATTAAAAGAGTTGCATCCCTTTTAAATATCTTTTAAAGTGCTGCTCTTAACAAGTTAGATTTTTGTGAATGATTAATGTTATACATCCCATACATAGCCTTATCTGTAGGACAGTTGCATAGATGTATAAGAACATAAGGTTTGGAACCGAATGCTTTTATGTCTATTCAGGAATTGAAAAGTTGCCCAACATTTTGCCTAATACCCACTATGAACATAAGTACAGCAAGTCTGTCACCCCCTAACCCTAATGTAGAACACATACGTCACATAATTTTCATTTGTTATGTTTCAATTTCCTGCCATTTATTCTACCATATTAACTACCACTAACTTATTAGCAATGTTTTTTCTTCTGAACAAGCCATCATAAAATGTAATATGTAAAATGATTACATGTGTATGCCATTTACTTTGTTCAGTTTCCACTAATGTATAACCTGACTTTTCTGTGCTTTGCTTTAATTTCTCTCATATCCCCTAACAATGAAGCTCTTGGTTCCATTTCCTTCTTTGATTCTACTTGAGTTTACAAATTAAACTGATCTAACCATTTCTAATAATAGCTATGATGTCAAATAATGTGTGTTTATGTCATGTGTTGCATTTTAGGTTTCTGCTAGTACTTTATTTTATCTTCTCTACTGTGTTTGGTTTCCACCAACATACATGCACTTGATTCCATTTTTACAGACAAGACCCCATTTAAAGCTTTCTAGATAAAATTTTCACGTTACTACAATTTTGGAATTTTCTATTTCAAAGCTTCTCAACTTGGTAAGGTATTTTGTAAAAAAAGTATCCTGGATTCTCTGACACATTAAACGTATTCCATTTGTTCATTGTTGTTTGTTTATTATATGTATTTCATTTAGCATGCCTTATTTATGCATATTATATTGCACTCTTTACTTCACAACACATTTTATTTGAGCTGGAGGTTAAAATTGAACTCTAGACAGCTCTGTAATCAATAACACATCAGCAAATGTATTTTTTAACTGCACGTATTGTAAGTACCTGAAATTATCCTGATATCAGAATAATTACCTCTTGCAATCCCATAACATACATTCAGCTAGCTTGCAGAGCACCTTGAAAACGCGAACACCAGGCTGTTTTGTTATGAAAATTAATTCAAATCTAGAGGTTGTGCTCTTGTCTGTCCATTTCAGTACTTTAGTATTGGCTTAGCGCTGTGATGGGCAGCCTTATTAACCAATAATGAGTAGGAAATGGAAAGTGCAAACCAGCATGCGACTTCAGGATCTGAGGTTGCTGTTTGCATAATAGAGTGACTCAGATTTTAGGGCTCCTGAAGCACTTTGCAAATTAAAAATGACCACTCCACTATAACAGTTAGAGCCTCTGTCAGTGTTGCGTACCTGGTGGAGGCCAAGCTGACAAAAGGGAGTCCCTTTCACATCCTGTCCAGTATTCTTTGAAATTGGGACAGGGTATAACAGGATAAGGAGTGGCACAGATAGTAGTGGCTGTAGTGAATTCAGATGCAGCAGACAGTCACAATATAGTCTGGAAACTGCTGGATGCCAGGTAAGCAATGGTGTTCAGGTCAAGCAGGGACAGGTAACAACAGGGAAGCTGAGGTACAAGGACCGCAGGCAGGAATCAAGGTTATGGTACTAGGCAGGACTGGTAACAGCAGAGATACAAAGACGGTAGTCAGAAAGCAATAGTTAGAGAGCAAAGTCAGGATATAAGGCAGGATCTACAGCTGGGGATCAAGATACAGCGAGGTCAGTAAGCCTGGTCAAAGCACAGGATAGCCAAAATGCAGGTCAGGTCACAGATCACAGAAGCTGTTCAGTGGTGCTTGCATTTAAATAAGCCTCTTGGCACCAAAATCAGCACTGCACTTGCATGGTCATTTTAACTCTTCTCCACACTACCCAAAGCTAGAATCATAAATTGCATATAGTTAGACTTTAACTGATGTATGTGCAGATATCTCTAGGGACATGCCGATGGTCTCTTTGGGAATTCCAAACCATTAAACATGTATACAATCCCTGAAGGTGGCTTGTTCTTATAAGATACTATTAAATTGCACACATACCTAATGTTAGCATAATACACAGTATGTGCAGTTATAATAGAAATGTTACAAGGGTTGTACATATAAAACTTGTACTGTGATGTACATCCAACAAACAACCCTAAGCATTTCACTGTATATTCATATGTGTCCCAGATTAAAAAGGAATCTGTAACAAAAAGACTCCAAAAAACAGCAGCTTTTTACTTTGCTAGAACCCCAAGCAATTTGAACTACCAGCTTGTTAAAATGTTTGAAACCCCAGTAAAGAGATTTACCCCTTGATTTCTGAGATCTGTCCCTGACTACAACTTAAAATTTCATATCCAGCTCTACAAAGAGCAAGATTGTCACCCAGCCTCACATGAATTCTCCAAAGGAACATGGTTGTTGCCCAAACCTTTTAAATTCTCCATAAAGGCAAGGTTGTATCACCCAACCTCTTTTGAATTCTCCATGGGAACAAGGTTGTCACCTAACCACTTCCGGATTCTCCGTAGAAGCAAGGTGGTCACCCAGCCTCTTATGGGTTCGCTATAGGAGTAAGGTTGTTCTTCTTCTAGATTCTGTATAGGAGTACGGTTGTTACACAGCCTCATCTGGATTTTCCATAAGAGGAAGGTTGCTACCCATCCTGATCTGGATTTTACAAAGAAGTAAGGTTCTTACAAAGCCTCTTCTGGATTCTCCATAGGAGGAAGGTTGTGTAAGGTAATATAGCAGAAGGATATGACTGGCATTTTGAAGGTAAGAGTGATCAAATAATCAATCCAACAAATGCCAGTCCAGCCAAAACTGCTATTTAATACTTTTTTTGTAGATGCTGGAGAGTTAAACCACCTAGGAGTTTCTTATGTCTCTCCGGGACTCGGCAGGATAGAATCTGGTAGTAGCTGGTACACTGACCACAGGAAGGGGATCCCATTTCCCTTTAAAACTTTTAAACCCAGATATGTATGTTTTAGCAAATGCAAGAAAAAGGTATTTGACCAATAAAACAATGAATTATTCAACTGATCTACTCTATTATGAAAGTTTACGTGCAGAATGTTTGCTATTTACACGGGCCTAGCCTGATAGTATGATACAGGCTATAGCAATGTAACATGTAATGTTTTCCCTAAGGTTCAAAATATTTTACCATCAGAATGCTGCATTGTGCTCCAATGACATTGGGGATAACCAAATTATTAAACTTTTCACTGGGACGTAGCCGAAAATTATTTTCAAGTGAGGTCATTTATTAGCGATTATTGGAGATAATAGCTTAATTATCACTACCAGAAGTTAAGTACAGAGTAGAAAGATATGTATATATGGTATAGGAAACTGTCAGCCCTGGCAGCCTATTTGAAGCCATTTCTTGTCTATATTCATGCACTTAAAAAATGGCTGCATAGCAGTTCTCAGGGCAGGTTTCCCGAGAGTGACAACAGTGGACCATGCCTGCATAATGTGTGTGGAAATGGCCAGATGCAGTTTCCATCGGAAGCCTATGTGACAGTGTTACGAGGTGACAGAGCATTTTCACTGTACAACAGGAAGTGCCTGCATAAGGATCTTCATAGCAGGATCACCACATATTATTTTAACAAAAGCTTCAGATTTAAGACTATTGAAAGAAAGTTTTGGCATAATATTATAATGTTAAAGCTTAGTTGAGATTTCACGTTTGCATATGTTTTTAAATATGTTTCTTGACAGAGGAAAACAGACATTGATTATTGCAAATTTCCATGAACTCTTAAATTAATACCAATCTAGCCAGACATCACATTTTTAGATATTAAAAATATAGGGGGTTATTCACTAAGGAGCCGAATGATTAAGCTGAACCTTTGGGTAATTCTTCAGCTTGCTTTGGCTGCAGTACCCCTTCGTTTCAGCTGTACCAGAGGGATGCTGAAAAACCCGAACTCCAAAAATGGAGAAAAAAATGTGGGGTCCCCCCCAAAATTCCCAACCAGACCCTTAATCTGGGAACTGGCCTCACAGGGCAGGAAAGGGGGAGGACGAGCGAGCGCCCCCCCTCCCTGCACCATATCAGGCCATTGGGAGGGTGCTTTTTCAGGGGGGGACAAGGGCCTCTTCCCCACAACTCTGACTCGGTGGTTGTGAAGATTAGGACAATTTATTCTTAACAAAGTTCATATTGTTGAATGGAGAAAAGTTACCAGAATATGGAATCAGTTGATGAAATAGATAATAATTTTGTGTAAACCAAATATAATGCAGCAAATGATGCTTAGATGACATGTAGTTTTGGATAGAATTGCTATAAATAGATAGGTTAAAGTAGTATTAAAGTATCTGTGTTTTTTTTACATATATCTACTGCTAACAAGCAGTTAATATATGCAAAAACATTTAAAAAAAGTAAAAAGTTGGCAAAAAGCTAGAAACGCACCTGTGTCTGCGCCGCTCGCTCCTGGCTGCATAACTCAGCCTCCTGAAGGCCGTGTCGGAGGAAGTGTGTGCGGGAGCACGCGCAGTCCATATCACCAGAGGGGAGGAGGAGAGATACAGTCTAAGTGAATGCACGCAACCGCGGAGCAGACTCCGAGTGACACAGAAGACATAGGAGTCGGTGCTGCATCAGAGAACTGCACAAGCTCTGGAGGGACTGTTGGAAACGAGTGGAAGGAAGACGATGTTCGCATCAAGAGGCATCATGTAAGGTACGTACTGAAAGCAGCATTGGGGGGGGGGGGAAGAAAACAAATCGAGCGTTTAATTTCACTTTAATATAAGAGTGGATATAGAAAAAAAACAGCTTCTGCGTTAGTAGAAATAGAATACAATGCAGGAAATTGAATAAACAGGTTAAATATTAGTGAAAATCAAATAAAGCAATTTGCATTATCATGGAGAGGGTGCTTAAAAAAACCTCACACAGGCTAAAGAGCAGGTCATATCTGGACTTTTCAAAATGTACAGAATTGTTAATCATCTAGACAAGATTGTCAAAAGTAGACAATTTTATGTTACAAATCCGATGATTTAAAGAAATACATATGGCAGAAAATATGAAATATAAAACAAATGTCCAGATTCCAGCCCCAATAATGTGCCAAAGGCACAATGCAAGAGGGTGCATTGCCTTTAGAGAATGCCAATGTATCTGGTGTAAAGGCAGTTCCGGGCTTAAATGCTCTCAAGCCCAAAGGGTGCCTGGGTAGTTTTGGTGCCTAGGTCCTTTGCTAGACCAAGAGTCAGCAGTGCAGGAGCTGTGAAGTTCAGTGAAACGTAGGTGAAGTACTGATACTAATGATAAATTTAGCACTGATCGTCAATTTATGGGACACTTCACCACTAATGAAAGGGGGCCCTTTACCACTTTACCACTTACCACTAGTGTAAGGAGGCACTTCTTAATAAACTATCCATATTCACTGAATACATATATAAAGATCACTTTTCCACTGTTCATCAACGTAGAGAGGCACGTCTCCATTAGGAATGAAATCGATAATACGAAATTACCTGCACTCCATACAGCGTACAAACCTTGGATGAGAGGTTGGTGCTTGAAGTGACAACACGGATGGCCCCGTGTCAGATACAGTCCATAATAGAAGTCACCAGCACTCGAAGATATGTGCAAGAAGTAAGCACTTTTTATTAAATCGTCACATGCATCAAACAGCCAACGTTTCGGGGCCACGCAGGGTCCCTTCTTCTGGGTGACATAGTGACAAAAAGGACATGCCGCCCAGAAGAAGGGGCCCTGCGTGGAATGAGGAATGAGGTTCAACTTCGCCAGTACCATGGGTTCAAGGTGAATCCCTGGGATTTACAGTGTTCACAGTTTGCAAACATTTGGGCAAAAACTTTGCAGGTTCACCGCCATAAATAAGGAACAGTCCATAGCCTTTTCCCCGATCAGATAATGCAGTGCATAGGCTTTTCCCCATCAGATGAGTTACAAAAGCCATTAATTTGAAGGGATGTATAATCCAGCCCCCTTTCTATAAAAGGATAAGCTCACAGCAGCCACATTGTCAGCATGGGTTGGAACTGTTAGGGATAGCTGACAATTCTGTGTAAGAAGAGATATTGTTTTGCTCCCTTTGCTCAGAATGGAATAACAAGAATTGCCCTCATAGACTTAAATTAAGTTTGCTGAAAAGTTTGCAAATTTCAGGCAAGATTTGTGTAACCCCAGTTAGTTTCACTCATCCCTAGCTACCATTGACCACCTCAAATACCCCATGCATGCTACTGACCACTGCACTGTATAAACCCTGCGGTACATTTCATACCTCTGGCCAAACTGTCCCTGGCTCACTCCTTTCATTCATTGCATTTCAGTTCTTTTGATCAGCATCACATGTGGGCATTACCTAGTGTGGTCTTCTAATTTCAGGAACTACAACCTTCCAACCCAACCAACCAACTGAGACCTGCTTTCGTTGGATAGGGAAGCACAGAGACCAGTGATGACATTACAGGGTCTGTGTAAAGAAACATGAAGGTTTTATTTGTTAATTTCATTAGCATGTTGATGAGGGTAAAAATGAGGAATAAAGGAAGCAACATATAAACAGATTAAACTTTAGCTGTAAGGCCAGTTTACAGTTTCAGACTTAGAAGTAATTCAAATGCAGAAAAAGTGGTGTGAGATCAGCTCAAGATGCATGACAAAAGCATGAGAAAAGCAACAATATATACTTTGTTCCATAATTTTTAAATCATAAACACTTCCTCTCAGGTCCACCAAAGACACTTCACAATCTGAATACAAATTCCCTTGTACAAAATCTCTAAGGTATGGTGAATGTTGTTTATACTGTTTTTTGTAATAGTCAATATGGCGGATTACCATGGCTCATCTTGGGATAATCTGTATATCAAAACAAAGGTGGAAATGGTGATAAGACTAAGTCTGATATTGTATCTTTTCAGTACAGTCTGAATATTCTACTAGAACGCAAATTGATTGCATTGTGGTAAATCAATTTTATAGAAAAATTGACCCTTTTATTCTTACAAGGAGTCTCCTTGGGGGTCTCAGAATGTTTATTGAGAAGGACAAGGCAATAAAAAACCATTTAGAAAAATTCAATAAGGATTTGTTTGTAAATAAGGAACAGAAGTTTATGCGTGATAGGGCAGAAATAAAACAAAGAAAATGGGATTGGGAAGAACTGGGTGATGGTCATTTATTCGCTGGTTCATTTTATTCCTCCTTCCTCTCTATCTTTGCAGGCTTCATATACGCAGACACACAAGGTCACTAGAGAAGAAAGATGACGGCATCAAGGTGATGGGTTCAATGCACATTCACAAAAGAGTAGGAGACATCCAATTGCTGTCGTAAGGTGCGATAGTTGGTTATTTAAACACAGCACTATACACACTAGTACACACTATTGTGCAGACTGTTAGTGACTGAACTAGTTCTTGTTCAGTCACTAACAGTCTGCACAATAAAATACCTAATACCTTCCTAAAATGGAGAGCTTAGCACATATACATTTTTAAACAAATTTTGAGAGAAATTGAAAATTTACCTGAGAAAAACCAGAGTATATATAGACTCAAGAGCAATCAAAATCATTAAGTCAGTAAAAAAAGAATTTACATAATTACAATCAAGCCTTCTATCGAGATTGGTATCGGCGAATACCACCTTCTTGGGTAAGTTTTAAAATTGGTGGGTGGGATATAGAACTTCAACATTATTATTTTTTTTTTTTAATTGACAATTTTTATTATTTTCTTTTGTTATAGTCAAGAAGTACAGAGGTCACATAAGAAATTAGACATAAAATAAGGTAGCATACAGACTATAGCCAATCTTACATTATACAGCACCCAACAATGCACATTAAACCCACTGCGGCAGCAAGCCCACAGCAAGATGAAGTACATGCAACCCTTATAGGGTGTGTAAATATTGATAAGCGAGCGAACATTATTTCTTAACAACTATGCAAGTATATAAGGTTGGATCCTCAAAAAAGACTATGAAAACACTTTTAGAAGATCATGTAACTCTCTCCTTTTTGGTAAAAAACAGAGGCCAAACCTCAGACAATTAAAGTTATCACTCGAAACACAAAAACATCAACAGATTAGAGAAATTGTAGGCAAGTATTGGTATGAAATACTGACTGACAAATTAATTGCAGCTCGTCCTATCACGTATAGATGAACCACATCTTATAAAGACAGATTGGTTCACAGCCATTATAAAAGAACACAAGAAGAATGACTCATGTATTCTAAAAGGGACTTTCAAATGTGGCAGTTGTTCTTATTGTCTATTTATTAATTCTAGAGAGTGATAGAAAATCTGCGCTTATGGGTATTCTAGAGAACCAATGATTAAATTTATACAGCTGCTGCACTATAGACACTATGGTCCAGCTGAGAATAGACCTGCTATCCCCCTGAAGACGTCTCTTATGACGGTGGGCCTATCTGACACAATACCACACTGAATCCACTGAAACTGCATGCTGTTATCTGACCGGCCGGCTATTTGATGTTACATGTGAGTTTTTATGTTTCTCTCTAGTAAATGGTGTTTCTACACTACACGATGAGGAGTTTTTTTTAAAATAAATATGGCAACCAATCGATCTATGGGGCATCGTTATGAAAGCTCATGAATTAGATGCTGGGACATCGGGATCTATATGTGAGCTGCACACGATCTTTGGGAAGATCAACAAGCACCTTTGGGATTGCATCATGCACATGTTGGATTTATTTGCACTTATCACTTTGGATATTTGGACTTTTATGGATTTATATATCCTCTATGAGGATTCCCATATGTTTAAATTATATTATTGCTCATGAATTTACACATTTATATGTACCGGTATATATATTATATGTATATTTTTGCACTTTTTGCACCTTTGCACAATGTTGAGTGATTTATATTAATCATTGAGGTATTTTATTGCTCAAATGTATGCACTTTTCATATTTTTGCACAATTACGACTTATTGATACATGTAACATTATTTAGATTAGATACATTGAATTAATCACTATTTGGACCCATAGCGCTGCATATTTATTATTCTATTTATTAATTCTGACAGACAAGTTATCCTACCAAACTGATAAATGTTGAGAAGTAATCTAACCTTTGCCCCATGCTAACTCGAACACCCCTGGGGTGGTATATTTAATGACACGTGTCTGTGGGGTATTCTGCATAGGCAAAACTAACAGGGACTATGGAGAAGGGTCTACGACATGTATATGTAATCAAGATACATAGGTAATCTGAATACACCCATAGCCCAACATGCTGTTTGAAATCACAGGTAAAGTTCCTCTGTAGCTAGATTTGTGGTCTCTGACCCAGTACACCCTGACCCCAGAGGAAATGATTGGAATAGACAATTATTACAAATAGAAATACAATGGATTAATTTGCTTTGGGAGATGAGATGATATAATTGATGGTGTTTTAAGTAACTGATTCCAATAGCACTGCTTTTCTAAGTTGAACTTTCTATATATAATAAAGGTGTTATATATTGTGATGGGTGTTTAAACAACTATATGATGCGATATTAGGGATTTTATATATAGAGTATTTGATGTTGAGTATACAGTTATGGTATAGACGTATGATAGTCCATGATTCTCAAGAAGCCTATGAAATGCGTTGAGAACCCAGGAGAACTTTAAATTCTCTGATTTAGAAATTCTCAAAAACTAATTCAGTCAGAATTGAGCATTGGAAGTAGTAGACAGAACAGATCTAATAGCTTTTGGAAGTTTTCCACTTCAAAATACAAAAAAATGAAATCCCTCAAATTCGTAGCAATTGCCATATAGTAGTAAAACTACTTTAATAGCATAGCCAGTGAGCTTCTTTTAGTGCAGCACCACTCTCTACCGTCTACAAAGTTTAATAAGATGTCAACACAGAGTACACAAAAAAACTTCAAAACACAACCCCACATTCCTGAATAGAGAAATTATCAAAGCCAAATTTCAGAGATAATCAGTAGGCATATAGTATAATGGCTGGAGTGTATGTAAGCTAGACATCTAACCCCACAAAAAATTAGTTTAGTTTTGGATCAATTCGGATTTCTATTTCTTTAATTTTTCGGATTTCAGATCCAACATTTGATTCAGTTCGTTATTCAGATTTCGGATCCATCTGAATTTTCTTTTCGGTAATAAGTCACATGACTGTGCCTGTAATGCAACCCCCAACAGAAAAAAACTAAACATCTGATTGGCCAGAGAACAGTCACATGTCCAATTTAGTTTCGTTTTGAATGAAATTCAGATAGATCCAAATTCTTGTTAAAGGAACATTCATATTCGTTCACATGCATCCGATTGTCCGAATTTAAGAAATTCATATCAATATCCATTCGGAACGAAATTACATTTACATGTCTAATCTAGCAGCTTGACTGGACAGCAGTGTAAGTGGGAGAGATAAGTTTTAAAAAAAAATGATAATGAATTACTTCAGAGACAGGAAGCAGAAATATTGCAGAGACACACTGCACATCATGTAAGTCTTTTTTTTGTAGGCCACATTTGAAGAGAAAGAGACAAGGCATTTTTGATTCAGAAAGAAAAATAACATTGGATTAGGTCAGAGACACAAAGCAGAAATATTACAGAAAAGCGCTGCACATCATGTAAGCCATTTTAGAAGGCTGCATTTGAAGAAGCAAGAATTAGGGTTTTTTTAATCCAGAAATAAACATTTCATTGGATTATGTCACAGGCATAAGCAGAAATATTTCACAGACACCTGTAAACTTTTTTAGTAGGCTGCATTTGAGGAGTGAGAGAGGAGACAGTTTTTACCCAGAAATAAATTTGCATTGGATTATTTCATAGACACAGGCAGAAGATAGTAAGCCGTGGCTGGAGATGATATTGGGGTCAGACCAACATCAGTGTTAGTTTGTTGACTACAATGATAATAGGGGAATGCCTCATTTTTTTAGTAGCTATAGTAATAAGGAGGATTGAGGATGTGCTGCTTTGGTGCAATTGACACTGTGGTGATTATGTGCACTACACTAGATCACAATAATGTGTGATGATGCTCTGCTAACAAAGGGCAGCTTGGTGTGTGTCACCAACAAGTTCTCGCTGCTGACCCCCAAAAACAAAAACTTAAAAGATACAATAATATAAAAATATACCTACTCAAAAATAAACTTAAGCCCTAAACACAAACCATGAAACAGTAGAACCCAAAACTCTTTTTGGAATTTTTTGGGGGCTTTTAAATACTTTTTCTGTTTCACAGAAAATAAAAAAATATGTTGCTGACACCGACAAAAGAGTAGTCCTATAAAAGACTGTTTGGTCCATTTACTGTGAATGCAATGGGTGGTACACAGTCATCCCACAAATCAATTCACAGTAATGGAGCACTGATGCCACTAAACAGCAAAGTAAATACGGGTGGATACTCTCCACTCTCTGCAGTGGCAATATGCAGCACTGAATATAGCATTGTATAACTCTTTGCTAGCACACTGCTAGCACTGTACAAGCAGCAAAAATGGTCTCTCCCTCACTAACTCCAACATACACTGACAAAAGAATTCTGAGAGAGCAGCATTTTATAGGGAGAGTCTGGAACACTTTCAAAGCCCCATTACTGGCCATTATTTTTAACCTGCCCTGAGTTCACAGGTCAGGCAAAGCAATATTAGGGTTCTCATTTGGCAACTTATGGGTAAGTTCACCATTAGGGCGCATGGTAAACTTTGCATCTTTATAAACCCAACTCGACTGTGAACGTGGACCTCATTCGTAGTGCAGATCGGAAACATACAGACAGAAAGACAGGTGTTGTGTTGCTGGCAGGTAAAACAGCACCCACATATTCAAGTTCAACTGTGTATTTAGCTGTTTGGCTACAAACATTTGTGCTAGCACTGGCAGATTTCTGATTGAATTTACTTGTTGTCTGAAATTGCTCTTAAAAATCCTTCAGAATCAGAAGAAAACCCCTGCTCTGGTTCAGCTATAAGGTAACTATTATGACATCAGGCGGATCTCTTTTCTCTTGTAACTAGTGAGATATCTGCCTTTCTATCACTAGTGTCAACCACTTGACAGTTGTCTGTTTATCCTTACTGTAGCTAAAATCAACTATTGAGGTTAAATGACGAGCAATATTGATCTGTAATGTTCAAAGTAATACTCTAGAGAGTATGAAAGGCTGCAAACAGGCTTAGTTTAAAAAGAATGTGTCTTTGTGTAATAGCAGGCTAAGTGACAGGTGGCCTGATAACACACAGACTAGTCGATACTCCAGTGTATTCTGTTGTGCAAAACATTTCATACCAAATGTGGGTATTGATAAGTACTCTATAAATAGGACATTTTATATTTTGTAGATTTCTGTATGATATGACATATTTTGTTAAATGGAACTTTATATGTGTTCAGTTTGTATTCTAAACCTCAATAAAATTAGAAGGGTTGTTATGTGATTCCTAGACCCATATACAGTAATTCATAATAGATCTGACAAGTTTACAGTTGCTTTCAGAACCCGGACACAACTATAGGTGTGGGTTGGAAGGATTACCAGTTTGCGTTAAAGAAAATCTTCACATCAGCAAACTCTCCCTGGCGCATCGGGAGTTTCCTGCTCCCGGCCGCCAAGGAGAGAAACAGTGCTGTGTCTTTTTTTCTTTATTAGCATGTTCGGCCGACCCTAAGCCACACGAAGCAAGCCAATGTACGGCTGATGTCAGCCGATATACGGCTGAAGTCAGCCGTACCAGCCTGAAGTAAATAGCCGAACAGTGTTCGGCTCACTTCACTTCAGATCGGTCATTCACTCGGCTGCCCTCGGCAGCTTCGTGAATAGACCCATAAGTATACTAGTGTGATAGTGCTGTGTATATCTGTGTATATCTCAGGATGGACAGAAATAGCACAGGATATAGCACAGGATGGACAGAAATACAAATCCTTTTACAGTTAAAACCTATAAGGGAAGAGGTATAGGAGGTGACATCATACTTCTGTCAATGAGATCCTGGGGTACTGAGTACTCCAATTTTGCGAATAGCCACTGCAGCACAGTGTTGGGAATAATTTCTCAGCAAGAACTCTACATTTTCCAGATCTCGCTGGAAGAGGCATGCCCCACCCTCTTAAGATGTTGCAGATGGAAATCGGGGTAAAGGGGAAGGAAAAGGGGCAGGGGAAGGAAAACCTTGCATTTTAGCTGCAAGGTCCACTTCAACTAACGGTTGTGATTTATTATACTGGAGCGATGATTACATTTTAAAATATGGAACATTTTTCAAACTACAATTTTCTTAGCATAAGATATGTGCAAATAGTTGTGACTGTACCTTGAAATGCTGTAGGTAACACTAGCACACTTAGCAAACTTTTCTACCATTTAGCACAATTTGCATGTTGGCATTTCAATATTACCGTTTCCTTTCTTAGACTATCAATTAAATTATAGATTTTCTTTTGTCTTCTAGATTGTTTTTGATTAGTTAGAAATGTCCTTTGTCTTTTTCCTTTACGCACTATCCCACGTTTCACAAAATGATGTTTCTCAAGGGACAGGGGGCAGGCCTTGCTGGCTTTGTCTTGTGAAGGGAACTGGTGGGAACTGAGCCTCTTGTCACACAGATAAGGGGTGTCTTTTGCTGTGACTGGGAAAAGGAATAAAAGACAGATTATATAGCAGTACAATGGAGCTGATACACAGTTATCATTAGCTGCTGCATAGCAGTGATAACGATGCTCATATCCAGCTTCCGCCACCAGGCATGGGAATATATTCAAATTTCAATGTATTTTATGTCATTGGTTTTGCAACACATTTGGTTTTATTTAAAAAGGCAGTGAGAAGAGGAGATATAGCATGCAAGTTGCAGTAACCCAAAGCAACCAAAGATTTCACGTTAGAAAGAAAACAAGAACAGCGCCCTCTCTTCGTGTAATACCATCTGTTTATTAATTAAAACAAAAAGGTGAAATGTATACAAAGATCCGTCTCAATACAGCTTGTAGGGTCATGCATTGAACAAGAAAACATATGCCACAAAACCAACTAGGCATCAGAGCATCATAGGAAGCAGTGGATAGGTTCGGGTTAATGGGTTTCAATGGTTATTTCATCTTCATTAGAATTGAAAGCATCTCCAACCAAAGATTTCATGTTACAGAAGTCAGTTGAGTGATGGATAAATTCAGATTGGTCACTGCAGAGAGACAGCCAGAAAATGGAGTATCCCATTGATAAAAATTTTAAAGTCCAATTGATGTCTCACATCTTTTTATTTCTTTAGAGTTCTGTTCCTTTGCATGTTATGGTTTGTGACAAAATCCTTAAAACACCTATTATTTCAATAGAAATACTGCTTTCTGCCCTCACACTGCAGTGCTCTGTAATGGCAAAGCTGTAACAGCCACTCCTCTCATCAAAAAAGTCCTCACACAGACTGGTATTGTAGAGAGGGTGTGTGTGTGTTATACCAGGTCTGTTACTGAGTCTGAGTACTGATTACTGAAAGCACTGGGTCTAAACATGGCCATACACTGATCTATTTTATTTGTTCAACCCACGGGCTGAACGAAAAAAATAGACCCGATTCCTCCATCCACACTAACAGCGTGTCGATCGAGGAATCCCGCTGTTTATATTGTATGCTGACCGGTGCCCCTGGCATCTGTCAGAATACCCCGACCAGAGCAGACAGCTCATTGGCTGCCGGTCCTCATTGATTGAAGATTTTCTTTCTGGCTCCTTCAAATCTTCAGATTGAAAGGGTGTCGACAGCGGCACACACTGTTCAAATTTCGGACTGGCCGAAATTTGCACAGTGTATGCTGCTGTTCGAACAGGGTATGGGCACCTTTACTCTGGTGCCTGGCTGCACAGTCATATACTGTATAGTCACCCTGCAGAACTGCTGTAATAGAGAAGTTGTTAATACAATATTTGATTGCATTTATATTTATTTGACTTCAGTTTGGTCTTAGGGCCTGTTCACATGAGTTTCAGGTCCTGATCAGGTCCGGATCAGGTGCAGATCAGCAGACGTGGTGCTATGTGTTTGGCCGCATTTTGCCCGTGTTTTTGATGCGTTCCAGTTAAAAACTGGAGTGGGGCTGTCAGTATGTTAGCTGCAGTGCAGTGCATTTTTGATGCGTTTTGATGCGTTTTGCGTTTCCGGACTGTACAAAATGTGACATGCAGTATTTTTCTGTCGTAACATGAACGGACTGCGCACGTGAGAACTGTAGCCTATAAAACACATAGGGATACACTGGGATGCATTTTTAGTGCATCAGCGTACGGATCAGGTCAGCACAGAAAACGGATGTCAAGTGAACAGGCCCTTAAAGTTGACGTTTACACTCAAAACTCAAATTCCACCAATGCATTCCTCTATCTATGCTGATTAATAATAACATAGACATGTCAGGTATAAAATGCTTTTATTTTGAAACACTTACACTTGCAGATAATGCACTTCCTGCTTTCCAGGCGCAAAGTAGTTCAGTTTGCAAATGCAATGCATCCTGGGATTGCTTTGTCATTGAAATGAGATCTCATTTAAGAAAAAAAAAAACAAGAAAATGGCTGCGAGATATCATGAGATTTGGCAAAATCTTGCAGCTATTTTGTTTTTTTTCTCGCCTTTTCCTGGATGATGAAGAACAGGGCATGGAAATAGCGGCTTTTCCCACGGCAAACATGGCTGCCCACTGCATTGCGGCGCTGAATTTTAAAAATAAAACAAGGTATATAAAAATTAAAAAACAGCCTTTTTAATGAGTCTAATGTGTTTATGGTTTATTGAATTTAAATTCAAATACAATACTACAGTATAAAGGTTCCCTTTAACCATGATTAGCAAGAGTCAGTTTTTATTACATTGTAAAATTGTAATCTGGATCCTGAAAGACACAACAGAAGCAATACACAAACATATCTAAATAGTTGTTGCTTTTCAACAAAACTGTATAAATTGTAATGAAATGCTGATCTTACTTACACTTTTCTTTGATACAGGAATGGATGGAGGAGATGTATCATCTGCAACGCATGGAGGAATTGATGGCAAGGATGCAGGATAGATATGCCCAGTTCTTGGATATGTGGAAGAGCTGGATACATTATAGTAATACAGCTCAAATGGATGAAATACCTGAAAGGAGGTCTCCTCTGAGCTTTTCACGATTAAATAATGAATAAGAGATTTTTTTGTGTGAATTTTTTATTGGCCTCTCCTTCTGCTTTACGGTATCTTATCTGGATAAGTAGCTGGTATAATATGAGCAGAGGAGTACTCAAGGAGAGAACATGGGTTGAAAAGCTTGCAATTTTCTTTCACTTGGATGTATAGTTAAAGGAGAACTATGGGGTCAGGGCTTTTCCTCATAGTTCTCCTAAGGTCACAGGAGAACACAAACTAGCGTTCTCCAGTGACCCAAAGCTCAGTATACCGAGAGCTACAGCTGCGGGATTGACAGCTGGTTCTGCCTATCCAGAGGCAGAGCCAGCTAAGCCCACCCCCTCCCCCATCCGTTTCGCCAGTCAGCGCTTGAGGATCGGACAGGGGAGGGGGGAATCCCTGCAGGGAGCCGTGAGTGACAGTCACAGCTCTCTGCAGGGATGGATCGAGAAGGGAGCGAGCGACGGTATGTGTTCGCTCACTTCCCGATCTACTGAGCCGACCTGTGACAGTTTCATTGTCACAGGTCGGCTCAGATTATGAGGCTGAGTGAAAATCACCCACCTCATAATTCTCCTTTAACTCAATGGGACATTTGAATGTTGAATTGTGTGGCTTATTGTTGTTGTTCTTTTTTGTGAAATAAATAAATATGATAAGGTTAAAAAAAAATGCATTGAAGAGTTCAGAGTGGTGGCTACTTTGCAAAACACACAGAGACCATGGGAGAAAAAATGAGCCACCCTCCAGAAGGAAGGATAGTGTCAGCATGAATTCAGAGATGATATAAAAATCTACAGCCGAGTGATACACAAATAAGATACATTTGTGTTGATAGGATACTTGAATGCATCTTTAAGATTCAACTCCTGAGTTTAGTGTCACTTATATGATGTGTGATAGTCTTGCCAATGACCCACATTTCAGTGCCCCACTACTACTTGCATCTTTCTCGTAATCCCCCTTCAGTATCCTGTACTCTCTATATGTTCACAAGGAAGAAGCCTAGAATAGTGAGGATTCATGTACTATATACAGTATCATGCACTATATACTGTATGACTAGGTGGGTTTATAGAGAGCATATAAGGACTAAGCAGAGGTTTATTGCCCAGGCACTGTGTTCCTTGGGATCTGGATACATGTGTTGGAGGGCCTCATTGTTTTACCATAGAATCCTAATATACTACTCACTCTGACAAAGATTGCTTATCTTTTATTCCACACCCAAACAACTACCCACATACCTAAACATGCAAGTATTTTCAGACACTAAACAGTCCAAAATGGAAGGACCTAAATAAATCATCACAGAAAAAGTATAAATGCAATTTAAGTCTTGTAATAATATTTTAAAATTACACATCTACTTTACCAAATGCACCAGTGTGATGAAAGGATGTGTACATTTAGTGCATCAATCCTATTTCTAACTCCTTTCATCTTCCCTCCGCTAGCATTTTGAATATAGCATATACTTACTGATATTATTATTGCACTGAAACCTTTACTAAATAGCCTGCTCAGTGCCACACATCTGTCTAATTGAGATCTTCAGAAATCCTTGAAACTGTACTGGTGAACACTCCCTGCCACCTACCTTCACTTTAGTGGAAATAATGTCAGCTTGACAGGTTGTGCTACAGATTGTTTTACTGTATGCCAAGTAGTAGTTGCACTTTAGCCATCACTCCCTGATTGATACACTACAGAGTATCAATCAGGAAGCATGATCCATAAGAACCTAACACTTGACAAAAATCAACAAAGTACCACAGTTATGCTGGTTATAAAGAGAAAGTGCAGGATTAAGTAGAGAGCAGGATTAAGATCTCCCTTTCAGGGTCCCTGGTAGCATGAATAGTAAATAGGTAAATACCTTTGGAAGGTTTGAACCTTTACCTTATCTTTGCTGCAACATGGTTTAGTCTGTATGTATAATTCAGCCCATGAAAGAAGATTATATGTTAAAAAAAAGCTCCACAGCTTGATTTGAACACATTTTCAGAAGATGGCAGGGACCCACAGAAGCTTTATGTCAAAGTGGATTACCATATTATGGGAAAAATATGCATGCGTAGAATAACATTCAGGAAATGACTTAGTCACCAAATATGCATATGTTGGTATTTTGACCTGTTCCTCAATGCTTTCAAACACCTTTGTTCTGAACTGGAATGTGAGCCAGGTCTTTTGATCCAAAATTAGAAGCTGTCTTCACAAATGCTCTTTTGGCTAAATAAAGCCTTGCACTGGAGAGGGGGTCCATTATGCATGTGTTGGGAGGCTGCCTAGAGAGAGGAGAGAGCCATGTGGTGCATCTGTACTGAACTGAGCTGTGTACCAAGAGATTCGAGAGTTGCTGCAAGAGGACCACATGTTGCTGCTATCCTAAAACTTTTTTTCTGAGAGCTGTGTCTGCATCTGGGGTGAGTGTGCTGGAGAGCTCCAGGACCACATGTTAATTTTCCTATTCCATTATCCAGTTCTTCCAGTGTGTCCTGTTGTTTCAGAGTGTTCTGCTATTCTTGTTGCCAGGAGGGACTAAGTTGCAAAGAGACTGTTCGTGCAGAGTTTCTGTGACAGAGTACATAGGGCATAGCTACCTGAAGGGATCATCATTCCATCAGACTCCACTCAGGGGTTTTTTATACTCCACTACTACCCTGAGCATAGAGTAATTCATAATGAAAGGTGATCAGCCAGACTGCATGGAAGGACCAGAGTGGTCAAAGACCATTTGGCCATCTATGTTACAGCCCATTTAATTAAAGAGCACTCCATCTGTTCAGGGCCCCAATGCTGGATAAACTGTTGTCACCTGGTCAGTGGTTAGGCAGAGGGGTCAATGGATAGGCAGGATCATTGTTGGTCAAGAATGTCCTTGGTGTTGAAATTTGATTTCAAAGACTATATAGGTGTGATGGTTAGGTGTTCACAAACTTTTGACTATATAGTGTATACAGATACAAAAAAAACAATTAAATAATCCTAAACATTTTAAAAACTAAAAGACATGAAATACATCAGCACAATGCCAGTCAATTAAAACTACATTGTCAATGTGAAATATTGTACATATAAAAAAATAATAATTTAAGAGCCACCTGAACAAAAGATACTGATATTAGTTATTAAAGTTTTCAGTTTCACTAAAGCACCTAATATAGTCGGGATGCTTTGGAAGGTCACAAGTGAAAAAAAAAAATTAAACATGTATCCACATATTTAACAACCTCACTAGTGAAAGCACCAATAACAGAGCTTACAAAGAAAGAGGTTGCTGCTAACAAATGTTAATTATTTTTTGTTTGTATTTGACATTTCGAAAACAGATATCAATGGTATAGTGCCTTTCAAAAACCTTTGAAGAAACCTTTTACCAAATGAAAGAAAAACTCACCATTTGATTAAAAAAGATAACATCAGCTGATGTTCAAATAATATAGCAGCTATCTCTAACCAGATTCAGTTATTAGGACTGTTTCCCACAGGTTACAGAATACAGTCAATTAATACTGTAGCTTATCATATGGGACAAAAGGAGAAAAGTTTGCAATGGTGAACTACCATTTGGTTCATTTGAAACAGTTGAAAATATACAGTAACAATGTAGTAAATCACAAGCATTATGAAGTGAATTTTGAACAACATATGAAGTAAATATGCGTTAAATATAACGCAACAGGTTTTGACGAGGTGGTCCTAAGAGAACCAAAAAGCCCTCACCTAAACCAATGCCAAGAAACAGACGGTATCTATATGTTTCACGTTCATCACAAATCTAAAATATAAGAGGTTTAAGTCTCAGTTTAGGATAGTAGTAAATTCAAAAAGGAATGATTTGTCAGCAATCCTAAAATAAGGAATAAACACCTTATTTTATGGATATGTATTGGAAATAGATATGCAGATGCCTTTTGTTTAAGGGGCACCTTCTCTGCTTCAGCAGTATGTAATAAAACTTGAGTTGGCACAGCTTTCCATCACACAAAACTCTACCATAGCTGAATAAAATATTTGTATTAGAACCCCTAAGGTATTTGTGCTTACAGTAATTGACTCCACTAAACAGTTGTGTGAGGATCTGAATAAAATGTGTAATATATATTATATGTTTGCTACTACATCTTACGTTACTTTAGTACCACATATAGTTTTAATATTTTCCATAAGGTTTTTGCAAGCTCCACTCTATCTTAATTCTCCATTACTCTGTGCTGTCTTGCTAAATGTATATATTTCCATCTTTCCCCCAGTCCTCAGACCTAGTTCAAAAATTCATCCAAAATTCTAAACACCATCTCCTGTGCACCACCTGTCTCTCTTTTGTAGTATATATCCCTATTTCTTATCATATTGCCTATGTATCTGGGAAATGGCACTAGGTTTACCTTGGAGAGGTAACTGCTCCACATATAGTGCTGTTGCAAGTAACCCATGAGTAAATTAGCATAACTGGGAAGGAATTTTCAGTATTGTATGATGGCACAAATGAAAAATATTTTAAAAATAATATACGATAAATTATATTTAAAATATATTGATACTAACAGTTACACCCACATAAACTCAACTCCTGAGTTAGAAAATATTGAACTGTTTTCTTGATTGGGCATCACATTCTGGTGCCCTCTGGGTGTACATAGAAATTACAATTTAAGTGACTCCTAGTTGTTATCTTTTATATTTGGACAAAATATCCATAATGTGAGCTGAATGAGGAGGTTGTTCTAATAGATATAGTAACTTGCTAATTAGGCTACAGTTCAACAAAGTATATTGGTTACTTTTTTTTATAAATCATGGGAATATTGTAAAAGCTATTCTTTATATAAAAATTATTTCAAGTGAATTATTTGTATTTCTTTTTAATAATCTCAGCAAAGCATTTCTCAGTAGTTTCAGTATCTGCATTTGATATCTCATTTTTTTAGTGTTTTGGTAATGTAGCATGTTTGGACTTTCTGTTTTCAATAAGGGCTGATATATATGGGTGTAGGATGCACAAAAACATCCAACCCCTGCATATCTATCAGTAATATACTTTTTGATCTTCTTTCAAGGGAAGCAGTGTTCTTCTATGAGCAGGCATGGCATGCAATGTTCAGGTTAGTACAGCCCAAAGCCACATCTATCAAAGGCAGTTATGTGCAGTGGGCTAATCTACTTAGTAGAATATTTCAAAGACTGTATTTGAGGAACAATTATCATGCAAACTGATATGCTGTGAATAACCTCTGTTGTCAGTATTGCTAAATAGCAGAGGATCTCTGTCTCTGCTATAAGGCCCTTTATGGTTGTTGCAGTCAAGAAGTTCAAGAAGTTAGTAGCTAGTGCTGGACTTTCTGATTAGAAAGCCCAGTATGTTCTGCAAACTGATTGTGCTATACACATCCTGTATTAAATGTTTATTCAAAAAAGGAAAGCTTTGATATATCTTATCTAAATAATTTATAGAAATGTACACATCATTTTGTTTAAGTAAAGTTTCCCAATGGATATGAAAGCTGATAAGCTATGCTATCAGAATGAAGAGAAGCCCTGAAATGACCAAACACAGTCATGGTGACTGTAATCTTCCTTCTACTAAACTGTTCTAGTTTGTGTTGTTACCGATGGAGTAAGCTCACTATTTACACAACTTCATACACAATATTTTTGTTGTTATTGAATATATATGAATTATTCCTTTTTGTATGTCTTGTTACAGTTAAGGCCCGTGAAGTGGCGGCAGAACAGCTCCGTATCAATCATGCCCCAGTTAGCCACGAACTGGAACTGCGCCAGCCCTGCCGCCACTTTGGCTGAAAACGCTCGATGATAGTCATAAAACGCATGGCCCCCGTACTTGTATCCCAGATCCACCACTATGTGAAGATAGGCATCTAGTTCCTCCCTGCGATTTGGGCTTACAGAACAAATGACATCCCTATACATGCCAAAAGCCAGCACAAACTCTAGTGGCGACAGTTTCCTGTTCAGCCACGGGTCCCTAGCCTTCAAAATGACCGACACTTCCCCACATGCGTAAGCCTTGTTGTCTGAGACATCGTGAGCGGCAATGAGCAGTGACGTTAAGTTGACATCCTTACCGTAGGTTTACCGGCACAAAATGTGCCGGCGTGATTTTGGGAGGGATGATGCCTATGCCTGTATTGAGGGGCCCCATTATGCCAGCTGAAGTGGAGGCAACCGCGGAAGTGCCGAGAGCGTTGGGTGCTGCTGCCGCCGGAAACACAGCCGGAACTAACGCCAGAACTGCCGCCGGAACCACCGCCGGAACTGCCGCCGGGACTACCGCAACCAGTCTCTCCAAATTGTCTGTCCTCTGCTAGAGGTCGTGCAGAGATGTGGACATAATGTTCAAAGTGGAATGAATCTGCGTCAGCGATGTGACCACAGTCTCCATGGACACCTGCTGTGACACCCCACTGGCGGCTGCCGTAGGAAACAGCAATCTGAATAATTCGGCCTTCCTCGCAGTGGATGAAAAGGGGATGCCCCTCTTCTGGAGCTCCAGTAAGAGCTTGGGGATAGTCCACGCCCTCATGGATGGGACGCTTCCGTGCTCGGAACCCCTGGCCGACGTAGCCGGAAGTGATGCCACGTCTAAACTCTCTTAGACATGAGACATGTCTGCTAATCCTCACTGTAAAACATGAGACAGAAATGCTGGATCAGCCCCGAACCTGACCAACCCTGCCCCCCTTGCTTGTGACTACGGGTAGGTGTGCGTGCATGGACACAACCTGAAAAGATGCATGCCATCCTGGCGTGCTAAATATATCCCTACCATAACCTAACTGTCTGTGCAGAAAAATGACGCCCGACAGCCAGATGACCTATCCATCAGTGTGGATGTACGTGCAATCGTGACGTATGAATGAGGCCGAGGCACTACAGAGCATACTGACCTACCACCTCGGATCCTCCGAACTAAGGAGCTGCACATGCGCAACCTGACCCCGCGTGGATAACACATCCTCGTGGGCAGCGTGGCCCGTGAAGTGCCTGCTGCCAGAGGCCTAACCAACATGCGTAAGTGTACTGCTGTCACGTTTCGTGCCGAGTGACCCGACCATACTAACTTGTGCCCCCCCCCCACCGTATGAGCTGCCCAGCCCAGGGAGCCCTGCACCGCCAGTGACACAAGGACGAACACTGCGATACCGACCCCCCTGGTGACAGCCCCATACCCAACCGCCACAATACTCACCCAACTCCACGACACAAGGTACCTGTAAAGTCAAACAAACAATGATGTCCCCAAGTGTCAGTAAACGTGAGTGGGACTGCACATGCGCGATGCTGCGGTCTCCGGCAACAAACCCGATGAAACCCCTCAGCCGAGCTCAAGGTGCCACCCGTAAGCTGCGGCAGCCTGTGCAACTACCGCCGAAACAAACCGGCAGATTACCTTCTGAGCGGTGGCTGTGCTGGCCGAAAGTGTCCCGGGACACGAGCAGCCCGACCTTGTAACGCTGGACCGGATGTGTTTGAGCGGATCCCCGGAAATGACGTCACTGCAACGCTGGGCTCAACACAACCGGAAGCCTGGTCGGGCGGCTCCTTAAGACGGCTGCGAGGGACGCGAGGGACGCTGACTCCTCCCACAAATGCGGCTAATACATTAGCCTAAGACATATATATATATATGTATCTAGTTCTTAAAATTATATTTTGAATGAAGTGTTTAAATAATGTATAGTATTCTAATACATACTGGTGGAAACCTACTCCTCAGTGTAGACTTCTTTCTTGGATCACTGTATCTCTTTTTAAAACCAGACACAGAAAAAAACAATTTGGTTCACTTTTAGATTACTGCAAATTGTTCATGAGAAAATGTAAAATGTACATCACAGCCTCAAACTGAGATCTGATAATACAATGCAGGTTTTAAGCTTTGGGTCCAACAAGCAGACATTGCCCCTCTTAACACTTTTGACAAGACAATGAACCATCTCATGTCATTTTAGCAATAAAAGCAGAAGATCAATAGCCTTCAGTCACCTTTTTGTTATTCTTCACTTGTGTTAGGTGAAGCAAATTGCGTTTAGTTGTGACTCACCGTGTATACTTAATGCCTTGAATTTTATCTTTATTTGACCCTAGGGTAAAATTCAGTGTTGGACGATTCACTAGAGCTTTTGGGAATTGAGATGTAAGTGCACTAATTTCCTATCACACCCATTCCATTTAATTTTATGTTTTCGCAATAATTTAGCACAGCCAGCTATTTCTACTTGTTAAATTACTCTTAGTTCTAACCTTTAGGACCGATTACACATGTTACAATACTGGCCGTTGTTTTTAGTGCAGCCCCAATGCTAGACAAGGCAAATTGTCTTGTCACGGACGGGATCGGTTCACATCACCACGTTGCAATGGGAATGCGATGATGTGTGCTAAAGAAAATTACGGCATGCTGCACTCTTTCAGTGCAGCGGGATGCAACTCAGTACAACAACCTTGCACCCTGCTGTGCCCGTAGAACTGAATGAATTGTCACTTCTGACATTTCTATAAACTTCTGCCAAAGAAAAAAAAGAACAGTGTCATATGCTGGGATCGGTGCATCGGCACTGTGTTGGACAATGCACCCCAGCCAATGTATGTTTAGGGTATCTGTACTGTTAGAGTAAACAGCACTCTGTATTTTCATGTCTTTTCATTTTTGGAAGAGTCATGTCAAGTTCTACCTCCCCATTATTTAAGACCCCACCTGAGCTTTTATCTATTGGGAAGAAAAGTCTCCATGGACTCTTGCAAAGAGTATGTTTAATTGTTATTTAGTTTAGAAAAGTAAAAAGTAACCTAGAAGCTAAATATTATGTTCTCTATGTCGAGGGCCAACATTTGGAAGAACTAAATATAGAATGCTTTACACTACTTTCCCCTTTACTGCATTTCTCTGGCTTGAAAGCTGAGTTCAGAGAACAATTATTACAATGTTGTGATGAAGGGATGTAGTTACTCATTAATGCCTTTAACCATGAGCTACCTGGGTATAGCATTAAGGGAAATCATCCATGCTGTGGTTTTACACACACCTGCTGCTATGTCACTACTGTGTCCTGTGACGTACCAGTGGGGGGAGCTACAGTGCTGCGGGGGGGAGGGGGGGGTACATCATTTTATACATCCCAAAGGGTGAGA